>NC_046662.1:52151024-52199987 GCF_010883055.1 Belonocnema kinseyi | reverse complement strand
AAGTCGTCCTTGGTTTCCTCTGTGTGCTCAGAGTGACACGACATTTTTGAGCGATTATCGTATTGACTCCATCTCAAAGCTATAATTTTACTGCGATTTTAGTAGGATTGTATGCAATTTTTAAGATTTTTAGATGCGTCTAATTCCGCTTTATTCATAAATGATGAGAATTTAAAAAACGAGTCTTATCGTAAAATGGTTCAAAAATGTGTAGGATTTTTTAAAAGCTGCTATTTTTTGATAACATTCTTTTGTAATTCATGTTGTTTATATATTATCACAGTTCAGAATGTAAATAAACGTATTAAACGAAATTAATTAACTTATCTTCGTAGAATTACCAGCAAAAAAAGAACTTATTGCTAATAACTTGCAAGTCATGATTTTACAGTAGTATAGGCTTATAAGAATTATTGTTCAAAAAATCGTGAATAAGTAATGGCTTCTCGTATAAGAAAATATCCAGAAAGTTAAAAGGTTTATTTTGTGATAACGATTACTAATAATAATGTAAGAAAAATCAATTGAGCTGAGGGCAGCGTGTGTTTACTTCAATTCGCTGCCATTTCCACAATTTTTTGACAGACTTTCTTGACATTTTCAGAAAAACTTTCTCAAAGTCTAGTGAACAACTTCTTTGCAAAAGTTACATCGATTTTTGATAGGGAAATTTGCTGAATTTTTATTTTTTGTCTTAAGCAATAATTATCGAATGAAAAGTTTCATACAAAACATGTTTTGGCCGCGTCAAGCTGAATATGAATGTATATTTTGTTTTACGTTTCGACTCCTATTTTTATCGGTGGATTTGCCCGGCTGGACAATACTTCTACTCAGTTTCGAGCGCTTGTTGAGTTATTGCATCCATCACCTAAATTCTGATTATTGAGGGTTACAATTTATAACAGTAATTATAAACAATGATTCAAGAGGGCTTATAATTAAAAAATAATGTTATTAGTAGGTATAAGTTTCGCAACAGTTTCAGGAAAATAATACAGTTCTCTTTTCATCGGAAGATTTGTGTTTTTTATTCAAGATATATGACCTCGTTATAGGGGCGATGTGATTGTTTCATTGTTCTACCTCCCCGAGCTTCATCCTTTTGTTTGTTCTCCCATCCCAAGAACATATCAAATCCATCGCTCTTCTTATTAATGCAATAGTTATTTTTATTAACTGAAACTCGAAAATTAAAAAATATAGAATCATTTAGTTTTTTGTTATACCTTTACATTTTCACGTCAAAGTAAGAAAAAATAATTATCTAAAGCTATAAAAAGTTTGCAATTGTCATATAAATGTAATTTTTCAGGCTCATATGGACACCCTTGAGCATAGTGGCCTAAGCTTTATCCATTCTGATCCTTTTTTTAAAATTATCGTGTCTGAATACTATATATACTACTGGCAAACATAAACCTACCTAGCCTAGGCCCTTAAATTTTCACTTAGAGCACAGTGTACTTTAAAGTAACTGACACTGTGATCTGACTAGCTGATCGAAATTTGTATTAGTACTTTATGGTACGTTGTGTGTAGGGATACAAACTTTGGCATGCAAACGCACTGCACCTGCGCTAAATGGTCTGATCCAAAATAGTGTGCAGCACTCTGCTCCTAAGTGGCACTTTGCCTCGTTCGAGTTGTAGTACTTGTTCTTCGTTTTGATTTTCTAAACCTCTTTAAAAATAGTTTTAAATTTGTACCATGTCAGGCCTGGTGGAAATAACGACTTATTTAAAGAAGTGTAATCCTCTCTTTCTTGTTGCAAAGTTGAGTTTCAATTTTTAGTGTTTACCTAATGGTGAGCTTATTGCTAGTATTCCTCGTAGCAGACCTTCTTCTTCTTCTCCTTCTGCAAAGTATCCTATACCTGTTAGTTATTTTTCTTCTGCCGCACCTCACTGACGTGCGAGGTCCAGGTCTCCTCCTGAAGAAGCTTATCCTCCTTCCAAGTCTGTAGCTCCACCTATAAGGCTTTCTTCTTTTGATGGGCATGGATTTGGTAGTGAACGACTTGGATTCATTCGGCTTATTTCCCTTCGAAATACGCACCGGGCATTTGAACTTCGAAGATACACATTCCCGGCCAATAAATTAATCAAAATAAAAACAGGAGCTAACACGTTTGGACATGTGCCAACCGACGAACCAATTGTATTATCAAAATTCGATGGTCACGTGTTTGCCATATTGCAGCCCTATGATACACTGGCTGGAATGTATGAATATATTAATGGCGAGATAAAACGTTTGAAAATAAAAAATGTAAGCTAAATGCTTACCGAATTGAACCGTGAAGAAATAAATAATATCCCAGTGGGTGTTCGCCGCCCAATTATAAAGAATTTTAAGGTACATAATACAAACTCTCATGCAACAGAACAATCATCTTTATTATTCATTCAATCTTGAAAATCTAAAACTATAAAATATATTGTTTTTATAACACAGGCCTAAAAAAAAGAGTTTTCTTAATTGCGTACGAGACTAGTGTATCCTAATGTATTTTGAGCCGCTGAATCCGAATCAGAATTATAATTTAACGATACCATTTTTTCCTTGTCAAGGGAAAAGTGAAAAATCTAGGGAATTCTAGAATCTTCAAGAGTGATAATTCTAAAAGCAGAATGTATGTACTTTGCAGCTAATAAATTTACTTTTATTTACGTATTTTAAGCTGGTAAAACAAAATCTGACCGGTTATAATTGATTTATACCACACCACAAATACGGTTTAGAAAAAAATTTATAGTCTAAGAACTGCATGTAAATTTTTCTTTATAATCATAACTTGCTTTTCATTTTTTCGTAATTGACATTTTAAAACAAATCCTCTTCACTTATACTGTTTAAAAAATCAAAAATATAATTCTGTTTTCATGAAAAATCATTAGTGAATGCAATGTTTTCACCCCAATGTAAGCTTTCTTACTCTTTTAATTCGTCTACTCATGCAGCCTAATAGATTAAATATCTATTTATAACTCGAATGCCGTGGGTAAATTATACCTCATAGTATATTTTCTTTGGTACAATAGATGCAATTTTAAGAAAATGAAAAAGATAAAAAAATTAATTTCATTTTTTGCCGACAATATTACACTTACCTTTTTTCTAATATAAATATTTTCATTCGTGATACATTTTTTCTTAAATAAAAAAAATTGTACACGCTGAGTGCAAGGCATAGTGGGTGAAATTAAATAACAAGATTGACTATAACCTTAAGCAGGTAACTTCAATTAATTTGACATGTTGTACCCACAGTATAATTCATATCTCATTTTATAATTAATAGATTGAAGTTATTTTTAATGGTTATTTGATTAAAATATCAAATAGTGGACATAACTGATTAGTCGTTTTGAAAGTAATATAAATAAATTAGACGCAAAATTATTTGAATAAATTATATGAAAAATAATTATTGCAAGCTAAAGTAAAAAAAATATTCTTCACCCGAAAAATCGTTTCCACTGATGTTTAGACACACGAGAGGTAAGTTTCGGAATCACGTAGGAAACAAATAATGAACTTCTTAAAAATATTTATTTAGAAATCCCGTAACCAGATTTAGGAATTATTTTCATCATTAACCCTCCGCCACCCATGTGGGTCATACGTAACCTAGGCGATTTTTCCAAGTCGAATTTTATCGAGAAGAAACAAGTTGACGCGTCATTCTTTCCTCCCGACAAAGTTGCCTCATATGAGGCCAAAATGGACTAAACCGCATAAGTGTCGCAATTTTCGGCTACAAGTGAACACCAATTGAAAACTGCTTTGGTCTTACATTGACGGCCGAGTTAGTAAAAATAAGGTGGACGGCGTATGGTTAGTATCTTAATTCTAATGTAATATACACTTCATGTTTATGCGAATATAGGTGTCATTGAAAATATTTTTGCTGTTACGTCGATACATAAGTAAACAGCCGTCGTTTGACAGTTAAGAATACACTTTAATGTCCTGCTTGGAGGTCGGATGTACGCATTAGGAACTTTCTTAACCAATAAAAAGAACGGCTAACAAAACATTTTGTATTTTTTTAGTACCTGTCGACGTAACTAGTATAACGAATACTTTCCCACACCTATATTGTCGTGGATGAATATTCGTTATGAGCATGTCGATAATTCCCCACATTACCAAACAAAAAAAAGTTAATCACGAATGCTTGAATCATGGACTTCAAAACCCGCTTAATTCGTTCCGTCGGATTATCTAAAGGGTGATATCCTGGACATTTCGAATGGAGAATACCGTGAAACAGAATTATCTCAGTCGCATTTGCCGCCCGAAGGGCCCTAGAATTGATCTACTTCAAGAAATAATCATGGAAAACAATAACGTACTTATTACCTGCCTTACTTCGTGTGCAAGGACCCATAAAATCCATGAATAACAACGTCCAGGTCTAATTAACGACTTTTGTTCCCCTCATACTCTTCCCAAAATTCTATGCCTACTTTCGAAAATAATTACTAATTTTCATGCTTCCTGATCGTCAGCATCTGAATCGATCAGTGGGTTATTTATTATTTGTTATTTTTTATTTCGTTAATTTGTTATTCAACCCTCCAGACGTAGTGCATATTTGCACAAGAGTTCCTTGTGTGTGTGTGCGGCATCGCTGCCGACTTTTAAATATAAAAGTAGTGAATTTTGATTTTGTGCACTTAAATTTCTATTGAAAGTAAGTAAATTGAATCTTCCTTACAATAATTATAGATTTTAATATATTTATTCAAATAAGTTGCAAAGAAAACATTTTCATGCATTCGATATCGACCATAAATAAATTTTACGGCAAACCGTGTATTTAAAATATACACTGCCGGTCAAAAATTTTCGTACATCTATTTTTTAGTGACTGATTACATTCTCTTAATTTCAATTATGCCAAAGCTAAAAAAAATTTTCTTTGTGGGGTTGATTGCTCTGCAAATTCTGTATAAAGTGAGCCTAAGATGAAGCTAATTTGTCTATTTTGAAAGTAGTTATTGCAAAAAAAGTATAAATTTCAATTTTTATGTGATATTCAATAACTTTCGAAGTAGTTCAAATTTTCCAATATTCTTGGGCTCATTTTAAAGCTATTTTGCCACCGTATTATAATAGCTTATAAGCATTAATTAAACAAAATTGCTGATAACAATGTAACAACTGGAAGTTGCAACAAAAAAGTTGGAAAAATTGCAATATTCTTTGTAGCAAGAAAAATATTTTTGTAAAATATATGAAACATATAATGACAAAGTTTTTATGAAAGTCCTTCAAAATATGTATTTATTCAACTTTTATTTTCATTTTCCGACAGATAAAATGTTTTCAAATTCTTGATGAGATGCCCGAACTGCATGCGCTGAATATGTGACGATCATCGTGCACCTGTATTCATTGAATGGGGGCGTTTTGCCGATAACTATTTCCTTGTATTTTTTAAGTATGGACATGATTTTTACGATAAATAAATAGTTTTATGGTATTTTCTTGTTATTTAATATATTCACTCTTTCTTGTCCACTCTGAAAGCATGAAATTCCCTCTTTGGAAATATAGTAACTTCGAGGGTATGGGAAAAATATTTATCGTTATTACATGACTTTTATTTATTTTTCTTAACAAAGAATGTTTTAGCTGATAAATCGCGTTAGTTTTGTTGAATTTTATTAAAATGTAAAAAAATACGATTTTTCAAAAGTAAAAATAATTTTTTCAAAAACATACTTTGTTTTAAACAATTTTTGTATAACAAAATGTATTTTTCGGTTAATTTTAATTGCAGCATTGTATTCTACGGAAAACTTCACACCAAACATACATGTGTTTGGATATGTTTTGAACATTTATTAATCTCTAAATCAGCTGCTGAAATCGCGAAATCTCAATTGGCACCTGTGTACGGTTCATGGTTGCTGGAATGAAGTATACGGTAAGAGGGTTAAGAACCAAGTTAAAACTTTTTCTTGCTAAACTCTTCCTTGATACCATTCCTTCTAAGACTTCCAAGTTCAACACCTTCCTACCAAATATTTTGTTCCTTTTTTAATGATACTTTCAAAATTCGCAGTTCATGTTTTTATTAAGCTACAGTCAATGTTTCATATTTTGTTTCACTATTTTTTTCATTATTTTCCCTTTAAAACTATACCTTTCATAGCTTGAGTTCGAATTACGCGGCCGTTTATGTAAGTTCGGTGGCACTTCTAAACGAGCGGTTAACTCTCGCTGTGGCTAACACTCACACGATCTATCTTATCCCCATCGTTTCTTACTAAAGATTCTACAGATTTGATTTGCCTTCTCAGATCTTCGAACCCCCAGTCAGCTCGTGGTTCGTTTTTAGCAATAGCTGCTATCAAAATTTTATTCGGTTTCTTATCGTGAGGCGTTTTAATTAATTGTTTTACTTAACAATTTACCGCTTTGCTCTTAATGGCTGGTACGCTTATTACAAAAGAAATGGCTGCTTTGATCTCGGAAGTAGCATGTCCTCGTCTTCCTCTAACTGCAGAACGTTAATAATCTTCAGCTCATGACGCTATCCCGTTATATAAGTTAAAATCGCGACGCCTCATAGCCGTCGACGGTACGGTTGCTCTACCCCTCTGTGGTACTGTTTGTCTCCCATGTGACTATGTGTTTAGTAACGTGACAAACTTTAATTAAAATTTTCGTTCTGTTCGTTCCTATGCCTCTTCGAAACGTTGATCCATTTGTATCTTTATCTTCACGATTGAATATTCTGGAAGCCGGCATATGTCCCGTTGTTCCGTGGTATATGGACCATGACAATCTACAAACCGGTACGAATTTTGAAATCCGGTGGGATAATTTTTTGTGGATACGGCCACTTTTTGAATTATGTCCCGTAATTGGCCAGACTAAAGAGGAAAAATTTGGGTCAGCCTGTGGGTCGCCATACCCATAGGATGACTGACCTGCATCACGCCCTATCTGCGGGCTGTTTAGGCATTGAGCGCCATCTACCGCTAGCACTCCGTCTGTGAGCCCGAAATCCAGCCTTCCCCCCATGTTGCCAAATTTCGTTAGCTGGGGGTGGCTTATTTAGCCACTCATATCTAAACTCAGCGGTTGTTTGATTATCCGGCGGAACTTGGTTAATTTATGGCCTAAATATTTTCAATTCAGCTTATAGATGGCGTAATATTGTTTGTAGTACCCCTCACGGTCGAAGCAAAAGTAGATATTGTGACTCTATCCTGCACATTGCGTGTTTCTGAAGTCATATGTCTAGACTCCAATAATATAGATTGTTGGTTGCTTAAATCCTGTAGAGATAGGCTCCGTCTAATAGGCAGGCGACCAGTACCATTTATATAATTAAATGTCTGATCATTTGCAATTGATAGCGTAGGCGTGTATTATTGACAAAGTGGACATTTGAGATTTCTCGGATTCTACCTGTGCCAAGACTCTTCAGCTAACTAAAATCTTGTTCCCTAGACATGATTGTCGAACAATAATAAAAGAATAAAATCAAGCTTAACTTTTCGATTACATTTACTTATAATCCCCTCTTTTTTTTAAATAAAAGAAGTAAAATTGTCTAGGATTAGAAAATTGAAAAACTGCGTATAATTTCCATTGAAAAAAGAAAAATTTACACACCCGTCACACGATATCGAGCACCGAATCTTCGTTCAACTTCCCGTAAATTTGTACACGCAACTACACCTGTCAAACTCTAAAGTTTTATGGCATTGACGGCATTAAATGCAGTTCCGAAAGATAACTAAATTGTCGTTCTGCTCTCCTGTCATATTTGCGTCTGTCGGTTCACCCGTAACCTTGCTAAAGCAGTGTATCGTGCCACGGCTATTTTAAAGTGAGCTGCTGACAAAGAACAACTCCGAGCACGTCCGAATCTCCACGAACACCTTTTTCAATGAACACGTTGGGGGCATTTTATAACGAATATTTTCACACACCTATACTGTCGTAAGAGAATATTTGTTATGAGCATGTCGATATTTGCCTATATTACCGAACATAACATAATTTTAATCCCGATGATGACTTAAGAAAAGTTAATCTTCTGCGCCAGGTATTAGCACAATATCGTCTTATCGACAAATAACATAACTTTATTAAAAATAAAATAATTTGAATTTTAGGGGTGACCGGGTTGGCTGCAAAAAAAGGGTGGTGTGGTGTGGGCGATGACTTGAAAGTCTTACGCTTGCAATTAGGAGAGATTTTTGTTGCACAAGACAAAGCAAAAATTACAAATTATTGACTTTTTCCTTAGCCGAAAGACTTATCCGTTTCACCACACTACAATCAAAGCACCAGAGTCCAAGGTGGCCAAATATTTCAAGTAGAAAATCCCAATCGAGCCCATGAAAAATCACTAAAAATCACTAAAGTTAGAACATTGAAAAATCACTAACTTTTCACTAAATTTTATACTTTAAAAGATGCGAAATTTAAATTAAAATTATATTTCAAAAATAGTAGAAAACTGTAATGATAAGCTTGCAATGCAAAAGTTATACTTTAAAATTCATATCTACTATAAAATTAATTATATTAGGAGTATTATGTAAAAGAGTAAAAACTGTATTATGAATTTCATTGCCTATTTCATAATAGTGTATTTCGCCATTTCTTCTTTGTAGAAAAATATGCACTATTATCGTAAGTGATATTTTCAAATATTATCGGGAAAAATTGAAATAAGGATAAGTTGAACAAAGATACGGTTGAAATAACCAAATGGATTGAAATTGAACATTTTTTTATTATAAATTCATCTTTCTTAAACTAAAATAACTGCCTGACGTACAAGTTTCTTCATAAATAATCTTACATACTAATGAATGAAGAACTCCAAGACTTCATCGAGCTCATAGTCTTCGTCTGTCGGAATACTGTGTGTAATGCTGTTTTCAGTATTAATAAGAACGAAGCAGTCAATAACTGTGTCAACAGAAAATGTTGAATCTGACGTGCATTGTCTCGACTACCAGGTACATTCAGGCTTCAGAAATATTTTTTGGATTTATATCTGTACGAAAGAAAAATTATGTCTATATAGGTGCACTCTATTACATTTTAATTGCATTATGAGAATTTGAACGAAAGTATAAAATACAATTGTTGCATTAGATTTTTATTCTTAGGTTATGTTGTAGATTAGTCAAAGTCTTTCAAGTACATATTCACTGTCAATTATTATCGCGGTTTTAGAACTGAAATGATTCTATTCAGCATGATAGAATAAGCAAATTATGATTGAAGTATTCTATTCTATAATCTCCCTAAATATGTACAAAATTAAAATTCAAATGATTAGTTTAAACTTACTTCTTTTTTTATCCATATCTTGCACAATCTTCCATGTGACATGTCTTGATCAACAACCCGAAACTGGTCAAACGATCGGCGACCACAATTCAACATATCGATTAAAGTAAGGCCTTTCCATACGTCTGCTTGCAGGCTGCCTGCCTACAGAGAGACCGCAACAGTGTATAGAAAACGACCAGAATGATCTGTCTCTTTCACTATTATGTAGTTCTGCTGGCAGGCTACATGACACACCCGGCAACCAAGGGTATGAAAAGACCTTTAATCGACAATAAATGAACTCACACGGCGATTCCAGCTTTGGCATATAAAGTTCCACTCCCCATCCCTGGTTACGCAAAGCAACCCGTGGAGCCAGGGATGAGAAGTGGCGTTCCACATGCCAAAGTTGGGAAGCAAGGAACACATCAAGCACATCAATTTGTTGTTGAAATGGAGCAAAAAGAACCAAAAATTTCCAAAATCACCGAATTTATCACTAAACATTGCCTTAAATCACCAATTTGTGACATAACACAAACGCTGAAAAAAAATCAGAATGCGCTTTTGAAAATCAACAGTTTTGTGTCAAAATCACTAAAATGGCCACCTTGCCAGAGTCAGTAACAATCCTCATACTTTTCATCGTCAAGCTCCTACCATCCAAGGAAGGGTTGCCCAGACGACTCATTTAGTGCTTCTGCGCCGCGTTAACCATGCCGATTCGCGCCTGAAGAGAATTTCAATTACAGTATCCGCGTGCTCACGTATAGGGCGCTGAAACTTCCGACCGCAATTTTTCACGTCTGTCGGCTTCGAGTACCTACTGATTGCATTAACCGATGGGCTGCGCTGTTAGCGCGATGTGAATATTTGCAGTCGCGGGTATTTTGAAAGTGGTAATCACATCCTTATTTTACCCTCTCTGTGCAATAACAAATTATTGCGCCCACGTCTACCATGAGGTGTATTATAACAGTATGATTGCTTTGAGAGCTCCTACAATGCATTTTGACAATTTATCAATGAAAATAAACAAAACAAAGTTTTAAAAAATAAATAAAAGAAAATAATATTAAACTTGTCCCAATACAATTTGATTTTGAGCTTACCATCTTTCCTAATGATGCATTAAGAATTAAGCCAGAATATTTGTTTAAAGAACAGATAATGAGAAAAAAACAATGTTGTAACCCGTATACCTCTAGTCAGACTTTATTTTTTCCGAAGGGTATTCGCGAAAGGGAGAGTAGTTGCTTTCATATAAATGGTACAAACAATAAACAAATAACTTTGCAGTGTAAAAACTGCAACATTACACTGCGCGGACGCTTTTTGTATTTTTTTTAATTAGCGTAAAATCCATTGGCGCCACCGTCGTTTCATGTTGTGAGGTCAGCTTTCAAGGTGTCTACATGTCGAGGGCCAAATAGTAATACCAATTGCCTGACACAAAAGATAATTTTTTTAGAACATTGGCAAAATTGGTTTTTCACCATAAAGTTTTTTCCCATGCAATTGGTCTTATTGTAGGCCCTCGGCGCAGAGACATATTGAAGGCTTAGATTTTATAAAAATCTGTCAATCTAGAGGATTTTACAGAATTTATTTCAGAGAAGTGAGGTATTTCCTACAAATTCTAAGATATAAAGAGATTTAAAATTTATTTTGTGAAATTCAACCTAAATTTTTATTAATTCATCATGCATTCATTTAATTCTTTGTAATTCTTCTGAATTTTCAAATTCAATTAAATTCTTCTTAATTTATTTACGTTTATTACCTTTTGATTTATTTTAATAATTTATAAGAACTTTAAAGACTTTGACTTATGAATATTAGGGTATTTAAGAGATTTCCATTGCTGCTCAAGACAGTTGAACTATAATCAAAAATTGCTTCATGATGTAAAAAATTAGTTAAAATCTTTGTTATTCAATAAATCAAAGTGAACATTACTAGTGACAGCACTTAACATTTGCTGAGATAACATGTATTTCGTTCTGTTTTTGACATTTAGAAATTGGAATTTTTTTCTCTAATTTGTTTATAAAATTACCACATAATGTTAAATAAGTAATTTCAATATAAATAGACATCATTGGAAACTTCAACCACCGATAATTATAAACGAAAGTTTTTTTTTATCTATACGAGTTATAATGTGTATTTGTTTATATAATTTGTTACGAAACTTTACAAATAATATCGAGTGACACATTTTTTTGATCTACTGCAATTACTACTTCTGTTTTGTCCACTCGCCTAACCTTAGGTGGTTCAGCGAGTTATTTTTCGTATTGTTTCAAGATTTTATTCCCACCCCGACGATCCCCTTAAAATTATGAAGCACTTATCCAATATCGCGTGATTTGAAGGACTTTAAAATAATACAGGTACGTAAAGGAAAAAGCCAAGCTGTCATAAAAAACCCCGATTTCTTGAAATGAAATACACATAAGTAAAATGAGGAATTAATAGTTCATAATTAGCGATTGACGATGGTAGCGGCGAACCGGCACGGCGATGGCGTCGCACCCTGATTCCTTGGGTAGGAATCAGTGGGGTGTACTCTAGTCATGCCGAGTAGGCGATAGGCCGCGGCGGATCTCCACGTGGACTGAATGTTTGATTTCAATATGATTGAAATATTGCACGAACGAATATCAGCATTCTGGACGAATACTCAACGAGTACTGAGAAGATTGAAAACGACGATTCGGTGCGGCGCCAACGTCGGTCCCCAATGCCTGCGCATGCTCGCTCCTGCTCTTCACCTCCCTTTTTTCTCTTCTGCCACCCGTAAGACAGAGCCACACTTAATCGTTCGAAACGAGAATGAAAACTTAAATTCTAAACTGTGTTGTGACGCAACGACTGGACTAGAACTGAAAATAGCATAAATCGATGGGCCCTCAAGTAATGCAAATAGCTGAAGTCTTTTCTTCTGGGTTTCTTTTGAGCGGCGAAAAGTGCTGATGAGTTCAGCAGCATTCGCTAGACAGAATCTTGCTCTGATTATAATTTTCTACTCTACCGACAAATACTATTGTCCAGTTCGAATTTGCACTGATATTCCAAAAAAATTCGCAGTAACCGCGTATTGAATTTTAATATAGCGGCTCTTGACGCCATAATACTTTATAGACAATTTTTTTACTTTCGAACATCGTGAACTTGATTTTGTAGCAACTTTCTACCATTTATGAAATAGTTTTATCTTCAAACTGAAGAATCCAGCTCCAAGGATGATAAAATGTTATATAAGATATTAAACTTTTTTTCAACAAAACTTTCTCATTATTCAAAAAAATTATGTTCGGCATCGAGGGGGGGGGGTGGGAAGTACATAACGGCACGCATACACACAAATAGGATACATACATATGTCACATGTTACATGTACCTCTAAAATGTGAAAAATGTTCTAAAATGTCTAAAATGTTCTTCTAAAAGAATTCATTTGCGTGAAAGATCCAAGTCTCCTTCTGCAAAGTGATTATCCTTCTCCCAGGTTTATTGCTCCATTGATAAGGCTACCTTCCCCTGACATATATGGGTATGGACTCAAACAACTGCAATTTATGCGGCTAAAATCCAATTCGAATTTGGAAACGGTATTCTAACTTCGAATATATACTTTTCTTGTCGATCAATCAATTAAAATAAAAAGAGGACTTTCTACGTTTAGACCTGTACCAACTGAAGAACAAAGTATATTATTAATATCCGATGGTGAAGTCTTGGTCATGTTATAGAATTGAAATTTTCTGCCTGGAATGTATATTTATGTTAGAAGACAAAGTGTGTGAGAATAAATATGGCAATCAGTACAATTAACGAACTAAACCGAAATGAAATAAGCGAAGCTTCAGTAGGTAAGCGTCGTTAAAACATTAGGACTCTTAGAATACAGATTAAAAAACTTAGTTTCATTGATTAACTTTTACACTATTGTTTCATATAAGAAAATGTAAAATCGTTCGTCACCGAGAATTTATCAGGTTTTGTTTCTTAGCTTCAATTCGTGCTGTGAGTTAGGATACTTAAAGGAGAAAACTGCAATTGACAGGATGTAATCAACGAAATCTCAACTACAATTTAACCCATTAAAACTCAAATATATTTAGTGGTTCCCCATAGATTAAAGTAAATTTCCATGTGTGTCTGCGTCAAGTCTCAGTTGGAGATTTTTAATCGTGCATTTAGTTGTACGTTAGTCACACAGTTTTTCATTGTATCTCGAAAACTCGTAAAGATTAAGACAATTTTATTGGCTCAAATCATAGATAAGTCTTCAAAGACTAATCTATATACTAATCTATTATTGAATAATTAGTCAGGTTTCAAAGTTAGCAGTGATTTTTAACAGTACTTAAGCTGATTTTACTTCGAAATATTTGTTTAACAAATGCCATCAAGTGCCATCAAAAAATGCTTAATAAAAAACATAGAACATTTTAAGAATTTACAACACTAGTACTATTAAAACTTTTTACTTGTCTATCGTCTTTTGGCTTTAAGTAAAACTTTCCAATTAATAATTTTCGATTCCTAAAACCAAAAAGACGAGTCCTACTCAAAAATGGTTAGGATAAAAATGGTTGATATTTTAGACATCTTCAATTTTGTTTAAAAACTTTTTTTTAGATGTATTCATAGTATAATCGAATGTTTGTTTAAATGGAAATTTTATTTTTCGATTTTTTCACAAGATTAGCGGTAAATATAACTAAAATTACAATTTGTTTCAAAAATTGATTCAAATAAGTTTTTTAGTTATGTATTTAATTAAATTAATTGCCCTTATTTTAGTAACATAATTTTCATAGAAAAAGGGTATTGCTAATGAATTAAATATATAAATATTAGTTTAAGGATAATTACGCTTGATCTGATAAGAAACTCACCAATTCTAACAATCTGATATTATGCTGATTAACGAAAAAAAAAAATGTTAACAATTTTCATAAAAACCTGCAATTGAAAGTTTTTGTTCGAATTGATATACTGTATCACAAAAAGGTTGTGAAAATGGGAGAATTTAAAAAATATACAAATTAAATATAATACATAAAAAAAGTTAGAACAATTTTACTTTTCGAATTATTTATGAAAAACTGTTTATTCTCAGATTGAAATATTATGAATATTTTCACTTCAACTCGCAACAAAATGGGAAGATTTTAATATTTTCTAATAAAACTGATCAGAAATATGCGTTATCATTTTATGCGACAGATGACGTGAGCTAAAGTTCAAAATGTTTATTTTAAAAATTGTTAATAATTTTTTTCCGAGACGGTGCATAATTCGTACACAGACAACTTTCAGCGATTCGAGAGTCGTGCGAATTTTGAGCAAGCAAAAACTGTCAGTGAAAAAGTTGTTCAGAAAGGTTAAAGTAAGTTTTCTGGAATATTTTAAATCAATTGGAATAGTACCTAAAAAACTGTTGATGTTTTAATTTGTAGGCGCGAAGGATTTTCTCCCACGTAGACTACAGCCCGACCGATAAACCGCTACCCCAGGTTTAGGTAAAACTGTGTCTCACAGCCACCCAAGTTTTTTTAATTAAAGTACGAGAAATATGTAAAATCATGGTTCATAATAAATATTTATTTTTCTTTAATAAAAATATTTAAATATTGCCATTTCTATAAACGTGAACTTCATAAAAGTTCTAAAAATAAAGAATCTCTCTATATTTTTTTTTGTATTTGGCGTGTCCTTCGTCTGACCTCTATTTGTAAATATACTAACATAGGCTTTTGGGTTGTTTCCTGACCAAAAATAAAATATATGAGTTTAGTTAAATATGCTCCGATTAGCATAGCAAATCGTTAAAATTTTATGTGATATATAAAAGTTGTTCGATTAAATTATCCTAATATATATCCAAAATCCTATAATATAAATATAGTGCAGTTTTTTTATTTCATAATGAAAAATAATTTAAAATGTACTAATGGTAGAAAACAAAACCATGAAAGTTTGTGGGAATGACATGTTATTAAATTTAGCAGAAATATGGTATGTCATAATAAATTAAACAATTAATTCCTGCCTAATATACTTAAAAAATATCTTCAAAAAAATACTAAACTATATTTTTAAGTATCGCAGTAATGTTAATGATGATAATATGAATACACTCGTATTATTCTGTATGGAAAAATGTGAATCAAAGAGGAAAAAAATTATTTGATAAATATTCTATTTTAGGAGCAACTCTTTGTGAAAGCGCTTTTTACAAAATTAAAAAAATTAAATAAAACAGTGCGATTTTATAGAATATTATTTTAATTCTTAAAAAAAATGCTTCGAAACACCAAAATTTGTAGCAGTCTTAATAGTATTTTCAAAATTTATATTTTCCGGGAACAAAATAAATTGTCGTTTTTTACATTAGAAACGTTTTAGTGAAATGAATATCGTTTGGAAAAAGAAGGAAGCTTGAATTTTATAAATTGGAATCCCAAATCGCTGCAAGTTGTTTGTGCACGAGTTATACACTGTCTCGGAAAAAAATTATTAACAATTTTTGAAATAAACATTTTTAACTTTCACTAACTTTATGCGTTGCAGAACATGATAATGCATATAGTAATCAGTTTTTCTTCTTCTTGGAAAAAATGGGCAGCGTTTATGCTCTGGTCTGCACCTTAAAAATCATCTTCAATTCTATCGGTGAATATAATTGTATAATAATATAAATGAACATTTTTTTCAATATTGGCAAGCTTTCCAATACCAGTAATTTAGATGTAGTCTTAATAATATTATTAATAATAATTAATCGATGCGACTCTAGCTCAAAACAGTACAAGCAGGTAGAGCGAAGGGACGATTTACGAAATCATTTGATCATACGATCACCTGAGCGCTCCATCAGCTAATGAATGGAAGTAGCCTTGGAACAATGCATCTAGTACATTTATTTTGGTATCGGTACAATTTCACTTCCAGCTTGAGTATTTACAGGGTGAGACGTGCTTTGTCACCATTGATCCGCGTGTAATTTGAGATAGGATTTCGAATTAGCTAAGTGCAATTCAAGAGACATTTTATTTGAACGGATTCTTCATCGGGAATTAAAATTTTCTGTCTACAATACTATTCCAATTCACTGTCCTTCGGATAGTAGACTTACCTTAGTTTATGTTTTGATGAATAATTTGTTGCGTATGGTTATATGCCTCAGAGTTTGAGTAAAAGTTGAGTCTCTTTTGTAAAGAATTTGCACATTATCGCATGATAAGCACCTTGTTGCTAAATTAGTTATGGACTGGCATATGACAGCGAAGAAATCTCGTGTGATCATTTTAAAGTCAATCACACAGGGTATGAGAGAATTCATCACTGTTAATACTAAAGCTTCTGAAAACCTGCCCAATGAAATCCAAAATGTAAGTCTCCGAGTCGAACCAACAAAGCACTTTGTATTTGAAAAGATGTTTTTTCTGTTGTGGAAAATTAGCAGAGATGTAGCCTCCGGAACCTAGGACCACGATTGTTCATTGAAAGATCGATCCTGATTCAATCAGAAGTATGCAAGACGTCATCCGATACGTCACCTTCCACAATGCCAGAAGATAATCGATTGGGAACATCACTTAATAAAGAACGAAAATCGAAAGAAACACAGACTATTAGGATTATTAGATTATTGTCATTTGAGAATTTAAAATCATTTCATGGTGCGCAATCAACTCTACTGAACGGGTATCCTTAATTCTTTCATCTTTTCGTTGATAAACTTTCGATACTAGCTCTGTTATCATGAAATTTAATTCTAAAATGCTTAGGATTATTCTTGATATCCTAATGCTATTGAAATTATTCCGTATAATTAGCTATATTCTGCTGCTCAGCACAAAGCAAATTAAAATTAAACCGATTGCTCTATGATAATTAATGTCATTGTGATAAGTATGAGATGCGAAACTACAATTACTAAAAATTATTATACAATCCTTTTTAGTAAATTCACAATCTTTACGCAAAAGCAGTAAAAAGAAGTAATAATTAAATTCAGAATATTTGTAAACTTTACTCATCTGGATCAAATCAATTCGACTGCGTAGTTCTAGAGGCGTATGATCACTTTCTATATTAGCTTTCTTTCCACGAATATCCTGATGCAACTTTTCAGATGCAGAGGCAATAGCTAATGAGCTTATCTAAATTTAAGCATATCTACATACTGTTTCTGAAAAATCTATACTTTTATATGTGACTGGTACAATTTCTTGTAACAAAATTGCTTCAAAACCATTTTGAGGAGCAATCCCATAATAATAATTGTTAAGGTCGTAATATCTCAAAGGCGGTTCTTTACTTGAAATTTCTTTGGTTAAATCTGAAATGTCTTTTTATAATATTTGCTTTTTTAAAATTGCATTTCGAATTGCTATAATCGTCGGATCTTTTGTGAGACTATCACCAAATTAAATTTGGAAGAAGCGTTGCGTTTTTTAGTGTGGCTAACATCTATTGAAAACTGGAATTTGTTACACTAGAATTGCACTAGAATGCACTTAAATTGGGGGGGGGGGATATTTTAATCAAAGTTTCACAAAAAATGAAAAATGTTGACATTACCTTGAAGGGTGTTGACTACGACTAAAAGGTCATTTTGTTCTAATTAGAATCCGGCCAATGTTAATAATCCGAGAATATGCTTTGATGTCTGATATTTCCAAGCTTGAGCAAAACCGCACCTTGCAAGAACGTTACGAAAATTAAAAAAAAATTTATAATTATCTGACCAAATTTTCAAATTTAAAATCATGTTTACATTTTCCCAACGCAATGAGATGCTTTAAAAGAAACAACTTGTCAGCATTCAAAAATAATTAGTGATTTTTTCTGAAAACCACCTTCAGCGCCAGCACAATGCAAAACGAAGTTTCGGCAAAAAAATCTATTTTAACCTACATTATTCATTTAACATGCGCGTTTTTGTTTCTAGATAAAAAAACAGTTTATTTCTGCATTTTTTATCAATATTATTGAAATTATTTTTTTTTTATTTCAATTTTAAAAGCATTAGAGCGATAAGTTACTGTACAGAAATTACGAGTTGCCAAATGAACCAAAATTAAGCGTCTCCGTTGAAAAATAGCCATTCTATTAATTCGTTAATAAATATTGTTTAAATAATCAATCACCTTTGTCCGTTAGGGAAATATCATAGCAAAGACCTGTATTTGAGACAGCCGTGGCCGATTTCGTTTAAAAATGTTCAGCCCATACTTTCGAAAATAGGAAAGCTAAACATTTGTTTAGTGCCTTATTCCACTGCAGTTTTTGAAATCATAACTGCTACATCAAGCTCTTAGCCCGAAAAAGGTGCTTGTGGAGTATTTTTTTCAAATAAAAGAAGATCATAGAAAGCCAATCTTTCAGATATGTTTTCGTCAACTTTTGAACAAAGATTGAAAAAAATGACACTAAAATAATCCAAAATAGCGAGATAAATCATGGTGCACTGGAATCTCTCGCCGCCGAAGTAACAGGAAGGCGTACACGATAGCGTCCGGAATTCGTAACGGAAACAGGAATAATGGTCATTTTTTAAATTCTGATAGTGTTTTACTTTATGTGAACCAAAAAAACTTAACACAAACATAATAATAATAATGAAATTTTCCACTGTGCTAACCAAACCACGATTTTTCATGAAATTTTTAAAAATATTTGTGCTTATAAAAATATAAATAATGAATAATATCATTAACTTTATGACCGGTTCTTTCGTTTGTCCATTGATTACCACTGAATTTTCGTTTTTGCGGCTACGAGGCCCGCTCCCAAAATTGGTTTTCATGTTTCAGATACATATTTAAATGCGACAAGAAATCAGTAGCAAAAGTCGAACGCTGGGAAAACTGAACAAGCATGTGTACATGCGACGTAAGCAGCGTGTCGCATTGAACGTCGGCGCCCCCGTGCAGTACCGGAAATATCTTTAGAAATACTTTGAATTGGAAGCTAAAATTTTCTTCGATAAGTCTACAGCTAGGGACTCAACTTTAAATTGAAAAACATCGAAAGCAGGATTCTAGTGCAAATCAAAAACTCTTATTTTAATTTCTTCATTCAAAAGGTAATCAAATTATCTCTAATGCGTTTCAGAATGATATTCAGATAATCATAATTATTACTTGTCCACATTCTTAAATGTAAACAACCCCTTTTGAATAAATGAAGGACTTCCGTTCTTCATTTTCCAGCATCGTCGATTTTATTAGCGCCAAAAAGAACGTCATCTACATAAAAACTATTTTCTAGAATTTATATCACAGGAGGAAAATTATAGCCTTCATCAGTGTCTAACTTCTTAATGACTCTGTTAGCTGTGTGAGGAGAGCAAGCTTATTTGAAGGATAAACGTAGTCAGAAAGCCAGAAAATTGAATAAGAAAACTAGCCTTGCGTGTTTATTTTAATCAGAAATAAACTGTCCTTACGTAATGCAAAATTTGTAGCTTGGAGACTGCGCTGTGCGCGTCGTTGCACCCCCACAAGACTGGCTTTATGAAGAAAGCTTCTTTGAGGAAGCGATGTTCACAGGCTTTAATTCTGTATATGAAAAAGATGAACTAAAAAGACAGCCAGTAGCATACATATATAGGCCCTCTAGTGATGCAAATAGCGAGAGGCTTTTTTGTTATCGTTTCCTTTAGCGGCAGAAAGATCTGGTGAGTTGAGCAGCATTCGCTAAACAAGGTCCGACAATGAGCACTGTGTTAGTCTTGCTAGTGTGAGCAAGACACCATACACGCTCCCAAGATACGCGCTGATAACACTTCGTTTATCGACAATTTTTCACTTTCGAACTTCGTGACTTCAATTTCCTACCAATTTCCCATTATTTATGAAATATTTTTTTCTTCAAACTGACGAATTCGGCTCGAAAGAAAATAAAATGTTGTTCGAAAAGTGTAATTTTCTCTTCCTTATTGCAGCGTTCAGTCTCCAATTTGAGTGCTTATCTTATGAAGAACCTATTCCTGCTGTCACTCGTGGAGGATCTTCTTCTTCTGCTTCTAAAGGAATTCATTCACAATGCCCAATTTGTATTCGCACCAAATGTTTGAACTTCAAAGATGCACTTTTCCTTTTGATCAATCAATTAAAATAAAGAAATTACTTAAATCCTATGGGCATATGTTAACCAAAGAACAAATTGTATTATCGACATCCGATGGTGAAGTATTTGCTATATTAGAGAATTATAATGTTCTGGCTGGAATATATAGATACGTTGGTCACAGGACCAAACGTGTGAGAATAAATATGGAAACCAGTGCAATGGCTGAACTGAACCGAAATGAAATCAACGAAATTCCAGTAGGTAAACGTCGTTCAATCATAAAGAGTTTCCAAATTCAGAATGTAAACCCTCACGGCATTGACTAACTTCCACACTATTCATTCCAATGAGAAAATGTAAAACTATAAAATATTTTTTTACGACTTGAAGCCGAATCTAAATCTTATTTGTAACTTTTTAATTACATTAAAAAGTCAGAGTCTTATGGTTCTCAAAACTTCAATGTGCCTACGCCACTCTTTTTAAAAAACACATCATACGATTACAGTTCCCTTCTTCACGATAATATTATCGGAAGAAATTATAGTACCGCATACTAGTCGAAATCTGAAATTTACTGTTCATGAACTTCTACAGGCTATATAACTTGACAAATTTCAAATGATTTGTCTGTGAAATACTTAGGATTCAATTTTAAAGATTTTAGAGCTCCTCTATATTTCAATTAAATTTTCGTGCACAATGCGTTAACCAACAAAATACCTGACTCCCTACTGATTATGATTATTCCACAAATACTGAACGATCACAAAATAAATTTATTGCATTTACAGGATTTTGAATTTTGAGATCTCATTTGTAATTTGAGCCATTCAAAGCTTAACAATATTCAGGAGTTTCCGAAATATGACGATTAATGTCTAAGCGTGTCTGCATCATCTTTTAGTTGGACATACTCTTTAAAATATTTTAAATTTATTGGCTTAAATCAAAGATAATACTTTAGAGACCAATTGGGATAAATTTAAGAGTTTTACGACAACTTTCCTAAATCATTCTGAGGAGAATGAAAAGAAAGAGAGGTATGAAGACCTTTCGAGTGATAAGAGACTTTTGCGGGATATTCCTATTAAGTCCATCTTATAGCTGAAATTTTACCGCGATTTTACTGAGACTAGATGCAATTTTTAAAATTTTCAGACGATTTTAATGCCTGTTTAATCATAAATGATGAGAATATGAAAAATCAGTCCTATCTTTTTCGTATCTCACTTCGTTTAGATAAAAAGTTCCATTCATGATTTTTTTCAGGAGATTTCCAATGAATTACCATTTCTATCAAAAAAATAAGTGAAAGATGTTTTATTGGATTTCTTAGAAGCTGCTATTTTTTTATCATTTTTTATCGTACTACAGGTGGTTCATTTGTTATTAGATTGCAGAATGTGAATAAAGTTTTATTTTGTGACAAACATTGCTAAGAACAATTTCAGAAAGATCAATTCTGGTTACTGAGGGTTATTATTTATAACAGTTATTAGTAACAATTATTTCATAGGGTTTATAAAGAATGAAGAATGTTATTGGTAGGTACGGATTTTCCAAAAATTATAGGGAAAAATTTAGATTTTAGGATCGAGAAATGATAGAATTTTGTACTTCAACTATAACGAATTTAACGAGAACATTTTTATCTGAAACGCTGACTAATGTAATGTAAATATTTCAGAATGATAAGCTTCACGCCTCTAACTTATTAAACATATTAATTGTACACAGTGGGTCAGTTTCCCATATTCTTGCAAAACAATGAAGGGCGTTTATATTCTGGTTTTCATCTTGGCAATCATCTTTTATTATATTGGTAAATATAATAGTATAATAATATAACTATTCTTTTCTATATATTTGCATGCCTCCCGCAACTAGCAAATTGGCTTACCTAATAGCTTTGCCTTGAAAATTATCAGAGCGTAACTTGATAAGTTGTTGCACAGTTCAAAATGATTTCAAAACCAATATATTACCGATCTGCGAAAAAATCCGTATAAATTGGAAATAATTATTCAAACAAATTTTGTTCCATCTACAACAGTATTTTGCAAAAGCAAAAAGTTTTAAGCAGATATAATTCTTAAAACGACCACATAAGTATTGATCAAAGCACGTACTTTGTTTGAGCGTAGAGCAACTGTTTTCAAAAACGCATTTGTGAATGTACTCTGTGTCAGATGAATCAAAATGTTATTTAAACGATGACACTCTAAATCATTTTTTGGCACACGATCTAAAGTATACATCAAATTATTCTTTTCTGCTTGGTTATAAAAATTCTTCTGGAAGTAAATATTCCATATATTTTCTTCTTTTTTGGTAACATTGAATTCACCGATTTTTTTATTGACCAAATCCAAATTCACTTATATGTACAATAAATCATGTGCCTAGGGTTGAAATCTAAAAGCTTCGCACAGTCATGAAAAGGAGTTTTTGAATAAATTTTCCGTTACATTCAACTTTAGAATTTATCTATTTTAGCACTATGCACTTTCTACTCAATGCTTATTATATTTGAATTTCATCCAGCTCGAAAAACAATGGTTTAAAGCGAACTTAAATTTAATTTCTTTCTATTTTCGAAAGTCAAAGTAATTCAATTTCTTATCAAAGGGATAATTACTTGGTCAGATGTTACAAATAATTGGCGACTGACCCAAGTATGCGTATTTTGTGCTGTCAGGAATTTCGGTGATTAACACAGATCTTTTATTCGATTAGGCTTAGTGTGCTAAATATAAATTTTTCGATTGAAATTTCTGCAGATAAACAGGTTTCGGAATATGTTCCAGCAAACTTAGCTTTTGAGAAAATTTCAAAGTATAATATGATAACTTTAATCTTAACAAGAATATATCAAATAAGTTTTTTTCCAATTCAAGATTTGAGGGGTGGGGGAGTTTTTACACAAACCTAAAATTGAGAGACTCAAATACCTGACTGGTCTCGAAAAGCAGACTTGATGTGAAATTGATTCAACCATCGAAATGACTAAACTCGTCTGTCCCTTAGTTGATACTGAACTGGCAGGAAAGGGTCCGAGCCTGCTGAAAGAAGGTTTTATTTTCAAAAAATAACAGAAGAATTAGATTTGCTTGTTATTATTTGAGATTATTAGGTTATTATTATTTGAGAATTTTAAATCATTTCATATTGCACAATCATCTCTATTAAAAGCGTATCCACAATTCTTTCATTTTTCTAACTAATAAAATTGAATTGCTAATTCTTTTATAAAGATATTTAATTATAAAATGTTTAGGACTATTCTTAATATTCAAATAGTATTGGAATCAATGTATATTGTTCGGGATAATCTCTGCTGTTCAGGTCAAAAGTGAATTTAAATTGAACATATTTCACTATGCAAATCAATGTTATAGTGATACGTTTGAGATGCGACACTGCTATTAATAAAAAAATATATACATGCAACATGCAGTAGTAATTAATTCAGTGATTATCACTACTGGATATAACCAACCCATTGGATCATGCATCTGAGCTTTCCATAGAGAATTAGGCGTTTCGTCAGAAACTCCAAAGTTCGGGACTTGAGTTCTTTATTTTCGAGCTTCATTAATTTCATCAGCGATAAAAAGAACAGCATCCGCATACAAATTATTTTGAAGACTGGATATCGCTGCAAAAAATTATGCTGATTATAAAAAAAAATTATACTGATGCTGCTAATAAAATCGTAAAAACAACAGAATAAACAAACTAGCATCACACGTTTACTTCAATCAGAATAACACTGTCCTTGCGTAATGCAGAATTGACAGCTTAGAAACTACGCTGAGCGCGACGTTGTGCACCTTTAAGACTTGCTTTGTGGAGAAAACTGATTCAAGCAAGCGATATGCCCAGCCGTGAATTCTGATTATGAAAAAGAAGAAGTAGAAAGGCAGATAGTAATAGCTTATTGGACTCGAAATGACAGTAGCATACATCGATGGGCCCTCAAGTGATGCAAATAGCAAGAGCAAATTTTTTTATATAAGCCATTAAATTCTTTTAACAAAACTTGCTTGATATTCAGAAAAATTATACTTAAATTTCACAGGGAAAAAAGGAAAGAAAAACTCTTGGAATGTGACGGCAAGAAAAAATGTATAATTGTATTGCCACCTTTTAATGGTTACACTGTTTTTAATATAGTGACCTAAGCGATGCTCCTTAAATCGTTTACTGACTGGTCTTTTGAAACACTACTAAGTACACAAACGTACACACACACCAAACAGACTGATGGCATTTTTTGTAATGATGAAAAAACTTAAATTTGTACATTTTCCCAATGGTGCTTTAAAAATATAATTTTTCTCTTCCTTGTTGTAGCGTTAAGTTTGCAATTTAATTACTTACCTGATGGAAACACTATTCCTGCTGTTTTTCTTGGGGGATCCTCTTCTTCTTCTGAAAGAATTCGTTCACCTGAAAGATCTTCTAATCCTGCCGAGCCTTCTATTCGTGCCAGGTCTAGGTCTGCTGTTGGAAGTGCTTATTCTTCTATCAGGTTTATTGCTCCATCTATAAGGCTTCCTTCTCCTGACGGGTATGGGTGTGGACTCGAACAACTTTTATTTATTCGGCTAATATCCAATTGGAATTTGCAGAAGGTTTTCAAACTTCGAAGATACACTTTTCCGGTTGATCAATCAATTAAAATAAAGATATCACGTCATTCCTATTATGGGTCTGTTTCAACCGAAGAAAAAATTGTAGTATCAACATTCGATGATCACGCATTTGCTATATTAGAGAATTATAATACTCTGGCTGGAATATATAAATATTTTGGTCACAAGACAAAACGTGTGAAAATAAATATGGAAACCAGTGCCATTACCGAACTGAATCGAAATGAAATAAACGAAGTTCCAGTGGGTGAGCGTCGTTCAATCATGAAAAGTTTTCGAATAGAGAATATAAATCCTCGTGGAATTGTCTAATTTCTACGCCATTTATTCAAATAAGAAAACTTAAAACCATACAATATTTGGCTTACGACAAAAGCCGAAACCAAATCTTATATGTAACTTTCTAATTACATTAAAAATTCAAAGTCTTATGGTTCTCGAGGGCTCAATCTTTCTTTAATGCCTCCGCCACTCTTTCTCAAGAAACGATAATAAAATTCTATTTTCCTTTCTTCACGATAACATTAACGAAAAAAATGACACTGCAGCGCATTGTTAAAAATCTAGAATTTACTATTTACAGACCTTTACGGACTGTATTTCTTGACGGATTTTAAAATTAGTTTATGTGAAATACCTAAAATGAAATTTTAAAGATCTGAGAGATCCTTTATCTATCTTCTGTCTTTCAATTGAATTTTACGCCCACATCTTTTTGTTGCAGCAAAGTATTTTATTTTTAATACCTTTCTGATAACAAATTAAAACGATTTTTATGTTATGAATTCGACTACTTCAGGAAAATTATAGGGATGATCATTTTCCTGAATAACAGAATAATAGTAGGCTCAGTGATTCTAATAAAACTTCCATAAACTTTAGTGTGGTGTGAGTGAAATTCATGGTAGAAGTATTTTCCCATCGTTTTCACAAATCACGTAACTCCGGGATTTAAAATTTTAAAAGCCTGATTTTTCTGAAACACCATATATTTCAAATCGCTTATTGAATTTAAATGAGTTATGCAGGTGTAGCATACAACTGATGAAAAAGAGGATCCGAGAAAGAAATAGGAAAATTTTTATTTAATTATTCTCTCTAAAAGCTTACATTTCATATTTTCTATGCAAATCCTTTCATTTCTTATAATTTTTTTGACTCTTTAAAAAATAATGCGTGAGAAGTTTAAAAAATATTCAAGAATATCTAAAGTTTGTACATCGACTTCAACTGATCGCATGACATGAGAAAGTTGCATATAAAATCTTACATTTATAATAATAAATCTTTGAATTCTTATGTTTAATTTGAGCCACTAGAACTGTAAAACAAATTTTACGTTTTCTCTGGATACGACTAAGAATTTCCATGCCTCAAATGTCAAGTTTCAGTGGGGGATTAATGGTGAAGACCGCAAGATACATGCGCAAGATACATGCGGGGAAAAACCTGGAATGACTAAACGTGATAAACGAAATCTTATTTACAATTTTAACCATTTGAAGGAATCAGAGTGGTCAATTACTGGTACCAATGACTTTAACCTTGAATTCGATATTCGAGATACTACATACTACAGGCAGACATAAACCTACTTAGCTTATGCCCTAACATTTTTACATTTTCTTCGCAAACTTCACAATATTTGGGTAGGTAAGAAATCTGTGGAGAACATTTAAAATTCCTTATAAATAAAATAAATGTAATAAATGCAATAATAAATGCAAATAATAAATAAATAAATGCAAGAAATAATTTTCCTGAGAGTTCTCTTTCTACTGCCGCACATTATTTACATGAAAGGCTCCTGGTGTCCTCCTAAAGAGGCTTATTCTCCTTCTAAGTTCCAAACTTCACCTATAAGGCTTCATTCTTCTGACGGACATGGAAGTGGTATTGAGCAATTTGAATTTATTCGGCTCATGCAGACTCGGAATTGCCCGTCGACGTTCTAACTTCAAAGATACAAATTTCCTGCCCATAAATTAATTAGAATAAAAACAGGACTTTATAGGTGTATACATCTCCTTTATATAGATTGACAACATATTTTGGCCATGCGTTCCATACACACACATATGTTTATTCAATAACACATTAAATAAATCAACGTTGTGACCCATCTTTGGGTCTATCTCAAGATAATAAAATTATTTTAAAAGTCTCTATCTAAATCTCGATAAAGTAGATATATACACATCAACAAAAACGTTTAACGAAAGGATAAATAATTCTAACTCTTCTGTCTGGAATTTTTAAATGATAATAAGAACTTTATACGTTTGGGCCTCTACCAACCGAAGAAAAAATTGTATTATCAACCTCCAGCACTATTGCACAGTTTCAAATTGCATTGCTATTCCAAACATTTTCGCAGTAATTATGTAAATAATTAATTGTATAATCACTGATTGTCCAGTTAAATAAATAGAGCACCGCGTACTGAATTCGAATATAACGGCTGTTTAGGCCATAATACTTTATCAATAATTTTCCACTTTCGAAATTCATGATCTCGATTTGCTAGCAATTTTCCGTTTTCGAAGAAATAGTTTTTTCTTCGCACTTTTAAATATGACTCCAAGGACTATAAAATATTGTAATATAAGCTATTAAACTCTTTTAACAAAAGATAAACGATATTCAGGGATTCCCAATATATGAAAGTAAATGTCCAAGTGTGTCTGTGTGAAGCCTTTTCTAGATTATGACACATGTTTAAGTCGAGGTACAAAACAAAAAAAAATCCTTGCATTTTTTAAACTCTTGACACAGTGTATTTATTTAAAAAGATTAAAAATGTTTCTGTCAGGGCTCGATTGACGCGCACTTTAATAGGTTCTTCAACAATTTCGTAAAAAAGTGTCTTCTTTTTTACTCTTGAATGATTAGTCACGTTCGAAAGCCAGCAGTTAAATAATTAAAATATTTGAAATATTTTTTCAAAAAATGCAGAAAATCCTATACGTCTCGAGTAGTCACTTCTGAAAGCTCGGATTAAGAAGCCACAGGAGAAAGACTTCCACAAACAGCTCCAATATTCTACCTATGAAAGCCCAAAGGCAAAATGCAGCAATAAGAATGATTCATTACCATCTCTGTTGTTTTCGTTGCGCCCTCAAATCTTAATAAATTTCTTCTTGACTTTGAGACACAAACCATGTTTGTTATCGAATTTTTGGCACCAGCCGCAAACAACATCAAAGTCAAGATGAATGAAGAGAAAGAGAGGAATAAGGACCTTATAAGGGAGTTTTGGCGGTGATACCCGGAATATTCTTTAGAGCTGCTCGTCCTAATCATCGATGCTCTTTGAGGTGCCTAAGTTTCACTGGTTAATAGCGTGAAAAAACATCCCTGTGCGTAAAAAAATTCTAAGACACATGCGGGGAAAATGCAGCAGGAGGTCGTCCTTTGTTTGCTCCGTTTCCCTAAAGTGACACGAGAGTTTTGCTGCATTATAGTATTGAGTCCATTTTATAGATTTAATTTTACTGCGTTTTCCCCGGGATAGTATGCGATTTCTAATTATCCCAATCGCTTCAAAATTGTTTATAAGAAATTGTGTAGGAATTATTAGATGTTCTATCAAAAATTTGTAGGACATTTTATAAATTTCGATAACTTCTTGGAATTTGTCGCTGTATCTCACGTGGTCTGGGTTAAAATTTGAATTTTCAAATTTTTGCTTGAGCATTTACGCTAAATACTTTTAGAGCTATCGTGTGTACGGATATAGAGAAAGGCAAACGCTTCACTTTCCTTAACTTTAGTAATATTATTGTAATAGAAAAAGGGTAATGCTAATAAATTAAATGACGCGTCTTCTACAGAGGTATAATTGTATCCATAATATTTTTTATAATGTCGTAAATAAACAGTGGCTTTTCGTATGAGGAAATGTCACGAAAGTGAAAAGTTAGATTTTGTGATTAACTCCACTAAGAAAAATTTCAAGAAGATCAAATCTGGTTACTAAGGGTTATTATTTATAACAGTTATCATAAATAGACTGAGAAAAATGGATGGTCAAAGTTGTATGATCAAAATATTGTTTTCACTCATTTCGACCATACACGAAGGAGCAGATAGGCCATTGCATATGGTCAATTTCTTGATTTTTGCGCGTCAATTATGCGCGTGAAAAATTAAAAGTTATCGCTAGTTTCCTAGCATATGGAATTCGTAGATTTCTTGTTGCTTTCTGTTAAAAAAATATTTTTACTCAAGATTTCCGTGTAAAGTAAGTGCATTTATTGAGGATTAATGGAAAATATCTTATTCTGTAAGTACCTGTTTTAAATACGTAATTGTGATATTAATATTTTCTATATGTTATGTGAGATTTAAGACATGTAATTCTAATCTTTTTGAGGTTAATGTTAGCTTGAAGTAAATTATAATTATTTCAGTAATCACTGTTAATTCTCGGATTAATGGATTTAGGATCACCTTGAATTGTATTTATTAATTTAAAACTAAATCTTTATTTTTCAGTTCTGACATTCACTCCTTAAATTCATTGCAGGACACATGGCAGGAGCAGGGTCGTACTCGTGCTCCTATGTGCAGAGAATGGAGAGCTGGAACTGCAGTGAAAACACAATTAATATATTTATAGGTAATTAGTCACTATTCAATAATTATTTTTTATAGCTGCTTTATTACCTGCTCCATTCCTGAACTGCTTAATTCAAAATTTATGTAGTTTGTCTTATGTTTGTTTTGTACAAAATTGAACACCTTTATTAAAACTTCCCTTTTTTAGGGTAAAAAAATAATTTAAATATAACTATTTGGACAATTTGATTGGAAAGTCAACTATGTTGTAGAAAATTAAACTTTTTGTAAAAGCGTAGTTTTTTTTATTAAAAATATATTTTTTTAAATTATATTTTCCAAACAAAAATGTACCTATTCTATGTTTGTTTAAAAATTCAAAAATTTGTTTCGAAAAACAACTATATAGTAGAAAATGCAACTTTTTGTAGAAGTTATGTTTTTTTATTAAAAATAATGCATTTAAATGAAAAATTAGCTTTAAAAAATAAAACTTGAAGACTTTCATTTTGACCTAAAAATTTATTTTTTAATTTATCAATTAAACTATGTGGGTAAAGGTGTATGTAATTTTTTGGAAAAACTTTTTTTTTTGGTACAAAATTGATCTCATAAACTTACAGACTAATTATTTGGTTAAACATTGATGAATTCTGGGTAGGAAATGGTCCTTCTTTGTTGACGGTTCTTTTTGATTGAGAATCTTGTTAAAAAATCTTATTTTTTTCTTGAAGCTTCATCTCCTTGGTTGAAAATGTAACTATTTTCATTAAAATTCGTTTCATGTTTGGTTGAAAATTAATCTTTTAAACTGGCAATTATACATTTCCATTTTTTGAAAAAATTGATGTTTTTTACTTGAAAGTTCAAATTTTTTATTGAGAATTTATGCGTTTCATTTTAAATTAATCTTTAGTGTGAAAATTCTACTGCTTTGTAGAAAGTTAATCTTCTTGGGCAGATAATTTTTTGCTTGTTCGTTAAATATTTAAAAGCTATTTTGCAAATCTATTTTTATTGTTAAAATGATTCTTTATTTAATAAAAAAATTTATCAATTACCTGTTTGGTTTTAACTGTATCCTGTGTATTCAAAAAGTTACAAATTTGTACTTTTTAATAGAATATTTGATACTCTTTGTCGAAAATTAATCTTCTTGATTGAAAATTGTTTTTTTTTATATAATTTTTTAAATAGATTTTTTGTCTGAAAATTCAACTATATGTACCATTTTCAGTTGAAACGATATCCTGTATACTGCATAAGTTAAAAATTGTACTGTTGGGTAGAAAGTTCATGTATTTTGTTAAAAACTACTCTTTTTGAGTAAAAAGAAAACCTAAAAATGAAAGAACAGAAGTACTTTTTGTTGCGTTTTTTTCCAAGTAGATACAGTTGAATTTTATGACATTGAATTTGAAATTTTTGGTCCAAAGTTCAACTATTTTGTAGAAAATTCGTCTTTTGTGGTAGAAATTTCTTCTTCTTTGTTGATAGTTTCACTTTTCGGTTGAAAATCTTGTGTTAAATTGATAATTTTTTTTGAAAATAATCTTTTTTGTTGAAGATTGATCTTTTTTTTGCTTAAAAATCCACTTTTTTCAAAACATTTGACTTTCTACCTTAAAAACTTTTATTTTATTTATATAAGAAAATGATTTATTGGTTTTTATGCTAATTTATTATTTACATTGTTCAAGGAAATATTTATGGGGTGGCTCAAAAAGAAGGAAAGCAGCTGGCAAGAGACTTTTTTAATTTTAACAATTGCAGTTGCAGTATTGAACTTAATCCTGCATTAATATTACTTTTTAGATTAAATTTGATTATATCGTACCAGTAATATCATATAAGTTCTATATAATAAGTTCTATTCAATAAAATAAACTATGCATTTATATCTCAAGTATTTATCGAATTTTAACCCTTTCATAATTAATTTATCATTTGTCTTATTACAGTTATATTGTATACTTTATTAATTTATAATTCATGTAAGATTTTTAAATACTATGGTGAATATTTTATACTCTGTACCTGATTTCGTATGAAGTTGTACTAATTGAATAGTGCGATGACTTTTATTAATTTATGAATAGAATTCAATCTATACCAATCATCAGTAAAAAAACTACTAATTCGTAGAAAAAGCGTTAACATTAGATTCATAAATAATTATTTTTTATTAATTACATTTTTAACGGTTTTTATACGCATTAGTAACTTTATGATCAATGATTATTATCAAAATGCATACTCTAAATCATTTGATAAAGGACTTCCTACTATTTACATAATAGAACCTCATGCCGGTTTAGACACAGAGAATCAAAAGTTTGTTTTAAACTAATTCAAAAATATATATTTGACTATCATCAATAGTCCTTTTCACCATCTCAAATTTTCGAATCGATCCTTTGCGATAACCGAATTTTCCTTGCTTAATATCTATATTGGCACTTTGAAATAATTAAGTCGGCCTTTAAAAATGATCGAATCGCCCATCCGAAATAACTACGTGAAATATCTAAAATAATCGAATCGACCAAACCGACGCTTCACAATTTTCGGGTTAGCCAGCTTGAGATGACCGAGATGGCGATCTGTGGAAATCAAGTCGACTTTCTGAGATTGTCGATTTGGACCTCTTGTTTTTACTTTATAGACATAGTCGCTTTAGCCATATTCAAGAGCTGTCCTATAGTCGACCCTGCAATATAGTCTGTTTGCACGTTTATATTGCTAAACAGACCTTCCATTTTTCTCCGTGTAATAAAGACAATATGCAAGTTTCAACTTTTTCTGAGAAAGAGATTTTGAGTCTGTAAGAGCGATGCGATTACCCCTAGCACATATATGACTGACTTCTTAAAGACGATTTATTGTTTGGGAAATGTATTATTTAGATCCAGAAATCATAGAATTTTATACTTTAACTTTAACGAATTTATTTAGTACATTTTTATCTTAGACGCCGACTAATGAAATGTAAATATCTCAGAATGATAAGCTTCGCGCCTTCAAACTATTAAGCATATTGTTTGTACATAGTCTCAAATTACAGAACCGTAAACTGATAAATTGTTTCATAGTAGACCGTAAGACATGAAGAAAATAATATATAAATTTATATTTATAAATATTGTCGGTCGAACAAAGGATTGATTTGGTTTCAAATCATTATAAAATACAACTACATTACATATCTGTAAAAAAAAATGTATACATATCTTCTTAGCTTGTGCACTTCCTAGTCTTTATCGTTTTGTTTTCTTGAAAACTTTCTTTTTATTTAACGAAATATGAAATCGTGTCACGATATGTCTGCAATTCTAATTTACTTCTTTGTATTTCGGTATTTTGGCTTAAAATTGATTCAATGATTTTCATATCTTTATCATAATGAATAGCTGATGTGAAAACTGACTATCCCGGATTTGTTTGAATCTGCAGGTTCTGGGGTCCCATAAATTATTTAAAAAACAGGTTTTAGGATAGTGTCAGTCTTTTAATCGCCGTCTGTAGACTTTATACTTTTAAAGCACTAATCGCAACAGATTGAGCTTTGAAACATATTTCTAGGGAGCAAAATGAAAATTGAAGCACGCTTATGAGCCTTTCATCATTTTTTTCATCAAACAGCATTGTTTGTATAAATCATAAATAACAATAGAGTTAGATAAAAATCTAGAAAAGAGGCACAAGCTACAATAAGATGTCAATTTTCATAATTTTTATCCTAAATAATATTAAAAAAATGGCTTTTCAACCATTTTTGTTGAAAGATGGTTTTTTAACCATTTTTTTCAAAAGAAGAATCATCGCTCATTGTAAAAAGCTAACGAGATTTATAAATTGTTGCTTATTTTTACATTTTTTTAACGGGATAAGATATTTTAAAAGAAATACTAATGCTCTTAAAAAATGCAAACGCTGGATATGAAAAGGCAGAAGTTGAAAGGCAAATGAATAAAAAGCAATAGCTGGTTAGACTCGAAATAACAGTAGCATACATCCATGGCCCCTCAAGTGATGCAAATAGCGAGAGCCTTTGTTGTTAACGTTCCCATGAGTGGCAGCGAAATCGGATCAGTTAAGCACCATTCACTAGACCAATTCCGACAGTGAGCACTGTCGTGGTCCTGCTAGTGTAAGCGAGAGGACATACACACAAACAATTTTCACTATGATAACACTTCATCTCGCTCTGACTATCATTTTCCACTACACCCTTGAGTACTATTCCACAATTCGAAATGAAACTGATATTCCAAAAACTATCGCATAAATTTTTTTAAACAGTTCATTGCACAAACAACCAGCATTTATATAAATAAATAGAACACCACGTTTTGAATTTACATGTAACGGCTGTGGACCCAACAATACTTCGTTGCAATTTTTTTACATAAGCAATTTTTTTTAATATATGTTTTCTAATCGTTATCAAACATAAATATAAATAATATTATTTATTATTCATCATAACTAAATAGATATTTCTAAATTAACTAAGGTAGATAGTCATTGGGTCTAACAGACCAAGTTAATGACCAACTTAGTGACAGACCAATTTGAATGATTCATACAGGTGTAGCATATAACTCATGAAAAAGGGGATCCAAAAAAGGAATATGAAAACTTTTATTTAATTTTTTGGGCAAAAGGCTTACATTAAATATTTTTTAATGTCAGTAGTTTCATTCCTCATCATTTTCAGCCTGATTTAGAAAAATCATGGATGCTCTTTAACTTTCGGAGATATTACTAGCTTTAAAGTCCCAAAATACGCTACTGTGGAAAATTATTGGTACTATCAGCGAAAATACTATTAAAGATCACTACTGTCTTTGAATTCTTATGTTTAATTTGAGATAATATAACTTTAAAAAAGTCTTAACGAATTTTTGAGATACGACTAAAAATGTCCAAGCCTCAAATGTCAAGTTTCAGTCGGCAAATACTGCTGAAGACCACAAGAATTTATCAGATTTGGCCACCGAGAATTTATCAGATTTCGTTTATTAGCATCTATTTATGCTGTAACTTACGATACTCAAGAGGAAAAAATGAAATTGAAATGACGTAATCAACACAGTCTCATCTGCAAATCAAGCCATTAACGTCTCACAAATATTCCGGGGTTTCCAAGATATGATAATCAATGTCGATGCCTGGCTGCATCAAGTCTTAGTCGGCCATATTGAGTCGTACATTAGTCAGACATATTCAGGCGTATCTCGAGAACTCGTGACGCTTTTTTAAGTTTTATTGGCTCCAATCAAAGATAAAAATTCAGAGCGTGATTGAGATGAATTTCAGATTTTGGTTACAACTTTCCTAGATCATGCCAAGGAGAATAGAAAGAAAGAGAAGTATAAGGATCTTATAATGGAGTTGCGACATTTATACCCGGAATAATCTTCAAATCTAATCTTCTAGATCATCAGTGCTCTTAAAGGTACGAAGCTTTCACTGGTTAGTAGCCTAAACAAAATTCCTGCGTGTCAACAATATACTAAGACACTTCAGGGGAAAATGCAGAAGGCAGTCGTCCTTCGTTTGCTCCGTATTCTCAGGCTGACACGAGACTTTTGCGGGATCATCGTATCGAGACCATGATACAAATTAAATTTTACCGCGGTATCATCGATATTGGGAGACATTTTTAAGACTTATAGTTGATTCTAATGCCTTCTTAATTATAAATGATGAGAATGTGAAAAACAAGGCCTATGATGAAATGGTTAAAAAAAGTTGTATTACTTTTCACAAGCTGCAATTCCCTTTTGAAATATTTTTTTGTATGTCACCTCATTTGTTCTGAAATTTGAGTCCTAAATTGATTCATACTATTGCCGATAGATAAAATAAATAAAAAAACAAGTCATATCCTAGAATAGTTAAATGAAATATTTAAGGACTTTTTAAGAGCAAGTATTTCTTGTTAGAATTTATTTCTGTATCTGACGTCGTTTAATAAAAAATCTTATTTTTCGATTTTTCCACATTTCCGACACATAAAACTAAAATTACAATTTTTTGTCAAAAAGTGAGTCAAAGAAGTTTTGTAGCTGTGTATTCAACTACATTAATTACCTTAACCCTGGCAATATTATAGTCATATGAGAAGGGTATTGCTAGTAAACTAATTATCATCGCTTTTACAGGGGTTTAATTTTATCAAGAATATTGTTCATAAGAACGTAAATAAATAATGGATTATCCTATGAGAAAATATCAAGAAAGTGAAAAGTTTCATTTTGTGACAAAGATTGCTAAGAAGAATTTCAGAAATGTCAATTCTGGTTTGTGAGCTTTATTAATTATAACTGTTATTATAAACAGTCATTATAAAATTATAAAGCAATTATTCAAGAGGGCGTATAAATAATATACATCTTTATTAGTGGGTATAAGTTTTGAAAAAGTTCAAGAAAAAATAATGAAGTTTGTATTCAATTGAAAGATTTGTGCTTATCTTTAAAGATATATGACCTCGATATATACAATGTGAAAGTTTAAAATTTTTCTTAGCAAGAGATTTTAAGTTTATAGGGGTGATTCGATCACTCTTAGTACAGATATTTATGACATCTTAAAGAATATTTATTCTTTGAGAAGTTTACTCTTCAGATCGAGAAATCACAGAATTTTTTAATTTTTAATTTAACGAATTTAGTGAGTAAATTTTTATCTCAGACGCTGATTCATGAAATGTCAATATCTGAAAATGATAAGCTTCACGCCTCTAATCTATTAAACATATGATTTTTCCATAGTGAGTAAGTTTCTTTTCTTCTTGGAAAAAATAGAGAAAGTTTATATTACAATTTTGACATTAGCAATCCTTTTAAGTTTTATTGGTGAATACAATAGTAACATTACATATATAGATATATATATATACATATTATTAAAAAAATATTGTTAAAAAAATTGTGTACAAACCGAGGTGTACATAACTCTTGCAATTAGTGTATACACGTTGTTGCAATTACCTTGCAATCACTTGAAATCACTCACAATCACTTGCAATCACATGCACTCAGTTGCAATCAGCCACAATCACATAAAATCATCTGCAATCACTGTTTAATCGCCTGCAATGACATGAAATCATTTTCTAATCGCTCGAATTGATATTATTGCTTATCCCTCGGTGTGCAGACATCTTGTCAGCTGACGTCAAGACTTGAAATCCCTAACTTTCGTCTGCTACGTTATAGGCGACGTGATAAAAACTGTTATAATACAACCAAAACAACTTCTACCTTGACTTTCACGACAACTCCGGTGATTTAGAGACTATTTATTATTTGAGGAGTACAAGAAAACTTGATCATTATTGTTGACATCATTGTTGTTGAAAACCTGATTGACTTATTATTACTTGAAGTTTTTTGATACCTTAAATTTGAAATTTTGGAAATTAAATCTAGAAATAATTTATTTCAATAAGAAAAATAATCGAAAAACTTCTGGAAAATCAGAAATATTTGTGCTTTTCAATACTTTTGTAGAGTTAAATTAAAATTTTAAGTCTATCTAATAAATTATTTAAAATATTAAACATGTTTTATATTAGTGACTTTAGCTGTAAATAAATATTTTCAAACAAAAATGTTAATATAAAATCATAAATTTTCGCGGGGTAAGGACTTTTTTAAATTTTAGGAAAATATTTTAGTTTTTGTTAGCTTTTTGCTTGCCGGAAATCAGCATTTCAAATTATGTTAGCGTGTTTCATTAGAAATTTTAATTTTGACTCAAAAATCATTAGATTTCAAAAAGTTTCATAATTTTTTTAAATCATTTTAAATCACGTTGGCATTTTTAATCAAAAATTGATATTTTTAATGAAAAACTATTATAATTTAAACAAGACGTAGAATCTTTTGACAATTTTCGGTTATAATGGTGTTTTTCGTAAAAAAAATGAATTTTCAACTGTTATAAATTTATTATTTAATTTTCTTCAATTTTTAACAGTTGAAAATTAAACCTTTGGAGGTTAAACTCTTGAAGAATAATGCAAATTGAGATTCGAGTTTGAACAGTTCAAAACTCAAGAAAGAAAATAAATTTATATTAAAAACAAGTGTTAAAAATTTACTATTTACATAATTTTACCTGAGAATTTCATAAATAAATATTTCAATCCAGTAAAAAAAGATTGAAAAAAGTCAGTTTTTTCGAAAAAAATATAATAGTTATTAAAATTTTTTAAACAGAAATGTGACGGATTGGCTGCCTATGTTTTGCAACAAAATATCAATTATTATACTTTTCAAGTTGATGTTGCCGTTTTACCCAAAATCGTATTTCCGGAAAAATTATAGAAGATCGTCAAAAGTTCGACAATAGGGTATTCAATGCGTCTTGAAAACGCCTAGAAATATAACACAAAATTTGCACACTACCGTAAAAATGAGAGGGGGGGGGGGGAGACTCTGATGAACGCTTTTTAAGAAAAATTGAAACGCTTTATAATAATTCTGTTTTTTATTTCTTGATGTCGAATTATATTTAAACATCTCCAAAGAATATTTGAACAATTTCTGTCATACGATACCAGCTATTTCGCGTTATCAAATAAGCCTCAAGCCAACTCGACGTTTCGAGTTTTATTAACATTGCGGCTCTACTATCAGTACATTAAAAACTGAGTTCAATCACTTTATTGCAAGCAACGATTTTTCATAGACGAAAGTTTATTTGAAATAGCTTTGAATTAAATTTAAATTACTTTTAATTTATCTAGAAACCCCCCAAATCGCACATAGTTAACTGACATCACTGCAATCATTAAGAATTTACCGTGCAATCACTGCAATCATTCAGACTTAACAGTGCAATCACTGAAATCTTTCGAAATTAACCGTAAAATCACAGAAATAACTAGAAATTCAACCTGCAATCACTGCAATCACTCGGAATTTACCGCGAAATCACTGAAATCACTCGAAATTCCACATGAAATCACTACAATCACTCAGAATTGACCCTGCAATCATTCTGGATGACTGTATTCGCTGCAATCACTTAAAATCACTTGCAATCACTTACGATCACTTGCAATCACTTGCAGTCACTTGCAATCATGCAATCGGTGTACTACATAATTTTTAGTTATGTACCCCTCGGTCCAAACAAATATATGTGCGATCGTTTTGTTCCGAATAAAAATTGAATAATTATTTTTGATGTCCTCATCATAATAAAAAGCTGATGTGGAAACTATCTATCCCCGATTTCTTTGAAACCCAGGCTTGGGAGACCTCTAAATTGGAAGAAAACCAAAATATAATTTAATTATGCAACAGACTTTTCTGATTGAAATGAATAGACCAAAAATTTGCACCAACAAAAAATCGTAAAATTTTGACAAATCTTCATTTAATATTCGCCATATTATTAGTTTGATCAACCAGCGTTATTTGTTTTAATCATATATAACCTTAGAAATAACAGAAAATCTAAAAGAACGAGACAAGGCACAATAAAATGTAAATTTTCATAATTTTAAGCCTAAATAATATTGAAAAATTTTCTTTTAACAATTTAAAAAAAAAATAGTCATCACTCATCGTAAAGAGCTAAAGAGATCAACGAATTGTTGTTTATTTTTCCGTTTTTTTTAAAGGAATAGGATATTTAAAAAGAAATACTTTGTTTGCGTTCTTAAAGAATTGTTGTTTTTTTTTAATGCTAATTCTCTTTTAAAAAATTTGAAAGCAATTTCAACTTGTTTGCTTTTAAGAAATTCTTAAGAATTGATTACTTTTTCAGGAAATCCGTTTTCTAATCGCATATGGAAGTTCACAAATAATTGACAAAAATACGGCTAGTCACATTCGCCGCCAATCAATTTGCGGCATCGATAATTTGTATAAATGGGAACAAGTAAGGCAAAATTCAAGCATCCAACTACTTTTTGCTAATTTTTTGTGGACTAATAATTTTTTCTGAATGATGAATAGCTAATGATTGACAATTATTTAAGCAATTTTCATAAAAAATGCAAATTTTGACAATTTTTTTTTAAAGCTTGATTTTTTTATGGAATTAACTTAAAATGTTTTTCAAAGACTCCTTGCTATCATATTTTTTATTTTGACCTAATAGTGTTAATTATTGGACCAATTTGTATAAAAAATGCAAATTTTGACGATTTTCATATTAATCTGCTTGAGTTTTTTTGCGGACTTAATTCGAAATGTCTTGCAAAAGACCCATTGCAATAATATTTTTAATACTATCAGAAACTGATAATTATTTAAACTTTTTTTATAAATAAATGCGCATATTGACAGAAGGTTGCTCAATTGGACTTTGCATATCATGCGGCGTTGAATACTATTATCCATTTGTGCTTATGTTTTTAAAATGTGCATTTATTCATAAAAATTATTTAAATAATTACCAGTTTCTATCACTATCGAAAATAAGACAGCGAAGCGTCTTCTGTAAAACATTTCGCATTGATTTCGAAAAAAATCAAACCTAAGTATTCATGAAAAAATGGTCAAAATGTTCATTTTTTAATGAAAATTTGTTCAAATAATAATCAGTTTCTGCTACTATTAAAAACATGATAGCATTGGGTATTGTGCAAGACATTTTGAATTATTTCCGCAAAAAAAATATCAAGCTTATTGACGAAAACACGGTCAAACTATGCATTTGTTTATAAAAATTGTTTAAATAACTAGCACTTTTTGTTCACTATTAAAAATGTGACAGCAAGGTTTCTTTGGCAAGGTATTTAAAGTTGACTTCGCAAGAAAAATCAATCCTATTCATGAATACATAGTTAAAATGTGCATTTGCTTATAAAAAATGTGTAACCAATTAACATTTGTTGGTCACTATGATTAATATAATATCAAGCAGGATTTCGCAAAACGGTATCACTTTATTTTACAGAAAAATCAAGCAATTTGACAAAAATGGTCAAAATATGCATTTGTTTATAAAAATTCTTTATATAATTTACAAATATTAACTATTCTTAACTTATTGTACGTGCACATCATTATCTGTGATCCTTGAAGCAAAAGTTATGCGTTAAAATTAGGTAAGCAGTGCAAATCATAAAAAAATGACTTTTGTTAATTAATTAATTTATAACATTAACACCAATTTTCTTTGTTACTCTTACCCACTAAAAATTATTTTTATTCAGTTATTGCAATGATTTATGACCTAAATATCACGGAAAAGTTTATTAACAAAAAGTTGTAAATTTTTTGTTAAACTACAATTTCAGCTGAAGTCAAAATAAAATATTCACGGTTGATCGTTATACCTGGAAGCCTTACCGCAATTTCTAAAAAAGAAACATCAAAATCCGTTAACAATTCCACTTTCAGTCGAATTTTGTCCAGAAAGGTGTTTTTTCCCCACTGCGCGACAACTCGATTGGTTACTATTAGCGCATGTATTTCAAATGATATAGATATGAACATTTAATGTTTATAACGAATAATGATTTGGAAATGCATCCGAAAGAATTTCTTAGTTTCGAAATAGAATTTTGGTGTAACAGATAAAAACGAAATCTATCTTTTTTAATTTAAAATTCATTTATTTAAATAAATTTTTTTTTCAATTTGCAGCTGAAAACAACATCACCTTTCAAGGATCCTATGTTACAAATAAAGCTATATTTTTCCTTAAACTCCATTTATTCCTTTTTGAATGAAATTAATACTTTAAACACGAATTTTTCAGAAATGTGTACCTTTTCTGTGATCAATTTAATAAAGTCTGGAAAGTTTTTAATTTTCTTAATTAAGAACAGTTATAAAATTCGGTTATATTATTCTTAGCATCTATTTGAAATTGGGATGCACTCTACATTTATATTTTATATTTTTCAATTATAAATAAGATACTTGCTGGTGTGATTCATAAACTTAAATTACTTTAAATTCAAAATTACTTTTTTGTAATTCAAGTCCACTTCAACTTATTAAAACAGTATATGATATCAACTTTACCAGTACAGTGATTAATTGTTCTTACTTCATTTTGCGTAATTTCAGTCATTCTATTCTTAGTCACGTTGTCGGGAATAAATGAAAATTTAATTTTAAAAGTCGACAGAGAAGAGATTAATTATTGGGACAAAGAAAATTTCTTTCCCTGAACTCAGAATTGATAATCTCTGTTTCATGGAAATCGAATTTGCTTTATCTGTTACTCGAAATCTTGCTTTAGGACCAGGGAAATATTATTTCGGCCTTTCTCAATCATTATACGTTATAAATATTCAATTTGAATATTTATATAATTTAAAATGAGCGCGCTAAAAGTAACCAATTCGCAATGTGACTGCAATGTGACTGCAATGTGACTGCAAATGTCACTTGCCGCAAATATGATTTGCTGAGGGTTGTATGGTTCAAAATCTATAGAAAGCTTTTTAATGTAAATAATTCACTGCACAAACGATCTTCGTCCAGATAAATAAATAGCTCAACGCGTATTGAATTTGAATATAACGGCTGTTGTCGCAATAATACTTTATCGAACAATTTTTACTTTTGAATTTCGTGAATTCGATTTCCTACCAATTTTCCGCCTTAAAAGAAATAGTTTTTTATTGAGACTGATAAATCCGGCTAGAAGAACGATAAAATATTGTTCTAAAAGCTATTAAACTTTTTTTTAACAAATCTTGCTGCCTTTCTTCTTATCCAGAAGAATTATACTCGGATTCGAGAGGGAAAAAATGGGAGGACGAACTCAAAGAATTTGGTGGCAAGAAGCAATGTGTAATTTAAAACACTAATGAGTATACAAGCAAACACACAAACAAAATACAGATAGAGTAATAATGAGAAAACTCACATAAACTTATTTTCAAAATAGTACTTAAAAAATATAATTTTCTGTTTCTTGTTACAGCCTTCAGTTTCCAATTTGAGTGCTTACCTGATGGCAATCCTATTCCTATTGTTCCTCGTGGGGGATCTTCTTCTAAAAAAATTAATTCACCTGCAAGAATTCTTAATCCTGCCGAGTCTTCTTTTCGTGTAAGGTCCAGGTCTCCTGCTACAAATACTCATCTTGATTCCAGGTTTATTGCTCCATCTGTAAGGCTTCCTTCTCCTGACGGACATGGGTGTGGACTTGAACAACTTCCATTTATTCGGCTTATATCTAATTGGAATTCACAAAGGATATTCGAACTTCGAAGATACACTTTTCCTGTCGATCAATCAATTAAAATAAGGACACCACTTCGTACCTATAGGCCTGTGCCTAACGAAGAAAAAATTGTAGTAACAACATTCGATGGTCACGTATTTGCTATATTAGAGAATTATAATGTTCTGGCTGGAATATACAGAAATTTCGATCGCAATACAAAACGTGTGAGAATAAATATGGAAACCAGTACGATTACGGAACTGAACCAAAATGAAATAAATGAAGCTCCAGTAGGTGAGCGTCGTTCAATTATGAAGAGTTTTCGAATACAGAATATAAACCCTCGTGGTATTGTCTAACTTCTGCACCATTGATTCAAATAATAAAATGTGAAACTATACATGTAACTTGTAATTACATTAAAAAGTCAACAGCTTATAATTCTCCAGGCTTTAATCTTTCTTCAATACCACTCTTTTTCGAAAACAGATATTAAAATTTCATTTTAATTTCTTCTCGAAAATTATAATAGATTTTAAAATGCTTTTGTCGTTTAATACTCATAATTTAATTTTGAAGAACTTGGAGCTCTTTTAGCATTCAATTAAATTTTGCGTGCACAATACATTAACAGTCAGAGTGCCATAATGATAAATTTCATGAATATGATTTTTTACACCAAAGAAAATTGTTAAAAGAAACCCGCTACTGATTATGATTAATGAACAAATACTGAAAGATCCAACATAATATATTTAATGTGCAACTTAATTATTCATAACTATTTATTAGGAAAAATTACTTAGTAATATTAATTAAATCGAAAACTGTAATTTAAATTGTAACTAAAATGTTTTTCGATTTGTTTTAATAGAAGGTTCTCAAAGCACCTACAGCTTTGACGATTACATTCTCATTACGAAACTCGCGCTCGATACCTTATTTCCAATTGAAAAACGTCATCAAGATAATTTGTAAATCTTGTTAAAATATACTAAAACCAACGCCTTAAACTTATGGATCTCTTAAAAAATCAAAATTGCATATTTTTGAAAATGATCCAACTTTTCGAAAATTTGTCTAATTAAGGAATTTCACGATAATAGTTTCGAAAAACATATTTTTTATTTTTTTACTTTTGAAATATATTTGATATCATACAGTCATACAGGCATACAGACATGCAGACAGACAGATACCGATACCATGTTATGACTCGCGGATTTAGTGAGTTCCGAAACGTGAAGATCCGTTTAAAACCAGAGATCGAAAATTTGGACGAATACATTACACTCTCATTAATGAGAATGTAAAAATATTATAAGGTCAATCAATTTCCTGAATTTCAGAGTAATAGCGGGCTTGGCGATTTTGATAAAGCTTGGATAAACTTTGGTGTTTTGTAAGTGAAATTTTAGGTTGCCATAGTGTGACAACTTTTTTCCAAATCACGTTGTTACAGAATTTTGAATTTTGAAAGCCGAATTTTTTTGAAACACCATATATTCCAAATCTCTTATTGAATTTAAATGATTTATGCAGATGTAGCATATGATTTTTTTACAAAACTTAATCATTTTTAAAACAAAGACTATGAATCTGTGTTAAATTTCTAGATAATTTTGAAATAATCAATTTTCTATTTGTGAATTTTTTTATCGTTTCTCAAATAGTTTGAAACAATAGACAGATTCCATAATAAAATGCTTTTGAGCATTTTGTAGATTGTCCCATAGGTTCATAAAATAGTTAACGTCCATAAAATCAACAAGAATGTTATTATTCCGTTGCTTATTGACTAATACTTTGTAGCCATACCCTTAGCAGTAATTACAGCAGCACATCGTCGAGGCATTGAATTAACTAAGTGTTTAACGTAGTCTTTCGATATTTTTTCCCATTCTTCCTGAAGAGTTCGCCACAGGTCATCCTTGTTCGAATGTTTCTTCGTTCCAACATGTCTTCCGAGTGTGTCCCACAAATTTTCATTCGGATTTAGGTCTGGAGATTGAGCTGGATGATCCAGAAGCTTCACTTTTCGCCCTTTCAAAAATTCCTGAACCAGCTTCGACTTATGTTTCGGATCGTTATCTTGCTGGAAAATCCAATTTTTGGGCATTTTTCTTCTAGAATATGGTAACATTTTTTCAGCCATAATATCTCGATACATATGTTTGTCCATGATGCCTTTAATCTTGTGCAGTGGACCTACTCCTTGCGAAGACATAGCGCCCCAAACTATGACCATGGCATTCTGATTCTTCTTGCTGATCAAGGTTTTCTTAACAGCAACGCGTCCGAACAGTCCTATATCGTTCAAACGACGAGCCACAATGTTCCTACTCACGTTGGCAAGGTTTTCATCGCGGAGTTCATTGGCAAATTCAGATGCTGTCTTCTTGACATCAATGGTTGATTTGCGTTTGATGATCTTGTCAACACGAATTGTCGTTTTCCATGGTCTACCAGATCGTGGTAGGTCCAGTAGATTCTGGGTAGTACTGAATTTCTCAATTAACCTATTTACAGTGCTCTTACCAATTTTCAATGAGGCAGCTATTTCACGAGAAGTCTTTCCTTGTTCAGAAAGATTTAACACAGCTTCCCGAATCTCATGGGTCGTATGTGTCGGCATTTTGACTTCAGAAGGACTTGATCTGATAGGTTAAACAATTGACAAACGCGACGAATTGAAGTTGTTACCATAGCATCGCTTCTAGAGATATCTGAACATAGTGGCCCAATACTTTTGCACACGTCAATATGGAATATAATCGAAAAAAAACAATGGAATTTTTTTTCTTTACTTGTTACCTACTTTAATTTTTGGTACAAATAGTATACATAATTCCCGCATCAATGGATTTTTACTCGAGTTCGCCTTTGAAGGAATAGATCAGAAAAACAATGTGGCCCAAAACTTTTGCGCACCACTGTATAAAGTAACTGACACTGTGATATAATTAGTTGATGGACATTTGTAACTTTATTTATGGTGAGATGACTGCAGTAATCCTAACTTGGGCTTGTAGACGTACTGCGATTGCGCTGCGTCCTTCATCTCGGGAGTTAAATTGAATTGGTCTGGATTATATTGGATTGGACTCCCTCCCGAGTTTTTAGATTAAAACTCGATGCACCTTATCTGCACTCATTTTTTATTTATTTCCTTTGCAATCCTAACAATCTTTGAATTGATAAGAAACCTGTGGAGATCATTTAACACTTCTTGTTGTAGCGCTGAGTTTGCATTTTTGATGTTCACCTAATAATAACCCTATTCCTTGTACTCCTGGTAGCAGAACTTCGTCTTCTTCTTCTGCGAGAAATCATTTACCTAAGAAGTCTCTTTCCCCTGCCGCACCTACTCTACGTGCAAGGTCCAGGTCTCCTCCTCCTTCCAAGTCTATAGCTCCACCTATATGGCTTCCTTCATCTGTCAGGCATAGATGTGGAATTTAGCAACTTGGATTTCTTCAGCTCATTTCAAATTTCGATTCGGTCAGAATGGTCGAACTTCTAAGATACACATTCCCTGCTGAAGAATCTAATAAAATAAAAACAGGAATATCTAAGTTTGGGCCTGTTCCGACCAAAGAAAAAATTGCATTATCAGCATCCGATGGTGAAGTCTTTGCTATGTTAGAGATCTATAATATTCTGGCTTGAATGTATAAATATATAAATGGCGGAAGAAAGCGTGTGAAAATAAACATGGTAAACCTAACGCATACTGAATTTAACCGAGCGGTTATGAATTGAGCCCGTCACTCAATTATAAAGAGTTTTAAAGTACGCAATATGCACCATCGTTTGAACAGAAATGTAAAACTACCAAATATTATTTGTGATTCGAATTTTGATCAAAACCTTGCATGGGTGTACTAAGTGCACTGAGAAGTTAATTCAGATTATTGTTTTTTTATTAATGAAAGTTATTATAAAAAAGAAAGCTAGATAATTTATACACAATAAGAAATGTTATCAGAGTAGGAATAAGTCTTAAAGCAGTTTCATGGAAAATGATCAAGTTTTCATTTGATTAGAAGATTTCATTATGCTTTCAGAAGATTTAATATCGATATAGATAATGTAGAAGTTTCTCTTCTAATGAACTTTTAGTAAATTTGTATACCTGATGAAATGTAAATATCTAACAATGATAAACTTCGCGCTTATATTAAATTAGATAACGAATCTAGGACGCATTACTCATCAATATATTTATCAGTTTCTTTTCTTCTTAGAAAAAATGTGGAGCATTTATACTCTGGTCTTAACCTTGGCAGTCATCTTTAATTATTTTGGTGAATATAATAGTATAATAATGTATCTATAATTTTTTGAATTATTTTCGCGTTATGTGCAACCAGAAATTTGTCTGACGTAATTCTGCCACCCTATAAATTATAAATACTTAGCTTTATAATTTGTTACACAATTCAATAATTGTGTAGCTGTACTAAAAAAATATAATAGGTCTCTTCGAAGAAACGTATATACATATATTCCTAGCATTTACATTTCCTCGATATTCGCGCTGAACATCGATTTATTGATTTTTACATTCTCATCATACTTAGAAGTTATTACTTTAATGCCAAACCTTACTATAGCGGATTTCTTAAAATATCCATATTTTAAGTACTTGTAAATGGAAAAATATGTTTAAAAAAAAACAAGTTTTACTGTGCAAAATATGAAAAAAAATCTGCTTCACGCTCGGATATTTCTTCTTTGCATTTGGAATGCTTGAAAAAATCTTTATCAAAAAGATCTCTTTTAGATGGCAGTATTTACATGCGTCTTCATATATTGAATTGTCTACTTAATTAAGCATATTCAAAGATAAAGTTTCTCAAAGCTCTGTAGGTTTTGAGGTACACATTCTCATCGTGACACTCGCACTGCGCGCTCCTTTTCCGACAGATATTTGTAAACAGGTTTTATTGGATTTTTTTTTCTCATAACTTTCGTCGCTTTTCCACACATTTTTTTTATTTTTTTTTTTTTAACATTATTTTTCACGAATAAAAAAAAGTACGCGTCCAATCAAGAAGTAATTCTTAACGAAGTTGTAGATCTTTTTTGGGATGACCATTTCTGTTAATTCATCTGTTTTTATATCCTGCATAGTTTGTCCACAAACTGGAATTTTTTATTTTCCATTATTTTTGGTGCAATCAAAATTTGAAATTTAGTTTTTTGAAGAAAATCCAAAAATTGGTTTCGATAATCTCATAGGGCTTTCGAAAAGAAATAAATTTCTTTTTTTGACTTTTTTTCATATCGTACATAGAATTTTCAAATTCAGGAAAAAGTGGTCTCAAAAATTTTCAAAATGCGCTCACTTTTTTAATTTTTATCAAAAATAGCTGGTTCACGAACTCGTCCTTTCTTTTAGGATCTAAAAAAAGTGTGCAAAAGATGAATTTGATTCGTTCATTTTTTCGAGTTATCGTGTTTACGGGCGGACGGACGAACGGACGGACGGACAGGCAGACGCCATCGTAAAAACCTGATTTTCGGATTCAGGGGGTCTCGAAACGTGGAAATCCGTTAAAAAAGTATGATGTCAAATTTCCCACAATTCTAATACTTTCTTAATCATAAATGATGAGAATATAAAAAGAATAGATAAAAATGGTTCGAACGAAAAAGATCTTCAAATTTGTTACAATCATAAAAATCATAAAAATCCTTAAAATGTAATACAATGAAATTTTTGTTAGATGTCAGAAGCTACAAAAGAATATTATTTCCAAAATGACTAGCATGAATCATATGTATAAATTTATTTTTCCGAATTTTTACTAAAAGAAAATTTTCACTTATTGTGTGGAACAAACAAGATTAACGAATTGTTGGTTATGTTTACCATTTTTCCATGGAATATGATATTTTAAAAGAAACGTTTAATTATCCTTTGAAAATAATTATTGAATGTTTTCTTAGAAATAACAATTTTCATTAGAATCTTATAATAAAGAAGTTTATTTATTACTGCAGGATAATTTAATTTGAATATTTATTTTTTTAAAAGCTCTTTCTGCCCCGTACACATTGGGAAAAACAAATTTCCACGAACAAAATTAATTTTTCACCTAAAGTATTTCTTCGATTTAAATGCTTTTCTTTCAATGAAAAAAAGCTTGACTTT
>NC_046662.1:52149843-52150924 GCF_010883055.1 Belonocnema kinseyi | reverse complement strand
TATCAATCTTAGGTCACCCAGCAATCACGACAGCCAATAGCCAGTATTGGCTAAGTCTTTTAAACTCTTATTGTCCACACGAGCAGCACAAAGTTGCATTGTACTTCCGTCAGATTCTACAAATGAGAGCATTCGTTCTGGAGACATAACTGTTTTTATACCCTTGAATAATTTCTCTCTGATACCATTTTTGTAAGTTACTTATTTCTATTCTGCTGCTCAATCTGGCTGCACATGATTACTTTATGTTTATATTTGTATCTTATATTGGTACTTACTTGTATTGACCTTAGGTCGAAAAAACAAATTATTGAATCAATAAATAAAATTAAAATAATTGCTAAGGAATAATTGTTACGAAATTAGCAATCACAGCTTAAACAGATAGGACCTACATCAATCGCATGTTATTATCTACAACCATATCAATAACAATAGAATCCGTGAAACCGTCAATTATCAGAAATTACGCCGCAAAGTGCTATCAACGCTAATCTTCGTTCACTGAAAATTATTGAAAAAAAAGTCTCACCCATTAACAAAAATGATGAAGTGAAGGAAGCAAAGAGAAATTTGATACCCCAAAAATCAAAGGTTAAATGTGAGCTGGCTTTTAAGAAATTTAACAGCTAGTAAAATAAAATAGAAAAATGTTCGTTAAGTAATCACCATTATTATCAAAGAAACATTCACTTCATAGGACGTTCTCGCATCACTTTTGTAAATGTATTTCGGGCGCTCACTTTTTAAAGAGCTCTGTAGGCTCATGACATATGATTTCAGATAAATATCTTGTATCGCTCGTATGGTTATACACGTCTTCACGGGGAAAATACTTGTGATACACTGTTAAAGTACTTTTGCAGATTTAATAGAATTTTAAAGAATTCAATGAATACGTAATATTTCCAAATGGATCAAGGGTTTTCAATGATATTTCAAGAAAATGTAAACGATAACAGGTACGAGGGTAGTTCAGTAAGTCCTTAGAATGACCAACAGAAGGCGCGCGAATCGCTCCAAATCATCTGTTTTCAGTCAGCACCACTCCCGACTAGATATATGGTGCAGTCACAGTCCA
>NC_046662.1:52137267-52149743 GCF_010883055.1 Belonocnema kinseyi | reverse complement strand
TATAAGTAAATTTATATTATCCAAAACGTACAGAACCCCCGATAAAGCCCAAAAGCCTAAGGTGAACAACAATAGAAGTTATATAAAATGGTAATCTAAAATGCAGATATGATTGGAAGTCCGGATAGAGTTTACGATGTGGGAAGACTTGGAGATTACTTAAATGGAGGGATCTTTCATTTGCTTCAATTTACTTAGCGCAAACATATTTTTGAGCTGGATAACCCAGTTATACTTCTGTTGGTAATCAGCTTTTATGGACATTGCCTTCAATTTAATAAAACACCGTTTAGGATACCTGTCGTCAGGCATATCCAGCAACCTGGACAACAATGTTAGCGGTAAATTAAATATATCATAAGCCAACTGTAGTCTACCTATTTCTAAGTGGAATGCAGAATTAGGCGGGTATGCAGATAAGCCTAGTATTTCCTTAGAGAAAGAGGGCTGTAACTTGTGAACTGTATCAAAGCACCTTAATTCCCAGACTACTGTTGTGTAAAAAATAACACTAAGTGTGAAGCTACAGAAAAGGATAATCTCATTTTTCCAGGCATTATATTTATATGTAAATAAAATTCTTGAAACGGATCCCATATCAATATTCGCATCAGACATTCTTTTTATGAACATTTTATAAAAAAGACCCGGATCTGACGTTTTGATACCGGGATTGACAAATTCTCTCACCACTTCTAGCTGAGACTGTGTATAGAAGAGTTTTTTTTATATAGCCTACCTTTGTGGTATAACATAAATTTTCATTTGCTTCGTTGACCGTTAAAAAATTGCTGATACAGTTTTGCGCGATAACGTTAATTTTTGCTTGTAAGTCAGCCTGAGAGTAAGCGATCTATTAAAATTCCATGTGATTTCGTAAGTACTCTTCTGAATCACATGTAAAAAGCGTAAAAAGGAAAAGTACGTAGGGCGCTACGAAAGTTTTGCAATAAGCGAAACCTATTGGAAGAAAAGAGATGATCCTTGCGTGATTAGAAAGAGCGTTAAAAATTAGGTAGGAAGAGGTATTGGGTATTCGGTAAGGATTGTCCAAATTTCAAAACTGTTTTCCGGTGGTACAAACAGTTCGAAAAGGAAAATTTTGGTCTCGCGGACGACTCACGCTCAGCTCGACCACCGGAAGTGGTGACATCTGAAAACATTGAGCCGGTAAATAATCTATTTAATGATAATAGAAGAATCACTTAACAGCAGACAGAGAAAATGTCACACATTAGTGCACCCGCAGTCCATAGAATTCTGCATGAACTTTTACATGTTAGGAATAACAGGCGACGAAACTTGGTTGTATTATTACGAAGTTTGAACAACATCACAAAACATGATCTGCCTGTTTGAGGATGAGGATGCTCCAGTGGAGGTGCGGAAGTTTCGATCTGTAAACAAAATAATGATTGCAGCATTCTTTGGGAAACGCAGCATTGTGGATAGAGTCGCACTGGAAAACCAGCGTACAGTCACCTCTTCCTGGTACACTCAGGTATGTTGAGTCCAAATCATAAACCAACTCAAAAACATCAGGCCGAACTTTCAACTCAGCACCTGGCTATTCCACCACGACAATGCATCGGCTCACAGAGCGAAGGTCACAGTAGCTTTTTTGGTTAAATCTAGACTGACTATTCTAGATCACCCTCCTTACAGTCCAGATATTACTCCCTGTAACTTTGGTTTGTTTCCGGAAATAAAAAAAACTAAAAGGCTGTCGATTTACTAACGAAACTCACCGTTTGACGGCGCGGGACCAAGCGTGTGTAGATCTTCAAGAAGAAAAGTAGCAGGGTTGGTTCGATGACTGGTTTCGACGTATGTATAAGTGTATTCACTGCGGTGCAAAGTACTTCGGAAAATTAGGAAAGGTTCGTCTGTATTGCAAAACTTTCGTAGCGCCCTACGTATCTTATCTTGAAGCACCCCATAAGTTACCTTCATGGATGAAGTCAGACCCCGTTAAGTGCGAATAGACATGTCAGCGTGATCATATGAGATTTTTTGTTGGCTCCAAAAGGAATAGAGATTCACTGCTTAAAATAAGAATTAAATTTATTCCGTAAAGTTCTCTCGAAATCCTTTTGAATTTTTTAAATCGTAGGCCTGTTGGAAATACAGTGAACCCTGTAGTAAGTACCCGTTTTGGGGCTAACCTTGTACCTAACTCCTCAAACAAAAGTTCACTTCGAATGTAAACAGTCAAGTGTGAGTGAAAACTCAACACCCCCCTACAGCTTTCTCCATTCATCAACGCTACTGCGCGTCAATTCTTAGAAGAACAAACTCTAGGAACCCTATTCCTCGGGTTCACTGTACTAAGTTTCTTTAAACAATTAAAAGTTCTCTTTCTTTTTGCAGGGTTAAGTTCACCGTTTGAGTGTTTACCTAATGGCGAGCCTATCCCTGGTGTTTTTCGTGGCAGACCTTCTTTTTTTTCTTGTAAAATAAATGGTTCACCTGTGAGAACTGTATCTCCTGCCGATCCTCATCTGTATGTCAGGTCCGGGTCTTCGCCTGCCGAGCCTTCTTTGTTTCCCTCGACCAAAAAAAATCATTTACATGAGACATCTCTATCTCCTGCCGAGCCTCATCTTCATTCCAGATCCGGATATCCTCTTGCTGAGCCTTTTCTTGGTGCCAGGTCCAGGTCTCCTTCTGCCAACGTTTCTCTTCATGTCGAGTCCAGGTCTCCTGCAGCCTCTCATCTATCCATCAGTTCTATACCGCCACCCATTAGGCTTCCTTCTTCTGACGGAACTGTATGTGGAATTGAAGAACTTAGATCAATTCGGCTCATGCCAATAAGGAATTCGCATCAGACATTCAAACTCCAAAGATACATTTTTCCCGCTGATAAATCAATTAAAATAAAAACAGGACTTCGTACGTTTGGGCCTGTTGCAACTGAAGAAAAAATTGTATTATCAACATTGGATGGTGACGTTTTTGCCATATTGGAGACTTATAATGTTCTGGCTGGAATATATAAATATGTTGGTCACAACGCAAGACGTGTGAAAATAAACATGGAAAGCCATACGATTACCGTACTGAACCGAGAGGAAGTGAAAGAAACACCAGTAGGTGAGCGTGTCTCAATCACGATGAATTTTAAAGTGTGGAAAATGAACCCTCGTGTAGGCAACTAACTTTCACACTATTCATACACTTAATAAAAAGTAAAGTTATTATATATATTATTTGTGATTCGAAGTCAGATCCGAAACTTACATGTAACCTGTTACTACAATATAAATTTAATATATTATGGTTCTCAAGGCTTTAATCTTCCGCCTGTCTACTTTCAGACTGTTTTAAAAACAGATAATTACATTTCATCTTTATTTCCTTAACAAAATATATCATAAAGAACATTACATTACCGCATCATAATCAAAACCGGGAATTATTCATTAATGATTAATTAATTGCAGAAGTTTACTTTTATAAAGATAAGTTTATCTAAATTATTCAGTGTATAAGTTTTTTGCAGTCAAACAAATAATTTTTTTTCTAATCTGTGCAAGTTATAATCGGCATGATATAAGGAACGAAAAATGGTCATAACTTGAAAATCTATGAAAAACTTATAAAGTTATAAGCAATTTTGTGATCTAGTTTGTTTCATTTGCAGGCTAGAGGAGATAGTAAGAAAACTAATGTTGGTATAACAACATTTAATTGATGTATGATTTTTCATAAAGATAAATTCAAATATAAAATTGTTTAAGTAATTAGCATTTGATTCTACCAGAAAGATTTTATATGGGTTATTTGATAGACAATCTTTTTTTAACCCTACAGTTAATGTAGTATAATTAAATGCATAAATGGGAAATACAACGAAAAAAATATTTTGAACTAAAGTTTTCTAGCGATATTGATAAAAATTTTCTAAACATTAGTGTTTAATTTTTGAATTGGATGTTTAAACTCGTATTATAGCATTTTAAAAATTTAGCGTTACAATATGAGTGAGTTCCAAGTGTTTTCCAGTTGAATTCCATCATTTACGGGCATGTGAAATGCAATTAAAAACACAATTTTAAAAAGGGTGAACCAATTTGTTTTATTTTAGGAATCAATTATTAATCGATGTTATGTTTCATTCTTTCAGAACAATGTATCATTTAATTTATAATTGATATATGCCAATTATTTTTAGCGAAAATGCAAGTGAAAAAAGATTAACAAGTGATATTAAATTTTTTTAAAGTTTCAATACGTTTTTTTTAATGTCAATAAATTTTCGATAAAAAAAAATAAATTTTAAACACGGAGGATGAATTTTCAAACAGTAGGAGAATTTTCCTACCAAAAATTCTAGTGTTTAACTGAAAAATGAATTTAAAAAAATATTTTTTCAATAAAGAAGCTTAATTTTTAAGCAACGAAATGAATTTTCAACCAAAGTAAATAAATTTGCAAACAAGCAGAATAATAATCTAAAAAAGGTGAATTTTCAAATACTTAGTTGATTATTAAACTAAAAAGATCGATTTTTAAGAAAAAAAGATCTTCTTAAAAAAATGAGTTAAATTTTCAACCTAGAAATGATTTTTCAACAAAAAATATCAATTTTCAACCAAAATAAACAAGTTTTTAAAAAAATACATGCATTTTCATCCAAATGGTTCATTTTTAAACTAAAAAAGACGAATGATAAAACAAAATGATAAACATTTGAATGTAAAAAAAGGAGACTTTTTCATCCAAACAGTAAGTTTTTTAATTTTTAAATATAGTTGTTTTTATTTTTTGCAAAAAAAAACATTAGACTTTTGAAAACATACATCATAAAACTTTCTTTGAGTAAAAAATAATGTTCTGTTTATGGAATAATGAACTATGCAAAAAAAAACTGAGCGTACTTGAAATATTCAATTTTTTTCAAGCTGAGTAACTGACCTTATGACTCTATTTTACAAATGAACTATAAAATTTCGTTAATAATTTGTTTAAAAAAGCTATCTTTTATTCATTACATGTAATCTTTCATAGAACTCGGGCCCGCAGAAATTGCGCACTCTGATGAGCATGCACTCTCTTAGTATTTGATTTTGTAATTGAATAGACCATATAAATAGATAGTATGCTTTCTCGCTTATTGCTTGTTTTATTATTTCCGACCAATAATTAGTATTAAGTTTTGTTTTATTAGGGAGAAACGTGTTTAATGTTGTTTATGCAATTCTTCTATTTTATTAATAATATTCGTAAATGCTTATCTTATGACTACACAATAATTCGCACCTGTCCATAAATTGTGACTATATGTATAAAATTGTTTTTTTTTGCAAAATTGAGAAATGCATCGACAGTAATTTATTGTCCATATGACAAATAATAAATTTTAAAAATTCAAATTTTTATAGAATTTTTATTGCCTTATTGGTAGTACTATCAAACCCAGTCAAACTCATTTTTTTTAAATACAGAGTTTGAAGTAGTTAATATAATTTGAAAGACTTTTCAAAGGTGTCTACATACATGAATTTTTACCTCAATTCAATATTATATTTGCCAACGCTTACATTTAGAATCTGAAGTGAGATAAGGAATGCTACACGGAAAATTTCTGTAGATCCCATACGCTGTTAGCGAAATATTGCCTAATTAAATGTATACTGCAAATGAGGGCCGCCGCACATACAAAAATACTTCAAAATATTTCTTACATTTAAACCTTATCGTCAGTCACTTTACAACCTAATTATTCATTGATACATCATTGAATTAGTTTCGCGTTTTCTTGGAAGAAATGAAAAGCGTTTATACTCTCACCTTAATTTTAGAAATCATCTTCAATTCTATTGGTGAGTATAATAGTATAATAATGTATCAAATATTTTCCAGCTTTCCGTAACCAGCGATTTTGCTTCAATACATTAATTTTTCGCGGAAAAAAGTATATGAATAGATTAGCGGAACCAGTCTCTGGCTACTAAAAAGTGGCTGGCAAAACGATAATAGTAGTTTTTTCCGAAATATATTCTTAGAAGGCTAACCCCGTTTTTTAAAATGTTGGATTTACAGGCAATAACTATATTGAGTTAAGAAAGAAAAAATCAATAGTAGATTTCAACATCTTAGAAAAACGATTTTGAAAATTACTTCAAAGTCTACCTGCAAGTATTTGTCTGATCATCCTGCATTGTTCTTTCAGTATAAAAATTGGGAATAATTATTTAAACTATGAGAGGTAATTCGCCAGCCTTAAAGCAAATACACCCTGTATTTTAATAAAAGATAAGGTTAAGGAGTGAGTTAAATAAATAAAGAATTCTTATGCCACGCTTACTAGGTACTAAACAATCAGAAATATCACACTTATTGAACGAAAGCAAACACTATTTCGATAGCACACTTCGAATTTTGGTATGGTACTGCTTGTCACACTCTTCCCAGTTTACTCTTTAAAACTTAAAAGAACGAAAGGAAGCAGTAACATTCCGATATGGTTTATATTCCAATTTTTGGCGGTGATGAGATCACATTCTTGTCCTTAATTTTAGTTTCGAAATAATTCCAGTAATTAGAAGGGAATGCGCTTCGGAAAGGACACCCACGGAACTTGTAAGAGGTGGCGAAGCTTCATGGTCGGAACACTTGTCTGCGAGTTTTGTTTCAATTTCGAATTTCACTGTCTAAAAGCCAGAATCAATCCTAATATCGGAAAAATTTCACTTAAAAACATTTCGAACTCGATTTACTGTTAATTTTTCCTACTTTAATAAATATTTTTTTCTTCACTTATATTTTCCAAAGCTTAAATTTAAAAGCTGATGTAAAATAAGGATTAGTATATACAAAAAAATGTTGTCAAATATTTACGAAATAAGCTATCAGCGAATTCTTTCGTGATTAAAATTCTAAAAGTGAAGAAGTAATAAAGAAAAAGTAGTTAATGTAATTTAAGAGACTGTTTATAGCTAACAAGCTAAATCAATTTTAACCTTCAGATCATATTATATTTGCTAAAGCATTCAATGCAGAATCTAACGCGAGATAAGGATTAGCATATACAGAAAATCTTGTGGCATGTTTATGAGAAACTTTGTTTACGAATTGTATCGTAACACATTTCGTTAGTTGAAAAACTGAATTGTTAAAAGTTCAATCAATTCCACGTCCGAAAGATTTCCGACTTTTGAAAGAAAGTATTTCCCGAGAGAATTTTTATTTTTTAAATTCAAGAATTATCAATATTTACACTATAAGCAAATTATTGATAAGTACATACATTGATTAGTTTCGGCTATTCTTGGAAGAAACGATAAGTGTTTATATGCTGATCTTCACCTTAGAAATTATCTTTAACTCTATTGGTGAGTATAATAGTATAAGAATATATAAAATATTTTCAAGCTTTTCCCAACCAGAAATTTGGCTTATGTAATAATTCCACCTGTTAAATTAGGAAATCTTACTTTCATACATTTTTAAACAGTTGAAACATTTTTCTTAAACAAATATAATACTTTTCAACAAAAAAAATGTACGTTGTATGAATGAAAATACATCGGTATCGCCTAGATTGTCATGGGTTAGAAAGCAATTACAAATCAGGGGATTACTTATGATAACGTGTTATGCTTCAGATGATGGTGAAGAGAGTGAGGCAGAAAACGACTTCGGAAATCTGCATTATTAAAAATCATTTGGTATTGCCAAATTTCCCACAAAAATGTGGGCTTCCGAATTATCCGGGAAGAGTAAGATCTATCCTTCAAATATTCTGACCTTTCATATACTGCTCTACATGTTTGGTACAGTAAAATTAAATATATATTAGTTTGAGCAAGATCATTATAGCACACGCCAGATAATGAGAATCCATCAAACTCATCATCTTAGATTGTGCGTACAGCGAATATACCTGCATCGAGATAAATGGGTTAGACGTTTGGTTAGCTTGGCGTGTCCTTATCGGACAACGGTTCTGGTTAGAGCCTGCTCAATTCTGCATAGCACAGATTCTCTTATGCGATCCGTAAATTAACGTAAAGTTGCCAATACTGTGACGTTCTTGTAATGACTTTTTTTAGTAATGTTAGGAGTGTACGGAGTATTTAACATGATCATATTTTAATCCCAGATCTTAATCTTTTGTTCTAAAGAATAACAAACTATGCGTTGATATCTTCTGTCACGAGGGTTTAGTTTGAAGAGCGGTTCTGTTCTGAAGCGTCGTTCGCTAGAGACTATCGATGGCAAGCGGACAAGAGCGATTACAACCGAGAACGCCCGATAGGTCAGAGGCTAACCAGTAGCGTTGCATAATTTTAAGCATAGGGTTACAGCTAAATAGTTCATTGTTTTATTGAACATAATCCTAAGGAGATTGGTTACCTTGCGAGCTCCAGAAAATATCGCAATAATAAACAAAATTATAGTGCTTATTCTAAAAAAACCAATTCAAAATTCATGTGCAATTAATAATGTAACCATTTGTGAAATGGGGCGAATAAATACAGATTAAGCAGTCTTTACATGTACAACTCGGACTGCTCCATCTCGGCCTGAAATACATTTTGCTATGGAAGCTAGTTCCAAAATTCTTTGAAAAAATTGCCAGCGAGTCAAAAGGTTTTTGTTCAGATCAAAGACAGATGCGAAATGTACCACTTTTTAGGTTGTTCTACACAGAAAGTTTTCTAGAGTGATGTAATGTAACATTTTTAACTTCCGCTTCCCACAATCCTACAAAATGTAGAGAAATTGGCTGTATACAGTGCCAAGTATTGTCATGTCTCGATCAACGCTGCGAAAGTTAGTAGCGTTATCGCTGTAAATATCTGTGGGAAGTCCACGTCGCAAAGTAAAACGCTTAAGCGCTGCGATATAAAAAGGTGTTGAATAATAGTGAACTAATTCTAAATGAATAGAATATACAGCAAAACATACAAAGACTGCAATCCAGGCTTTGTGCGACTTGATTCGACGAACAAAACTAGAGCGAATTGAAAATGGACCTGCGTAGTCTATTCCAACATGTGAGAATGGACGTGATGGTCTAACTGTAGGAGTTGGAAGATTTCCCATAAGCTGAGTTTCTGTTCATGCATTATCACGTACACGTACGACACAATTTTTAATAATTGTCTTAACTTCATTGCGAGCATCAATAATTCAATATTGAGTGCGATCCACGTACGAAATCAATTGAATACCAGCGTGTAATAAATTGCGATGGAATTGTTTCAATATAAGACTCGAGACTTTATGTTACGGAAACATTGCATGGGAATTTTGATAAATTAACAATTTTGATTGGCACAACCGACCACCAGGACGAACCATTCCATCAGAGTCAATACATGGATTAAGTTTTTGCAGTAGAGATTTAGTTGTGAGCTTTCTACTCGATATTATATAATCAACTTTTTGAGAAAAATTATGTGCTTGAACATAGCGTACCGAAAATAACGAGGATTCACGTATTTCTATTACGGATAAGGCTTGAGGTAAAGCAGCTTTGTCTATTTTTAACTGCTCGTAGTACGTAAGCAGTAATTCGAATTAGACGAGATCAATACGACTATGTGATGACAAGTATCAGAGGAGTCGGAAAGCCAAGGCACAATCAGCTGGAATTTCTTTAGACGGAACATAATTCCAAATAGCGAATGGAAACTTTGTTTTGTATCATGGAGATTTGATTAGCAACAACAACTGATAATGTAGCACGTTTTTTTGTAGCTAATAAAGGAAGATTGTAGAATCTGTCTAACAGAAAATAGGCACGTCATTTAGTTTTAGAGAATTGACAACGAATGAAACGAGATTTGTTAAAAGAGTAGCAGTACATAATTCTTAGTTAGGTGTACTCAGATTTTTGATAGGAGAAACCTTTCTTTTCTAACTACGAATTTTACTTGCAATGTTTCCGGATATGGAAATGATACGCATATAGACAACAACCAAATAAGCTAGGCGTGATGCGTCAGAAAATCCATGAATTTGGATTAAATCAGTGTCTTTACCACAAGATGTCCATCTTGGCATGGCAATACTCGAAAGTGTTGGCAATGGAGAACAAAATCATGCCATTCTTGAGCAAGATCAGGAGGAAGCTTTTGATCCCAATCTAGCTTGTGTAACCAAATTTTATGGAGTAGAATTTTTGAGATGATAACTATTGGCGCAAGCCAGCCCATAGGGACAGAAAAAATAGGCAACAGTTGACAATAGAGCGCGGTTGGTTGGTTTTTCACTAGGTACCTGAGAAGAGTGAAAGCCTAATGTATCCTTAGAGGTACTCCACATAATTCCGAGGAATGTTAATCCTGAACAGCTATCAAAAGACAGATCTACAGCTAGACCGTGTTCCGATTTATCCAGATCGGAAAGCAAGTCAGCAGAATTGCTCAAACATTTTCGTAAGCGAAGACCGCCAGCAGAAGCCAATTTAATGAGTTCATCTTTTAAAGCAATAGCTGAGGCTTTATCCATTTATCCAACGAATAAATCATCCACATAGGTTTCGTTTGCAAGTACTGAAGATGCCAGAGGAAAATTAGCTTTTTCGTCCTCAGACAATTGGTTTGTATAATAGAAGTATGATAGAAGGGATGTTTTGTAACTTTGGACCTATGTGTAAGCATTCATTAAGAGAGATTTTTGAAGAAGTCGTCTTTGAACCATTGAAAACTACCCGTAATTTTGTAGTTAGACTATAGTCACGAATGACTGGATGATGCGGAATAAAAACTTTAGATAAGCTCTCAACACCTGCTGGACCAATATAAGACATGTGGTTCAGGGAATCATATTCTTTGAGAAAGGCTCAATGTTTAGTAGCTAGATCTTCATTGCGGGCAAATCGTTTTTCTAGGATTTAAAAAGAATTACGCGTGGTATCGAAAGAATTCCCTAGACGTGTTAGTGGTTCACTGACCGGAAGTCTGATCAGATAACAGCAGGTAGAATCTTTAGTGTGGATTTTGGCGAAATGAGATTCGTATTCAAGTTACTTTGTAGTCAGCAAAGTTGTTCTGGGAGTTTGTTTTAACTGCCAAAATTAGCAGAGAGTATTATCAACGAAAATGCCTAGAGAATAATACACATTGATATTAAGCAGTTGAACAAGACAGCGGTTAATAGGACCAGAAAGTACCCATCCAAATATTGTCTTTTGCGCGACAAGATTCTTAGATTTAGAATGACTAAGGCCTTTAAGTAATTTTTGACTGTATAGATCAGCACCTATAAGAAAATCCATGCGATCTTTAGACTCTGGACTTTGATCAGCAAGATCTAAATCGTGTAAGTTTTCTGGAAAGTCTGAAAGAGAAAACTCAGCAGAAGCATAAGCGATAATTTTCTGAAGTACAAATACTTTTGTCGTAAGTGTAGTCGCACAAGACCTAAAAGATTTGATAAGAATTGACACTGATTCAAATACTTGATTAGAAACGGTACGACTTTCTTGATGCAAAAGGGAATGGTGATTTTTCTTACAAAAGGAATAAATATTCTTACTCAAACCATTATGGCGGACACGTGTGCCCAAATAATTAATGCGCCGCGAATTTGAGCGAATGCAATCACTACGTTTATCTTGTGATTTATCTTTAAATACCGAACAAACGTGAAGACTAAGTATGTTCTTTTTTACGGAGCGGACAACTGGGCTTCGAAGAATTCTGATGTGTATGAACCTTTTGTTTAGAAGAGGTTGCAAAACTAACATTTTTGGCATCAGGTCGTTTCTTTAAAAATATTTACTGTCGATTTTAGAGTTCGAATTAAACGTGTGCGAGATCCGATGAGTTAACAAGTAGTCGTCAGACAAGGTCCGAAAACTAGCACTGGAGTGGTCCTGTTATTAATGTGCTTCCTCAGGCTTGATATTTAGCTCATGCCTTTACAAATGACAGCTCTTTTCCACAATCATGAATTTTTTGATCTCATATTCTAACCATATAATCTTCGTGATTGAACGCAATCCCTCCAAGAGGGGTTTAAAAAAAATTATCTGGTTCTTGTTAGATTCTGATTATTCAAAATTTTGATGCATTTTATGCGCCTGGAAAATAGAAAACGATCACCATGAGTCTACCCTGGTAAAAGAAAATCAAGGCCGATCGTTTCCTAATAAAACTGAAGAAATGTGCTACTTATTCTTGAATCGGAAAAATGTGGAATTGCAAGTTATTTCATTTTCAATATTACACTTGAAGCGTATGCAATTCGCAGCGTTTTCTTCAACAATTCCTTTTCCATAATTTTTTATCGAAAATTCGAAATTCATAATTTTTCACTCTTTTTTTCTTAAACCCATGCTAACCAAGACGGTTTTTTTATAAGAAAAAAAGACAATTCATCAAACAAATAGTGTAAGTTTCTATACTAAAAGATACGAGGGTAGTTCAATAAGTCCTTAGAATGAAGTATAAAAACAATTTTTTTTTGTAAATTTTTTTTTATTTTTCAACATAATCTCCTTGGAGCTCTATACA
>NC_046662.1:52108892-52137167 GCF_010883055.1 Belonocnema kinseyi | reverse complement strand
TGTGCCATGAACTGAGTCCAATTCATTTTTTATCTCATATGGAGTTAAACCCTTTAAATGAAAATGTTTGATTACCGCTCTGAACTCGTTTTTTTCCATTTGGTTATAAAAACACGTAAACTCAGAAGAAGTGGACTGTGATTGCACCATATATCTAGTAGGGAGTGGTGCTGACTGAAAACAGATGATTTGGAGCGATTCGCGCGCCATCTGTTGGTCATTCTAAGGACTTATTGAACTACCCTCGTATATAAATCTTTAATCGAAATGGAACAGATACATTTTTTGTAAAGAACATTTTTTTCATAAAAAAATAAGAATGTGCAACAAAATATATAATTTTTCAACAAAATTGTTGAAACTATGAAGCCAAAGAGGTAAATTATTTTCAAAAGGGTTGAGTTTTCAACGAGAAAATTATATCACTTTTAAAAAAAGTTAATTTTTTACCAAGTCGTTTAATTTTCCAATGAATAGTTTTACTTTTAACTACATAGTCGATTTTCCGAACAAATAGTTAAATTATTAGCCAAAAGTATGAATTTCCTGCCAGTTTTTTATATTTTCAAGCCAATAGATTTGTTTATTTGAAATTAATTATAATTTTCATTGAGCTAAACAGTTGAATTTACAACCCAAAAAATAAATTAATTCTCAAAAAGATTTGTTTCGAAACAAGAATTATATTTTTAAGTAAAAAAGGATACATTTTTAATCAATAGGTATAATATATCCGTTTTTCGTTAGAAAATAGATGCATTTTCAACCACGAAGATTCAATTTCTCTGAAAAATATCCAATTTCCACAAAAAATGGAATAATTACAATTGAATTCAAATATATAAATGTTCAAATGAAATGGCTCGCAGCTACTATGACGTTAGCGCAACTGTTTAATGCAAGCTTTCAAAATGTAAAGTTTCAATCCAAAATTTTTTTTATATCAGAGTTTAGACAATTTTATCAGAGAGAAGGTGGCATTAAACACAGAATCAAAATTTACAGTTCTATGGTAAACAGTAAATTATAAAAGTTTCCTCACTTGTAACTTTGAACTTTTGAATTGATATTGAAATTGTGGCATTTTGAATATTTTAATTAACATTTGAAACATTGATTATCTCTGAATTTTTAAATATTTTACATTTTAACTTTTTTTTATTTCGAACGTGCTTTCAGAATAATTCCATTTTCAAGGATTACAATTAAGACTTTTCTTTTTTTTATTTTGACTGCGAAGAATGAAGGTGTCTTTATTTCGATTTTCCAAAAATTTGTGTAAAAAATGTTTAAGGTATAGTTTAACGCTTATGTATTTCCATTAAAATTTGTCATTTTTTTAAATACAACTGTTTGGTTAAATATTTCTTTGTTTGGTTGAAAACTTGATTCTTTTCTTGAAAATTTTTTTTCGTTGTTGAAAATTATTTGACATAAAACGTAATTATTCTATTTTTGTTTGAGAAATTTCTTGTTTACTGTTCACAATTTATGCATTTTTATTAATAAATTTAATTATACGCTTAAATTTATCATTTAATTTAAAATTTCACATCTGTAACTGAAATTGCAACTATTTCACTTTTTGTGGAAATTTTATATTTTTTCACAGAAATTTCACATGCGTGTTTGAAAACAATTTTTTCTAACGAAAAACTGATTTATTATACCTATTGATTAAACATTTATCTTTTTTAGTTGAAAATAAATGTATTTTTTTGAAAATGAATCTTCTTGGTAATTAATTTATCCTTTAGGTTGAAAATGTAACTTTTTGGTTTAAAATGCATTGTGTGGTTGTTGTAAGATTTTTATTTTATTCAAAACTCATAGTTGAAAATTAATTTTATGTGCTTACATTTTATTTGGATATTCCAGTTTTTGAGAAGTTATCTTTTTCATTTCAAAATAACAGTATATCGTTGAAAAAGCAAGTAATTTTTCTACAATTAGTCTTTTTGGTAGTAAATGAATCTTCTTGGTTAAGAAATTGTTTGTGGTTGAAAATAATCATCTTTTTATTTGAAAATTCAACTAGTTGGTTGCATGTTAAACTCATATTAAAACAAATTCGGTTTTGTGAAGGTTCGTCTTTTTAGTTGAATTGAACTCGTTTTTTGTCAATTGAAATTTTGTTTTTCAAAATATCATATGGAATGCTAAGGGTAGATAGCAAATAAACTTTATTATTAAATATTCATGCTTTTGGTTGAGAATTGAACTATTTTCGTAGTAAATTCAACTATTTAGTTAGAAGTGAAAGTGTTCATTAGGAAATTAGCTAGTTGGTAGAAAATTAACTTTCTTTTTAAAATAATATAATTTTCTGTTTGAAAATTCAACAATTTTGAAGATAATTCACCTTTTTAGCCTCATAGTCTAAACAATTTTATTCAGAAAGTATATATTTTGTTACACATTCGTATTTTTTATGAAAATAAATTTTCTTCACAAAAAATTGACCTATTCCATTTTCGGTTGAAAATTTACCTTTTTTAGTATAGAAATTTACACTATTTGTTGGATAATTTGTCTTTTTTTGTGATAAACTAAACGTCTTGGTTAGAATGGCATCTTTTTAGTTTAATGTGAAACTGTTTTATTGTAAATTCATGTTTTGAACTTCATCCCTTTAGTTCATATTAATTAATCTCTTTGGTTAAAAATGGAACAATCTTGTTTGAAACAAAATAATGCTTCAATCCTGAGTTTTCGGTTACAATTCCACATTTTTCCGACTTAAGAATACGCAGCATCTTTCTTCAATATTTTTTTGTCGTAAAATTTTAGAAGGGAGGCTAAGTTACGAAAACTCTCAACAGAAATTGAACGGATTAACCGACTTCATTTTTTATTTTTTTAATTGTCCCGTCGTTATCTCATGCATCTAATGCAGGATATTGAAATTATATTTCTTTACATTTTAATCATTTTCAATTTCTCTCAACCGGCTCTAATCTCTCATAATAGGAAGGTTGAGTGAGGCACGACAGGCATTAAATCAAATCCTGAGCTCGATCCCAAGTTTTTACGATGTTTAATGTATCGTCGAAAAAATAACACTCCAGCTTTATTCGGAAGTGACCAGTCCCGATTTCCTTTCATCATGGGTACTCTCAAGGTGACCGTTTGCTACTTCCCATGTGGATAAAATGCGTCAAATTTCCAATTAATTACAGTGAAACCCGAACCAGGCTATTTTGCGAAAAATCCCTTTTTTAGGGATTGTATTTACCCACTAGGATTATGTGGTTAAAATATGAAATACAAAATTCATAATTATGTAAAAAAGCTGTCATCTATAAGAGAAATCTATTTTCTAACAATTTTCCTTGTTTTAAAAAATATAATTTTTCTTTTTATCACCAAATTTGGCTCGAATAACCATAAATTCTGCTTCAGAAAAATTTATCTTGAATTCAAAAGAAAAGAATATCGAGAAAAACTTTTGGAATTTAGATGCAAGAGATAATGTGTAACTTCATTGCTGCCTTCTAAGCGACGATCGTTGATTGATTCCCTGACTGGTAATTCAAAACACTGATGAGTACACAAACACACAAAGAGACATCAAACGTATAACATATATAGTCATCATGAGCAAACATATATTCGCTCATGTTCCAAACAGAATTTGTGAAATATAATATTTTCTTTCTTGTTGCAGAGTTAAGTTCGCAGTTTGAGTTTTTACCTGATGGCAACCCTATTCCTGGTGTTCCGCGTGGCAAAACTTCTTCTTCTTCTTCTTCTGAAAGAAGTCATTCACCTGCGAGGTTATATAGTCCTGCCGAGCCTTCTTTTCGTGTCAGGTCCAGGTCTCCATCTGCAAGTGCTTATTCTTCTTCCAGTTCTGTATCTCCACCTATAAAGCTCCCTTCTCCTGACGGACGTGGGTGTGGACTTGAACAACTTAAATTTATTCGACTTATAGCCAATAAGAATTCGCAGCGGATATTTGAACTTCGAAGATACACTTTTCCTTTCGAACAATCAATTACAATGAATACAGGACCTAGTTTGTTTGGAGTCGTACCTACCGAAGAACAAATTGTATTATCAACATCTGATGGTGATGTCTTTGCTATTTTAAAGAATTATAATGTTCTGGTTGGAATATATCGATATTTTAGGAATACCAGAAGGCGTATAAAAATAAACATGCAAACTAATACAATTGCCGCACTGAACCGAATTGAAATAAATGAAACTCCAATAGGTGAGCGCCGTACAATCTTAAAGAGTTTTACAGTGCATAATATAAACCCTCGTGTAAATGGCTGACTTTTACACTATTGATTATAATAAGAAAATGTAAAAATATAATATATGTTTTTAACGACTGGAGTCGTTTTGAAATCTTACAGGTAACTTATAATCACATCAAAAATGCAATGTCTTGTGGTTCTCGAGACTTCAACATTTGTTTAATGCCTTATCAATTCTTTTCGAACACAGATAATGAAATTTCATAACGGTTCCCTTACAAAAATGTCATCAGTTGTAGGGAGAAATAGCGATTTTGCTGCAACTTCGTTATATCTTATTGCTAGGTTAGTGAAATTTATAGTTAAAATAGTTTACTAAATTTTTTTTAATTCGTGGAGTTACAGGATTTTAATTTGGTGAATCGACTAATTTGAAAGCACTATGTGTTTCAAACCGCTATTGAATTTTTAATTTTTATGCAGGTGTATTATATAATTTATATAAAAGGAAATCAAAAAAATACATTTAAACCTTTTGATTTAATTGTTAGCTAAAATTTGTATATTGAATTTTTGTATACAAGTATTCTGATTTCTTGGAATTTTCTTTCTTATTTGAAAAAAAAATCATAGAAATGTTAACATTCGGAGATGTTTATAGCTTTAAAGTTTAAAATAATTTTTAAAACAAAATTCATAACTGATGTTAGGTTATTTTTCATGGAGAAGTTCGAAATTAAATTTAGAATTGATATGTACAAGCGATTTTTGAATTATTATTGTAAAAAATATGATTGAAACTATGAAAACTATAAAATAATTCTGAATACTCATAGTTCTCGTTTGCCACTTTTTATCTGAATTCTGTTTTCAATCTTCAACATTTTTTAGGATTGTACATTTTTGTAGTTTACCGTAGAAATTGCAATTATTCAAGGGCGCGTGGAATCATAACAAAATATATTGTTTAAAGTTTCAAGTGGTTTTATTTTGAACAGTTGTTATAAACAGTGAAGCAAGAGAGTTTATTTAGAATAAACAATGTTATTAATGGCAGGTATAGATTTTGCAAATGTTTTCCTCTTTAAATAAGAATTTTTCAACAAAAACTCACGAGAAAAATGTACGAGTTTCACTTCTTTTTGAGCAATCAATTCTGAGGCATAACTGTGCAAATATATCAATTACATTAAAAAAAGTCTATTTGGCTGACGTAAAAATTCCACCCTGTAATTTATAAAAGCTACGCGACATGAATTGTTACACGTCCTCATAAGCCTATTTTTGAAAGACATTTTTTATATCTAATGGAATAGGAAATATTGTATTATTATTATACCATTAGGCTATATAGGCAGTGCGCGAGTACTCAGTCGACCATAGTGCGCAATATCATGCATTCCAATTGGAAAAGATTCAAGTTACTTCAGGTATTATAACTTGTGTGGCTTTCTTTTGCGCTATTCTTCTCTTAGTGCAGAGACTCGTGTCATATTCCGCCTTATTCTTCCTTATTTCCCCTTGTTTTTAGAGGCTCAAGCATTGGTTCTTGCTACGCAATTGTTATTCGCACTACTGAGGCTATGCTTTTACTATCAAAAATCATTTGCAATGCGTGACATTTTTATAAATTAAAAAAATGTAGAAATTTAAAAATTGAAATAATTGATAATAAATTAATTTAATTACATTATTTCAATTATTATTAAACTGAAAAATTTACATTAAAAAAATATAAAATATTATTGCACACTTATAATATAAAATAATCAATTTTACACCGAGAAAAGTTTGAGTATCAATTGAGATTTGGAAATTTCTTTTCAAAGTCCATTGCAAAATGAAACAGCATTTTCGATTTGAAAATTATATAATCATTTGTGGAAAAACTATATTGAAAGAGGAAGTTAATCGTCCATTTTATAATTAAAAATAAAATTTAAATATTAAATAGAGTCTCAAATATAAGATTACAAAAATTAATTTTGTAATTGAAAATTTTATTAAACAGTAATGAATCTTAAATTGCTTTTTATGAATTAAATTGTATTTATTAACAAACATGTACTTCTTATTTAAAAAATGGATAATCATCTATTAAAAATGTAAGAAAAAATTGGATAGCACGATTAAATTAATTGGTTTGAAGCTCAATGTCAGAAATAATTTACATGGAATTGCATATTCAAAATTATCCAAAGATAATTTCTGGCTTCAAAAAGACTTATCAATTTGAAACTTAATTTTGAAACTCATTAAAAAATTGCTTCTTTTATTTACATTTTTTATCATTATTTCTTGTATTTTTAAGTGATTATATATATTTTAACATAATTATTTTTTTTCGAAATTTTTAATTTTTGGATAAGAACATATTTTTTTGCGGTTTAAATTTAAATTTTGAATTTACGATTCATTTTCAACAGAGAACTTGGAATATATTTGTTTCATAGTACATTAAATTTATGTCTTGCGTTCCATATCGATGATTCGCCTTTTTCCTTTTAGAATTATTTATTCGTTAAGTACACAGAACCAAAAAATTGTTTTGTGAGTCTACTAAGATTCTAATAGGTATGCTTTATCTTTTTAGGGTTGCTGAACAAGCCCTAAACGCACAAATCCCAAACCATCAAGCCCCAAGCCCACAAGCTGAATATCAACAAACCCACAAACCCCAAACCAAAAAGCTCTAAACCCACAAACTTCAAATACACAAGCCTAATATCCACAAACCCACAAACCCTAAACCCACATGCTCTATATCCACAAACATCAAACCTCAAACCAAGAATCCCAAACCCACGAACCCCGAACCCAGAAACCCACAAACCCCAAACTAACTAACCCCAAACCCACAAACCCCAAATTATACTAATTTCTCAATTGGTATTATAGAATGTGAGGTATTTGTGTTTGTGGAATTTAGGTTGGTGGGTTTGAGGTTTGTGGATTTGAGGTTTGTGATTTTGAAACTTGTGGGTTTAGGGTTTGTGGTTTTGTGGGTTTAGGGTTTGTGGGTATAAGGCTTGTATATTTGTAGTTTGTGAGTTTACAACTTATGGGTTCCGAGCTTGTTGGTTTAGGATTGGTGGGTTCGTTGATATGGAGCTTGTCTTTGAATTTGAAGGTAATTTTGAATTAACAAATTTTTCTTTCCAAGATAAATTTTCTATAATTTTTTCAATTTTACCTTTTGATCAATACAGTAAATAATGTTTTTAGATATTTTTACGTACCTCTTTAGAAAACTATTGCAAAACGTTTACACGCCTGAGATGCACATGTTATTTTCAAGGTTATTCGGATCAGCTGATTTCGTGCTGGCGCAAGCGCGAAAGGACAAGCTTAGGACTTGTGTGCACACGCGAAAGTGATTCTCTAGCTTATTGATGCTTACCTAAAAAATCAATTCCAAAGATATTTAAAGACAATTCGACTTATGAACTGAAAGCGAGAGTTCATTGTATTTACCATATATATGAAGGATATTTCTGAAATCTTAATATACTTTTACTTTTAGGGCACTGCCCTGGCGTGTTTTGTAAGTGCATGTGTGTGTATGCTCATTACTCGAAAGCGTCCAGCGACCATCCCGTGTGGTTGCCCCCATACGGATCCTCCAAGCGCAAGGAGATCGCTGAGTCATTTTCGAATCTTCTCAAAATCAGCTTCGACCCCCAAGTTTGGTCCCCCGTACGGAGCCCGTTTATTCTTGGTAAGACATTAGCTTTTTCTGAGGGGGCCTACAGTTTCAGGTGGGTTCCGAATCACCGAAGCCCCGGTAAAAGTACATAGAAAAATATTTCGATTGAAGCAAAAACTGTACGTCTTATGGAAAAATACTCTGAAGTAAAATTTTATCTCTTTTTGAGATTAACAAATCTGCGCTTGAACATGTTTTTCTCATCTCAAATAGTATTTCAGAAAATGGAATTTTATATCATTTTTAAATTTTTATCATATTTAAAACAGAAACAATAAGTCTCATGAAGAATTTTCTGCAAGAAAGGTGTACATATTTTTGATAATATTTTTTTATTTTAGAAATCTTTTCTTTATGCGTAAAGTTGATCTGGAAAATGATTTTTTTTAAGTTATCACGATTAAAGTTAAAAATATTTTTAAGTACATTTGAAGAATTTTTAGGATTAGGGAGGGCAAGAAAAAAGGTATTTGAAAGAGGTTAGAGAAAAAGTTTCCGAGGATTAGAGATGGATTAGAGGAAGAAGTTCATAGAGAGGGCGAGGGTGAGGGCGTGCGAATGAGGAAAGTAAAAATGAGAGGGGTATAATATAGTAAGTTTTTGACTTTGTCATATAAGGATGGAATCAAAAGGGTTAAAGAAATGAAAGGATAAGATAGAAAATAAGGAGGGGAAATTCTAAGAGACTAGATGGAGGATAGAAGCTGGGCTGTGGCAAACGGTATGGTAACAGGGGACAAAGAGGGAAAATACACGTATGCGAGTAAGATAGTGGTGTGGATCATAGACTATGTGATCATGAATATGCAAGGGTTGAAGGAGACAGAGTAATTTTTAGTTGAAGGGAAGGTAGAATCAGACCATTAACCATTAAGTGTGTTGACAAAAGGGGAGAGTAGCGGAAGTCGTGGTGGAGACGAAGGGTCGTTAGGGGTAAGGGAGCCATGGACGAGGAGGGTGAAATAACAGGTGAAAGTAAAGGAAGTGGAAAGAAGGAACTGCAAAAAGGGAAGGGTATGTAGAAATTTGATGGAGTTAAGGTTGATGTGTAAGAAGAAGGTGCAGGAAAAGGAGAAAGATCTAGAAGAGGAGTCTAGAAGTCTAAGACCGAAGTAGACGTGACAGATAATAGGTTTGGGAAACGTAGGGTGGCAATAAGTGAGAAGATAGGAATTGAGGAATGAAATGAATTTTTTAAAGATTCATTTGAGGGATCAGATATACGGAAGAGAGATGAACACATTAGAAGAACAAGGAGGATAGATGGAGAGGAGCTGAATCACAAGGGGATGGAGAAGCAGATAAGGTCTAAGGCAAAAGGGCCGGAGGGGGTCGAGAATATAGCACGGTTACTTCGCACATAAGAGGAAAAGAAAGGTGATAGGACTAGTGAAAACGGTATGGATGGGAACGGTTCCCAAGAGGGTATAAAAAGGAGATACGGAGAGGCAGAAAAATTATAAAGGGATAGTGTTGGCGGATAGGTTGCGGAAGGATGTCGAGGGGAAAGGAATAATGCCGAGGGAATTTTGAACATTATGTTGCAATTTTTCGGTAAAAACATAAATCTACAATCCGAAAAATAATTTTCAATTAAAAGCAGCTTACTTCGAACAAAAAATATGAATTTTTAATTAACAAGTTCAATTCTAAGCTAAAGCAGATTAACTTCCTTTCAGGCGACTTTTCTTATTGTTTTAAAAAAATTTATCTCGGCGACCTATTAACACTTACAGAAGAGTTAGTGTAGAAGTTTTAATTCTTTTCAGTTCCAGAATTTATCGACTTTCGTTTCTCAACTTTGAAAAATTTAGAAAGTAAATGTTTATTATAAACGCTGCCTATAGTTAAGTGTAAATATCTCAGAAAGAAATAATTCACGCCTATTATGCATTAGATAACTACAATGGAACATACTGCGCGCATGCAATATGTACTAAAGAACTAGAAAAATCAATAGTGATTCTGTAACGAAATTATTCAGTAATACATTTACCAGTTTAATTTCTTCTTTGAAAAAATGTGCGGCGTTATATTCTGGCCTTTACCTTTGCAATCATCTTCAATTCATTTGGTGAATAAAATAGTATAATAATTAATCTCTAATTTCCTCTTTAATATTTACAATATTTCCACAACCAGCAATTTATGTGACGTAATAATGCAGCTCGGTGAATTGAGGTGACGGGTACAATAACTCCTTAAGCTCTCTAAACCGCGTAGAAGTATTGTCCTCCCGGGAAAATCTATCGATAAAAAAAATTATGGCACGAAGGTAAAACAAAATATAGCTTGATAAAAAGAGATATTTCGTTTTTCACTCGTGTAAAAAACTACGAATTTTTTGCCGACGTTTCGTGAACATTGCAGTTCACATGTTTAGGACTGACCTGAAACTAAGGTATCAGGTCATGATGTTCTTAGGTATAATTTCTACGATGCCTGTGATTTGCCAAAGCGCCCCACCGTGGGGACTGGCCGAACTTGATTGGCCAATCAAGTCTTTTTTAAAGAATCCGGGAGAACGGAAAGCCAAATCGGATTGGTATTATATCCATTGTCCCTATTGATGTTATTAGGGTGTTTTAAGATTTCGATTGCTTCTCTATGTTTTCTTGGAAATTTGTTGTGTGTTTTTGCAATGACTGTTGTTTCATCGAATAAAATGTTATGTCTTGCTTTGATATGATTTTCAACTAGTGCTGATTGCGTGAAATGTTTTAGCCTGACTTTACTTTCATGTTGCTTCATACGTTGGCTCACCGCTCTCCCGATTTCACCAATATAGACTTTGCCACAAGAACAAGGCATTTTATATACTCCTGGATCACTGAAGGGTGCCTTTTTTCTTTAGGGTTATTTAGTAGTTGTCTTATTTTCGCAGGTGGTTTAAATACGGTTTGGATGTTGTGTTTCTTGAGAATTCTTCCTATTTGTTCTGTGACACATTGGATGTAGGGTAGGGTGGAGGTCATTTTTCTCTCTCTTTCTTTCGTAGGTTGTGTTAACTTGCTTTTTTGAGTGTGTTTTCTTATTGCTTTCTCAATTTGTTTGTGTAATCGTTTTGTATTAGGATTTTTTTAACGTTTTGTAATTCCTTTTGTAAGTTATCTTTGTCTGTTATGGAGACAGCTCTGTGTACAAGGGAGTTGATGACCGATTGTTTTTGAGATGGATGCTGGTGGGAGGGGGCATGTAAATATCTGTTTGTATGCGTGGGTCTTCTGTAAACTTCATGTCCTAATGTTTTACCAGATTTTTTGTAAACTAATACGTCCAAGAAAGTCAGTTTACTGTTTTATCCTATTTCCATGGTGAACTGGATATGCGGATGTAATTGATTGATAAAATCGAAAAACTTATTTACTTCATCTCGTCCATGTCGCCAGATGACAAACGTGTCATCAAAGTAACGGAACCAGAATTCTGGTTTAAGTTTGGCTTGGTTAAAGATTTTAGTTTCTAGATGTCCCATAAAGACATTGGCTATTACAGGTGAGATTGGAGATCCCATTGCTGCCCCTGTGGTTTGTTCGTAGAATTGGTTATTGAACGGGAAGTAAGTATTATTGAGACATTGTTCTATCAAAGGTACAAGCTCGGTAGGGAAGTTTGTGAAAGATTTAATAATATTAATTGTATCCGAGATTGGTACTCTCGTAAAAAGAAATACTATGTGGGGTTGAATGTGAATTTGTTGTATCTTTTTAATAAAGTCAAATGTGTTTTGAATGTGAGGGATGGTGTTTCCTGTAAAAGAATTTAGTTTTGCAGCGAGGAAACGTGCTAGGTTATAAGTTGGTGAGTTTATTGCGCTGACCATCTCTCTGAGTGGAATGTTTTCTTTGTAGATTTTTGGGAGCCTGTAAAGTTTTGGAGAGATGGGATTAGCAGGTATTAAGTTAGATATTGTTTGGCTGTGAAGTTTAGAGTCTTTGAGAAGAGTCTTTGTTTTACTGACTATTGTTTTTGTGGGGTCTTTTTTAAGACTGTTGTGTTGCCTTTGTCTGCGGGTAATATTATAATATCTTTATTTTGATTGAGTTCTTTAATTGCGGTTTTTTCCTGTTTTGTTAAGTTTGAGGATGCAATTTGAGCTTGGCGTAAAATGTTGGCTGTCCTGCGTCGTATGTCATTTGCTTTTTCGGGTGAAAGGGTATATATTGTGGATTCTAAATTACTGATTATTTCTTCTTTTGGGATTTTCGATGGAGCTACCGCAAAATTATGTGCTTTAGATAAGGCTGAAATCATTTCATTGTTAAGAGGGTGGTCAGAGATGTTTTTTACTGTATTTGTTAGTTTATATTGCTTTACTGGAAGTAATTTGTCAAATTTTGTTCAAAATCCCTTGTTCTTGTGGCAAAGCCTATATTGGAGAAACCGGGAGAGCGGTGAGACAACGTATGAAGGAACATGAAAGTAAAGTCAGGCTAAAACATTTCACGCAATCAGCACTAGCTATTTTGTTTTTTATTTTTGGTTGGAAAGCTCTTTAATCCGTAGGGTTCGGTCAAACAATATGCAGTCCAATGTGGACCAAATGTCAAATCTGAGGGTATTTGATAGGAAAAGTTGAAGTTTTAATAGTTTTTTATAGGTAGTGTGCAAAAGAAATTTGGTATGCTGTATTCTTTCTTTAACGAGAAGCAAATTTGTATTATGCAGAATCGATTTGGATTTAGATGTTCGCAAATTATTTTTCAATTGTAAGAATTTTGGGACTATTTTGTTGTCTCTGCACCGTTTGAAAAAAGTGAAGGATGTTAGTAGCTTACCTTGAGAAGTTCTGAGCTTACTAACAGTGTTGGTTTTAGTAAGAATACTCTCCCCGTAGAGTTCCTTGATAATAGATTTTATGCTTTCACGATGATTCATTTTGATAAAAAGAGATATTTCGGGTTTCACTCCTGTAAAAAACTACGAATTGTTTGCCGACGTTTCGTGAACATTGCAGTTCACATCTTCAGGGCTGACTTCAATCTGAGGTATCAGGTCATGATGTTCTTAGGTACACTTTCTACGATGCCTGTGATTGGCCAGAGCGCCCCACCGTGGGGACTGGTCGAACTTGATTGGCTAATCATGTCTTTTTTAAATATAGCTTCGTATTCAGCCTGATGCCGTCGACGTATTTTACTTATAAATCTTTTCCATTTGATAATTATTACTCAACATAAACAATAATATCTGAGAATGTTTTCTTGTTTTCTTCTCTTTGATAATGTTTTTATGAAAATTTTAAGAACATCAGTCGAAATTTGTGGAAATAGTGAGTTCAAGCATCATGTACCAGTTTCAAAATTTTTGTCCGATTATCTTTGAATTTTCAGGTAAACTTTCCATTGTCCGACGTTGTTGAAACGTAGTTTTTGTTGGAAATCAATTTGTTATAAAAAATATATATATATTAGTTTTCAAAGAAATTGCGTTAGTTATAGTCATGGCTTATATCTTGTGAACACACCGTACCAATTTTTAACATTCTTATTAAGAAACGGCCGAAAAATCGGTATTTGTGTTTCATAAAACATTGATTTTTGATCGAAAAATTGTCTAAGCTTTTTTGTTTATCTTGAGTAACAATTTTCGAGTCGAAAAATTTTATAAGTCAAATATGTCGGCCGCGTCAAGCTGAATACGAAGGTAAATTTTCTTTTTCATTTTGGCCAACATTTTATTAATCGATATATTGTCCTAGGTGGAAAATACTTCTACGCTGTTTCAAACGCTTGAGAAAATTTTGCATCCGTCACCTGAATTATAAAAGCTTAGCTTCATGTATTGTTACACAATTCGAAAATCGTCATCAAAAAAATACTACAAATACTTCTGTGAAAAAAATTATATGCATATATATAATGCCGGCCTCAGGTTTTGTTGGCCCCGTAACGAGTAAATTTATTCAGGACCGCATATATAGTCAGTGAACCCAGCTCCTTATTATTTTTACTAGTGCTGACAAATTGGGAGCCCGAAATGGGCCAGATCAAATTTTTTCGCTTTAAAGTCTTTTTCGAAGACTGTCGCATCTTCGTATATTTTTTCTATCAAATTACTAGAAATATCTGTCAGTTTTTGAGGTTATGTATAATTTTTATCCTAGATTTGAAAATAATGCATTAAGGATTTAGATCGTTGAAATTATTGTTATCCTGTTATAAGAAAGAATGTTTAAAAAAATAATATCCTTTCAGTTACAGAGGAAATGTTTCGTATTTTTCATTAAAATATGTACAAAGTAGTCATTCGAAATTTTATATTTCTACGTTTTTTTTTTAAAATAAATATAATTATATATAAACATATCATTTTTTATCTCATAAACAGTTCAGACAAAAATATTAAAGCATTAAGTGCCAATGATCACATAAACAAGGATAATATCATTACTATAAAATTAAACAACAATTCACTATTCTAAATGGAAATATTTTCTATTTAGACCTGTTAATAATCTAAGAACCTCGATGCAAATGCCACGGTTTTGTTTAAAATTCAAGAATCTGGTCAAAAAGGATTTTTTGTTTGTAAAAAAAATCAACATTTTGTTAATTATTTATATTTTTTGGGTAGAAAATGCAACAATTCTCAAAAAAAATTCTCATTTAAAACTCATATTTTGATGTGGAAAGGTCAAACTGAAATCTTTTTTTAATGAAAATTTAAACTTCTTTTGTTGTAAATCTGTCTTTTTAATTAAAAAAAATCATCTCTTTTTGTGAAATAAAATCTTTCTTGGCTAAAAATGAAATTTTTTGTATGAAAATTTAACAAATTTTTCAAAAAGTTATCCTTTCTTATTATAAATTTAACTCTTTCGTTGAAACATCTTCTTTTTTGGTTGAAAATTCAAGTATAATTTATGTAAAAAACTGAATTTTGTTTAAAACTTATATTATAATGTTAAAAAGTCGAAATAAAATCGCGAAACAAGTGATGAGAGTAGATGCGCTAAACACAAAGAAGCTTTAACAAAAGAGAATTCACAATCACCAAATTGTAGTTTATTATAGTATACTAATTAAAATTTTATAAATTAGCGAAAAGCTTTCTCTGCTTTGCATAGTCGACGCTTAAATATGTCGGTCAGAAAAAATGAAAAACTGGTTAAGGAAAAATCAGGTGTAAGTGAGGAAATTCTGAAAATTGAGACTTTTGGCTACCCACAAAGTTTATAATTTTATAAGAGAAAAAAAGTTTGAAATAGATTTATTAAGGTTTAGATTTTTTAGTATTGAAAGAAGCGATTTGCTTTGGAATCTGCCTTATCTTATAACCTCGTATTTTTAACTTACCGGACATTTTTACTTCACGACTAAAAATTTGTTTTGACTATTCAACAATCAGGTAATATTTATTCGCGTCCTGGGTGCAGACTTGAAGTGTTGAGTTTGCTCTTTTTTAGATGAATTTGACAGATTAGTTCAAAGAATTTATTCATTTATTGAAATAGTTTTTTTTTTGTAAAATAGACAAAATACTTCTTATATGAGAAAAAAGATTTTTTTATAAACAACAAGCTATATCTGGAATGTGAATTTTAAAAAAAAAGCCAAAAATTTCTTCAAATCAAATAAATTCTTGTTTCACATCATAGGAATCTTAAATTGCGAAGATTTAAAAACAGTTCGCGACTAGTCGTCTATTTTTCGTTCGTGTGATACTCAATTTTATTAAGTCAATGTTTTGATAACATTGATATAATAAGTTACGAATCTGTTTGTCTGCGAACTTTAAAAAAAAATCACTAAATATTTTATTTTTTTAACTATAGAATTTAATTGTAGGCATAATTAGCAATGTGAACATTGAAATAAAATTTATTCAACAAAATTATAAATGAAATTAGTAATTCTAATTTTTTATGTACATTATCAAGCATGTGAAATAATATCATATCAAGGAAAGATTTAGGACTTCCTTTTTTAGAAACGTGGATCACTAATGCTCTAAGATTACCAAGGTGAAGTCAGAAGACAAAATAAAAAATTATCCTAGGTATTACACTTTGATTGTATCTGATCAGAATTTTTTTATTTATTATTTATGTGTAATCAATATAAATGTTATAATTATCCTTAAAATGTGGATGAGGCAAAATTTGATAGATTTTCAAACGTAAAATTGTGCAATTATTTTATTCACACAGATCGTGGTGTAAAACTTTTTTTAAATTTGTTGAAAATACAATATTTACTGTATTTGAAAACAAATCTTATTTTTAAACCTTCTGAGATAAAATCTCAATTTTTAATTTGTTTTGAGTGGAAAATTTGCTTCTATCCATTTTTAATTAATAAAATACATTTTTTATTACAACGGAAAAATGATAAGCTATTGGAGAAAACTTTACGTAAAGATGAACATATTGTTACAGAAATAAATCTCAGAATTTATAAGATATAAGAACAAAAAATATAGAATAAATCGTTATTTCATTTTAAAATGAAAGATTTATTTGTCTAAAACGAGAAAAAATTTTTAACATAATATTTGAATTTTAATCCTATAAAGATAAATTCCATACATAAAAGTGTCATATTTCCTATTTTAATCAAAAAGAATTTGAGTAAAAAAAAAGAAGACTTATTAACAAATCAAGATTTTGCACTAAAGAAAGAAATCAAAGTCCATATAAATTTGTAATACAGCAAACAATTAATTTATCACGAAACTAATGTATTTTTAATCAACAATGAAATTATAAACTAAGAAAATTATTTTTTCCCCAAAAAGGTGAATTTTCTAGTAAAAGATATCACTCCTGAAAAAATGCAAAACATACAATTTCAGTGGAAAAATTAATTGTAAACCACAAAAAAATTGTTTTTTCCACTAAAAAGTTACATTTTAAACAGTTTATAGTTAAACTTGCAATCAAAAAGCTGAATTTTCAACTTTAGATGTAAATCTTGAGCAAAAAAAATAATTTCTCAATAATGTGCTTTAACCAAATATTCCCAACAAAACAGTTGCATAAGTAAGCAAATATGCAAATAAGCATCTACGAAAAAATGGAATTTTCAACCAAACAGATGATTTTTTGATCAAAAAGTATGCATTTTTTAAAAATGGTTGAATTCTCTACCAAGCCGTTAAATTTTCATTCAAGAAAGATAAAAAATTTTCAATAAGATGCATTTTTTTATAAAATGTCAACACTAAAATATAAATTTCAAACAAAAAAAAAACTTTTTTAACAAATAGTTAAATTTTTAGGAAAACACTAGAATTTTGTGCGACAAAGGATGACTTTTTAACAAAATAGTTTAATTAAAAACCACAAGGTTGCAGTTTTATCCAAGAAAGATTAAATTTCTCTCAAAGTGGATGAATTTTTAATTTAAGAACATTTTTTTTTAAATATGTGAATTTTCGCTTCGAAAAAATTTTAGATCTATTTTTTAACACAAAAATATTCAATTTAAACAAAAAGTCAGTTTTCTAAAGAATAGTTGCATCTTCAACACAGCTGGACCTCAACAAACCTCATGAACATTTATTTCGAGTATCTTTTTCCGGGGGTCTGACATAACCGCAAAAAACCCCAAAAATTTTTTTTCGCAAGTTTGTCGTTCAGACCATGTCTATTATATGTTTTGGGGTCGCTAAATCCTAAAAGAAGGTCCGAAAACCCCAAGCACGTCCTGGTTTTGACATAGCCTAAAAAAACCTCATACCATTTTTTTTCTAGTCTGGGGGTCCGAACCATATTTATTATATTCTTGGGAGGGACGGTCGCTGGTTCCGAATCCGAGGTGAAAAGTGTCCCAGCATGGTCGGGTTTCGACATGACCTTCGAAATATCTCGTAATATAAGCTATTTCACGACTGAACGTTTTGACTTTAGCATTAGCTTTATCCGATGTATACTGCGAGGAGGTTCCACTCTCAGATTTTTACATCATACAGTCCTTTTAAGGGCTTTTCGAAAACCATTTAAATTTGTGGAATGCTTACAAAGAATAATTATAAATGATTAGATAATTAAATTGTATACGTGGTCTGAAACCCGGACTCAAACAAAATTTTATGAGGTTTATGAGGTTATGTCAGAACCCTGACGTGCTGAAGTTTTTTGGACCTAGTATTCGGATACGGCGACCCCAAAAACATAATTTTTCACGGTTATGTCAGAACCCTGAGGTGTTAGGGATTGTCAAACCTAAGAAATCGTTTAAAACATTTTATGTCCCGTTCAATTTCTTTAAAATTATTAACATTTATGAAATAGTCAGAAATCTGTAGAAATAATCATAATTCCCTTGAATATAAAGTAAATTAAATTTATTTCCTGAAGTTCTCTTCAAATACTTTAAAAAATATAAAATGGCTGAACTAATATTAATAAAAAATCCTTTAAAAATATAATCCTCTCTTTTTTGTTGCAGACTTTAGTTTGCAGTTCGACTTGTTGCCTAACGGTGACCCTGTTTTTCATGTTTCTCATAACAGACCTCCGCATGCTTCTTCTTCTGTTTATATTTCTTCCTCGTTTGAAAGAAATCATTTACCTGAGAGACCTGTACCGCCTGCCGAGCCTTCTTCTTCACACTCTTCTGACAAAAATTATTTTCCTGTGAGATTACTACCTCCTGCTGAGCATCATTTTTATGCCAGGTCTACGCATTCTCCTGCCGAGACTTCCTCACTCTCTTCTGAAAGAAATTATTTTCCGGTGAGATCTGGACCTTCTGCCGAGCCTCATCTATATGTCAGGTCCAGGCATCCTCCTGCCGAGCCTTCTTCTTCACTCTCTTCTAAAAGAAATCATTTTCCTGTGACATCTCTACCTCCTGTCGAGCCTTACCTCCATGCCAGTTCCGGGCTTCGTTCTACCAAGTCTTCTCCCTTACTCTCTTCTGAAAGAAATAATTTTCCTGTGATACTTGTACCTCCTGCCGAACCTTATCTTAATGCCAGATCCGAGTCTCCTCCTGTCGAGCCTTTTCTTCGTGCCAGGTCCAGGTCTCCTTCTGCCGAAATTTCTTTTCTTGCCAGGTCCAAGTCTCCTGCTGGATCTGATCCACCTTTAAGGTCTATAGCTCCACCCATGAGGCTTCCATCTCCTGATGAAGCTGGATGCGAACTTGAACAACTTATATATATTCGACTTATACCACTTTGGAATTTGGACCAGACATTCGAACTTCGAATATACACTTTTCCCAACGGCAGATCAATCAAAATAAAAACAGGACTTACTACGTATGGGCCTGTGCCAACGGAAGAACAAATTGTATTATCAACATCCGATGGCGACGTCTTTGCCATATTGGAGACTTACAATATTTTGGCTGGAATCTATAAATATTATAATCATATGAAAAACCGTGTAAAAATAAACATGAAAAGCGAGATTATTACCGAAATAAACCGAGAAGAAGTGACCAATACTCCAGTAGGTACCCACCGCACAATCAAGAATAGTTTTAAAGTACAGAATATAAATAGCACACACGAGTAAGGTTTATAGCTCAAAACCCGCATCTGTGTATGAATTTCAATAAAACCAATCGATTAGAAAGTGGAATAATTTTAATAAATTAAGTAAGGATGATAGATCAACTCACTTGTATGCTCTAACTTCAAGCCCAGAAAGCGTATTCTCATCAGGTCCTGAAGGACTTCAATAGCTTTCTTAACAATTTCGCCCAAATACAATACTCATAATAATTATTATATCCTGTTAAGGTTACCCTCTAGATGTCTCAATTTACATTTTTTAGACCTGTTGAAAAGTATTTGAGTGTCTTTTTCTCGTTTTCCAGTCTAGATTTCCACCAAGCAGCATCCCTCTTTGTTTTCTTAATAGGAAGAGGACAATTATTTCGATACGCTTTGTCCAACGTACATACCTTCCTGTAGGATGCCGGCAGTAAAGTCTGTTTGTTCGATAGACTTGATTCTACCCGGTTTAGCGCCCAGAAAACTTTTGAGATTCTCCTGATAAGTATCTCAGCTATAGAGAAGCATATTTGTCTATGATATGATAGGGTAAATTAAAACACTAAACCTAGATTTTTTTAAGGTTGTTGCATAATTCTGATTCAATAAACTTAAATCAGTATCTAATAGGAAATGGGCCATCCTTAACGCAGCAGCAGTTCACTAGATTTCGCCATTTCTCAGATGGTGAGTCCTTAAAGTCAAATGGTAGATACGCTGAGAAAATACCCATTGTTGGCGCCTGACTCCTTAAGAGGACTCAAACTTTATTGCCATTACGTCTTTAAAACAAAACCTTGGTAATCTAATGAATTTTACATCTCCGTTGAAATTAAGATCTGATTGTTCTGCTCTTAAGCGCGTGCTTAAGCTAGAAGACGCTCCCTGCGTAGGGTAGCTTGATTGAGATAAAATTCATAATAGAATAGAGACATCCAGTGTTGATTTTAGCATTCAGTTGTCTTCTCCACATCCTCCGAAAATAGATCCAGAGCTCTTAATTTGCGTGCAGTTTTGTTTTTTGGAGGAACTTAATGTTGATCCTCTTTACACCCATATGGAGGCCTGCAGTTGATTTTTTTTTTTTTGAGAATCTTAACCTCTGCTGACGTCAATGTTATTACTAGCTGAGTAATTTTATTACTCGCCTTGATATTCATCAGCTTCCATACTCCCGTTTTTCATAGTAGGTTTCTGGATTTCTATCATTTTAAGTACTGATTTTGGTTCTAAGGATACACTAGACATCCAAGTCAGCTGCTCTACTGGCTTTGGTACTTTTAGGCTGTCGATCACTTTGATCTAGGCTCACACACAAGGTTTTAATTTGCCAACAGCTTTCATAAGCCAAGTTTGGGATACTTCTTTCGAACAGATGACAATATAAGTATACTTTTTCAAGCGAAGATCTTCAAATCATGGCATGAATACTGCAGGTCACACCTTATTGATTTTTTCTTCTAATGTCGCTTTAATTGTCCTGGTATTATCGTCATTGAGTTTGGTTATTGGGAAAACTTTGGCAAGATTAGCCATTTTTAAGGTGACTTTTAAGAGCCCGGATATATGAAACTTCTGAAACTCCTAGCCATATTTTGTTCTGGTCCCTGATTTCATTATGCGTGCTGCTGTAAGAATAGCTCCTTTTTGAAGTCCCAGTCTGGCTAGTTGTTTCGTCCGATTAATTGAACAATAAGCCTCTCAAACCCTTTTCAGACGCTCCCGACTGTCTTGCTCGTCGGGGTTTTTTTGTATGGCATGACTTATAAATTCTCAAGTATTTTCTAAGGCTCCTCTGCTAATTTCCTTCTTTATAGAGGAAGATATTTTTTTCCAGAGGGGTTGTTGCTGATTCTTGCCGAGTGTTTTTTTCAGGGACTCATTTTGTTTACATAAGTAGCTAGGGAAACATTGGCTAAATCTTACAAAAATCTCGTTTGTATAGATGAAGCAATTTTCTCAGAGAGTTCGCCCGGCATCTCGATCAAAAAAAAAATAGTTTTAGGTACTTATGAGGATTAAAGCACATAAAATTAACGATTATAAACAAATAATTCGATTTACAATATAATTCTTCGTAAAAATTATTCAAACAAACTATTCAGTATATCAGTTCGTTTAAGAAAAGAAATTATTTTCTTTAATAAGCTTTGTAACTTCTCATAAGAATAGTATTAGTAACGAGGAACTGTTATAATTTAAAAATCTGTAAACAACTTATAACGTAAGAAACACTTTTGTAACTTATATAGTTTCATTCATAGACCAATCCGAAAAGTAGGAAAGTTAATGCTGTGATGAAAACATGTAATTCGTGGAAGATTTTTCACAAGAATTGAATTTAAGTTTTTAATTAGACAGGGTCCATTTATTAGACAATTTTTTTCTCCGTACTATATACCTCATAGTATAATTAAATACTTAATCGGCCACAGAACTTTATTGTTTATTTATACCAAATAAGAAACAGGGTTAAGAAAAAAATCTCTAGTCTATGAAAATTTGAATTCTTTTTCATTTTAACATGTTAACAATTAAACTATAAAAACAATTATATGATGAATGAGTTCCTTGAACATCAGAGCTGTATAAGGTTCTAGCGATTTTTTAATAAATGTGTTGAACTTTACTGTTGAATGATTGAACTTTATGGTGAAACTAGTTTTCCAGCTTATCTAAAATTCAGGGAATTAGAGCCTTTTTAATCTTAGACCCGATTTTTTTTACAAAACCTTATCTCGCTTTTAGAGATACTACTCGTTAGAGAAAGAAAAAAATTCCATACTCAGAATTTGTTTATGTAATTTGTTTACTAAATTATCTAACGATATCTCATGACAAACTTTATCATAAATACCCATAATTTAATATGTAAATTACAGACAATTACAAATAAATTCTTTTCTGTATAAATAACATTCACAATCCGTATTTATTCATATAATTTTTTTGTCAACTTAAAAAATAATTCATTATTTTTAAATTTCTATCTGCTATATCATCAGAGTTTGTACCTTACCGACAGTAGATCAACCCTTTAAATCATGAAGGCAGAAAATCTACTCAATATCGATAAAGTTAAAAATTTTTAATGACAGAAACTGCTTAACGTCTTAATAAGACTGGATGGAAAATAATATTTTCCAATTTTAATTAAATTTCAAATTTTAATTTCAGAAATAATATTAAATGCCACATTTTTGTGGTATCCTAGACTTTGTCAATTAAAGAAAGTAATTTAATTACTAACACATTAATTCAAAAACGAACAATCGATAATGTTCACTATCTGATATTATAACAAATTTATAAAAATAACATGATCTGTTTTGTTAAAAACACATTAAAATATTCAATAAGTTTTAAATATGATAAACAAATTATAATATCTCATAGTAAATGTTATGAATGGTTCGTTTTTAAATGAACAAAATCTACCCTTCGCAAGAAACGAGGGTAAAAAGCGGCAGCAAACAATATTTTCTTACTAAGATTAATTAATAAACATGTATATATAATTTTCAAATATAATTTCAAAACCAATGAGATTAAAAATAAATTGAAGTCATATGTAACGATCTGTACAGTCAAATCGAACATTCAAAATTATAGTACAAATAGTACAAACTACAATAGTACAAACTTAGATGGTCAGTTTGATCTTCTAGAAAGTATAGTCAAATCGACTCTGTAGAATACCAAAAAGAGGTGAATTCGTCACAAACTCTACCGAACACCTACCACATTATGAAATTTCATGTATAACTAATTGAAACAATGTATCGCTGGGGAGAATATTATTTAACCTTAAGATATAAATAATGGGCGTGTAGACAAATACGGTGTTTTTTCGTGTTTAAATTTTGTAGTGCGGCATGTCCGTTACAACTCGTAACCCTTTCCAAGTCTCCCTTCCAAAAATACAAGTGTAAGTGACTGGTCACAGAAGAGTGATCTTTCACATTTCGATTTCTCTGAAAAATATGAGTGTTAGTGACTGGTCATAAAATTATTATCTGTCACATATTGTACCCCTTTTATAAATATTTCTTTAAAAAATACGAGTGTTAATGATTGGTTAAAACAATTGATCTTTCATATCTTCGAACCCTTTAAAAAATACGAGTGTTAGTGACTAGTCACAAAAGATTGATCCTTCACATAGCATACCCCTTTTTCAAGTATTCCTCCGTAAAATACAAGTGTTAGTGAATGGTCACAAAAGAATGTTCTGTTATTTTTGAAGCCCCTTTTCCAAATCGCCTTTAAGAAATACGAATGTTAGTGACTGGTCACAAAAAACTGACATTTCGGATTGATTTGTCACATATCGGTCCCCTTTTTAAAGTTACCTTTTAAAGAAATACGAGTGTTAGAGACCGGTCATAAAAGAGTGAAAAGGTCTCCCTCTAAAAAATGCGAGTGTTAGTGACTAGTCAGAAGAAAGTGATCTTTCACATCTCGAGTCCTTTAAAAAATACAGATGTTAGTTACTGGTCACAAAAAACAGATATTTCACATCTCGAATCCTTGAAAAAATATAAGTGTGATTGACAGGTCACGAAACAGTTATCTGTCACATCTCCGAACCCCTTTTCTGAGTCTCCCTTAAAGATACAAGAGTGCTCGTGACTGGTCATAAAAGAGTGATTGGTCACATATCGATACCCTTTCTCAAGGCATCCTTTAAAAAATACGAGTTTAAGAGACCGGTCACAAGAGAGTAATCTGTCGGATTTTAAGCCCCCTTTTCAAGTGTCCCTTCAAAAAATACGAGAGTTAGTAAGTGTTTACAAAATAGCGACCTTTTACATGTCGTGTCTTTAGAAAATACGAGTGACCCTTCACATCTTGAACCCCTTTTTGTAGTCTCCCTTTATAAATATACGAGTGTTAGTGACTGGTCACAAAAAGAGTGATCTTTCACATCTCGAACCACTTTTTAAAATTTTTCTTAAAAAATTTCGAGTGTTAGTAACTGGTCACAGAAGAGTTTTCAAAGTTTCGTATAATAATAGAGGCAGCCAAATAAAATGAAAAGATCTAACCTTAAAATCTAATATGAAAGAAAATGGAGAAATCAGGATGTTCAGGAATCTTTATTTGAATCTGAAGTGCTGCCATCTCCTAGAGAATTCGCAAATTAGTGATAAAGTATACAATTATAATTCAAATATAAATTCAAAAATAGCAATAAATATTATCAGAACAGAAAGGTCCTTATTGACTCCAAAATTGGCCGGACTAAAAACTTCCAATACAGAAACATTTGGCGGAGCTTGACACACGACCTAAATACTAACCCTGGACGATTTGGAAATGGGTGAGTCTGACATAAAATCCTCTAATATATAGTAGATAGTATGTTTTTAAGGATTATTTCGCTAGCCACACGAGCCACGCAGATTTAATATTTTTCAGCCAAATATTCAGTTCAGAACTTTTTCAAATTTTTGTAACCAACTTCAACCCCTAGAAACTATCCCCTGTGTGAAAAACACAATGGCGGAGCCAGCGAAACGTTTTGCTGGCCCGAGATTATCCAAAATCAAATTTATATGGGCTCATTATTTTCCTCGAAATTTGTTCAAAATGGTGAAACCAAATTCAACCCCTAAAAACTACCCCCTGGGCATAAAACACCATGGCGGGCCAGAGAAACATTTCACTGGCCCCGACATTATCCAAAATAAACTTTATATGGGTGTATTATTTTCTTCTTAATTTTTTCAAATTTGCGCAACCAAGTTCAACCCTTAAAAAATACCCCCTGTGTGGCAAACACCATATCGGATCTAGCAAAACGTATCGCTGGTCCCGACATTATCCAAATTCAACTTTATATGGATGAATAATTTTCTTCCTATTGTGTTCAAATTTGTGCAGCCAACTTCAACCTCCAAAAACCACCCCCTGTTAGGCCAACAACATGGCGGGACTAGCGAAACGTTTTTCTGGCCCCGACATTGTGTTTACCTAACAGAGGGTAGTTTTTGGGGGTTGAAGTTTGTCGCGCAAATTTGAACAAATAAATACGAAAATAATGCACCCATATAAAGTATATTTTGAATAATGTCGGGATTATGCCTGACTTGTAATTATGGATCAGTTAAAAAACCAAAATTGCATATTTTTGAAAATAATCTAACATTTGGAACTTTTGTCTCATTGAGATATTTCATGATAATAGTCTCGAAAAACAAATGTTTTATATCTAGTTGAAATTTTAATTGATATTTATTAACCTATTAAAAAAAAATTTTACTTTTCTTGAAAATGTTCAAAATGGTGAAAAGCATATAACTTTTTGAAGTTTTATCGAATTTAAGAGTGTTATAAGAATAATTTGCAAGTCCTTTTGATGCGTAGCAGAAAATTTGACGAAAATTTCTAAAAATAAAAAAAATTATTCAAATTTTGAAAGACCTCAAACTTTTTCAATTTTTGTCTAATCGATAAATTTAACTAGCATGGCTTCTAACTATATTTGATATATAGTGATAAATTTAAATAAAACTTCCTAATCTTTTAGAAAAATATTTTTTTCTATTTTTCTAAAAAATTTCAAAATTTTCAAAAGTATATAACTTTTCTAATTTTCATCGAAGTTGAACATTTTATTTGGATAATTTGCAAGTCTTCTACCCATCTATAAGAAACTTTGACAAAAATTTCTAAAATTTAAAAAAATTGTGAAAATGATCTAATTTTTTAAATTGTGGGCTAATCGAAAAATTCGGCTAGAATAGTTTTAAAATATATTTGGTATCTGGTGAAAAAATAAATGTAATTCTTGGATATATGAAAAAAAGAATTTCTCTGTTTTTTGAAAATATTCAAATTTTTGAAAAATATATAACTAAGCTAATTTTCATGAAACTAAAAATTTTATTTACATAATTTGCAAGTTTTTCATCCATCTATAAGAAAGTTTGACAAAACTTGGTAAAACTTGAAGGAAACCAAGATTTCCAAATTTTGAAAATGCTCTGAAGTTTTCGATTTTTTTGGAAATGTCTGATTAACGAACTTAACCTTCATTTCGGGGACCTTTAGACTCACTTGAATTCAGCGGAATATTATGTGGCTATCAAGAATAAAGGGTTTATGAAGAGGGAATATCGTTCCAAAATAATGGCCATTATAATTGGTTAGGTTAGGTATCGGACTTGTGAAAGAATTGACGGATTGGATTGGCCTTTAGTACACTCTTAGTGTCCTAAAAGAAAGGTCAAGTTCGATAGACAGCCATTTGGATAAAAATTCAAAAAGTAAGCGTATTTTGAAAATTTTTTAGACCACTTTTTATCAAAATTCAAAATTTTTTCTTTACGGATATTCATGGTATTCAAACAGAAAAACAGTTTATCCTGATAACTTTTTTCAAAAAATTTAAAATTTCCAGAGTTATAGCATTTACAAAATTCCAAAAAACACACTTAAATGACCATTTTCTGCCAAATAACGCGCAATATGAAAAAAAGTGAAGAAAAGAAAAATGTTGCTTTTAGAATGCCCAACGATATTATCAAAACAACTTTTTGAATTTTTTTGAAAAATCAAAAATTTTAATTTTGACAGCATGCAAAATAATGGAAAATCAAAAAAATACATTTTTTGGCCAAACCGTGCGAATTAGGTAAAAGATAAATGCACCAAAATTGTGCAATTAAAAAAGATTTACCAATTTCTTATTAACCACTTTTTGATATGATGCGTCGTTTTGGCTTTAATTATGAAAAACGTCATTAACAGTAAAAAAATGTACTTGCTGCGTGAGCACTTTCTTACCACTAGTTTTTTTGTCTTTTAATTTCTTTTTCGTCTTGTGTGTGAGGTTTCAAAAAATTGAACTTTTCATGTTTTTCATGCTATTTTTTATGATTTAAACTAAAAACAGAACGATAAAAAAATTATACGTGAGAAATAAATCATTTTTACATTCTCATCAGAGAAGGTATTAGATTTGTATAAAATTTGACATCCCTAGTTTTTGTCAGAAGTTCCACGTTTTGAGACGACCTGAATCCGAAAAACAGGTTTTGACGAATATGTCTATCTGTATGTCTGTCTGTCGTTATGTATATCTTTATGTCTCTCTGTCTGTCTGTGAGCACGATAACTTTTGAAAGAAATTAATCGTTTAGATTGGCTTTTGTTACACTCTTTTAGTGTCCTAAACTAAATGTCAAGTTCGTCAATCAGACATTTTGGATAAAGAAACTAAAAGTGAGCCCATTTTTAAAATTTTATAGCACACATTTTTTCAAGATTCAAAAATTTGTGTACAGTTGTTCATACTACTTGAAAAGAAAAATGTTACTTTACGATAGCCCTGCAAGATTATCATATTAACTTTTGGAATTTTTTCGAAAAATTCAAATTTTGACCGCACGAATACTAATTAAAAATCAAAAATTGCATTTTGCGGTCAAGCTATGCAATATATGAAAAAAAGATAAAACAAACATTTTTTACATTCTCATCAGAGAAGGTATTAGACATGTGTAAAATTTAACAACCCGCCCCCTCCCCCCCAGCTTTTGTCAAATGTCTACTTTTTGAGACCCCCCAAATCCGAAGAATAGGTTTTTACGAATGTGTATGGCTGTCGGTCTGTCTATATGTATTTATGCCTGTCTGCCTGTCAGCACGATAACTTTTGAAAAAATAATTTTTATTACATTTGCCTCTAGTACACTCTTTAAGTGTCCTAAACTAAAGGTTAAGTTTGTTAGCCAGCCATTATGGATAAAAATTCAAAAAGTGAGCGCTTTGAATATTTTTGATACGATTTTCTTGATAAATCAAAAATTAAAATTTGACAGCATAAAAAATAATGAACAACCTAAAAGTTACATTTTTCATGCAACATTTTCACAGTATTTCAAATAGTCTCAAATAAGATAA
>NC_046662.1:52089265-52108792 GCF_010883055.1 Belonocnema kinseyi | reverse complement strand
GCCTTGGAGGAGATTATGTTGAGAAATAAAAAAAAAAAATTCTTAAAAACGTTGTTTTTCTTGGTCAGGCCGGAAACTTATCAATCCACCCTCGTATAAACATCATTTAGAAGTTAAAAAAGGGTAAGGCTGCTCAGTAGACCAAATGTGTAAAGTTTAAATCATAAAGAAAACATTGGAAATGAGCAAATTCAGTTTCTAGAAAACTGACAAAAGTTTCAATAAAACGTTGAATAACCAAATTTTTGTAAAAGACTGCGCATTTTTCTAAACGTGACAATGAAATTTCGACTGTTTTAATACCAATGTAAGTTACGAATTATAATAATATGTATTTATGGGAATGATATAAAATTTTAGGTCTAAACTCGAGTGGGAAGCACCAGATACATAATGAGAATGTGTTCGTTAAAGTCGAAGGAGCTTTAACAAAAGAGAATTCACAATCACCAAATTACTGTTGTCGATACGTTCATCTTTAGTTTTAAAAAGTCTCTGCAGAAAGATCGAGCGCGTAGCGTGAGGTTAATACAATATCGAGCGCAAAGCGCGAGATAAATATATTATCAAGCGCGAAGCGCGAGAATCAACAGTCGCGCTCCCTAGGCGCGCTCAAATTTGCGAGCTTAGCGAGCCGCGCGCGTAGTTTTAAACGTGAAATTTTTCAATTTGAGATAAGGATTAAAATGCACATAAAAATGTTGTATAATATTTCTTAGATAGGCTATTAACAGAGTCTTTCGTAATTAGAAATCTTCCGCAAATAATTATCACCGGTGTCAGAATGAAAAGATCCTTTAAAGAGTAAAATTGTAAAATAAAAACGATAACTGCGTCGTAAATGACGCTAAATTTTTTTTGTTTATATCCCCTGAGCAAAGAGTATGAAATTCTACGTCAAATTTTCCGACTTCAGTCGCCACTAACACTTCTGTATCCACTTATTGGCCCCCAGGAAAGCTTTTGTTCAAACGGTAAAAAAAGTCCTATGATTACGAATATCTTTTTTTCCTTTTTTTTAAAATTCTGGTCAGTTTTTTTAAAAGAATTTTTTATTCTCGTACAATTTAGAGCGTTACAACCAAATGTTTTTTTTAAACAAAATAGACATATTTGCTCAGTTGTAACTCAAAATCTAATGTACAAAAAAGTATAAAACTTGTGCTTGATCTTCTAGTCGAATAAGAACTTCTCTCCGTAAATATTGTTTAAAGAATTGACATTTTTACAATGAAATTGTATAGTCTTTTCACTTGTTAGCGAGAATTATCCTGTCCAACCGTCTCATAATTTTTCCCTAAAACTCTTGCGAAACCTATACCTGCCATTTTAAAGTTCTTAAATCTTCATAAATGAGCTTTCTTATTGTTTGAAACCATTGTAATAAATAAAATTACTAATGATTAGAATTTATTTTCAATAAATATTTGACACAGGATAATACTTTTTACTTTTGTGACACTTTCTCCTAAGAGACACAGTGGACCAGAAATCAAAATTTAGAAAGTCAATTATTTTCTCATAAATTGCATACTCATGGATTTTTGAGGACACTGAGAACAGAAATGTACTTTAAAAATGTCAAAAATCAATATTCAGAATGGCGAACTCTTCATTTCAAAAGTTAGTGTTTTTCACTAAAATTAAGTACAGAATGGTTTTCGAGGTAGCTGATCACGAAAATGAACTCAAAAAATCAAAATACACGATGGCAGATTTAAGATAGTAGACTATTTAATTGCAAAATTAGGGCTTATCGCTAAAATCAGTAGCGAGGGGATTTTTGAGGCAGCTGATCACGAAAATGCGTTTGAAAAATCAGAATTTGAAATGGCGGAGTTAATCATGAAAAAATCTCTTTTGTTTTTGCTAAAACTAGTTATGTAGGGGGTTTCGTGACCAATGATTGAAAGAAATGAGATTTGACCATTATAAACAATTTTTCATTCGTACGAAGTCATTTCGATCATAATATGGAATGAAGAGACTAGATGTTTTTTTTCAGAAAAAAATTTATTTTTTTCTATTCAGAAATGTTCTTGACAATATTCTGTAACTTAAAGAGTCAACTTGATCGATATTGTTGAATTAATTTTTTCACGGATTGTGGAATGATATCTACACAGATTGATGGTAACTATCTCTGATGATAATGCAGATTCCTTTAAACCTTCTTTAGCACGTGATGTCCAATATTCAATCAAACTATCTGTTATTCTAGATCAGAGCGCTGTAAGACCATTTGTTCAAAATTGTTTAGTAGTATACCTCGAATCGGAACTTTCGATTTTTTTTCAAGAATTTCATCATTATTTATTCAAAGCCTTTTTAGCCATTATTTTTTTATGATTCCACGCTCCCTTTAATAATTGCAATTTTCTATGGAAAACTTGAAAAAATGTTAGAATGTAAAAAATATTGAAAATCAAAAATAAAATTCTGCTTCTCTTATTGACAAGGTGTATTGGTTTTATGTGAAAAATTACGTAGGTAAGACAAACGTTGATTTTAGACAGGCCTACAAGATTATTCTGAAAACTTTAAAAAAATTAAAAAATATAAAATTCAAATTTTAATTTCACAAAAAATTATCGAAAATCCTATTTTGTGGCCAAACTATGCAAGATAAGAGCTATGAAGAAAATAAGAAAAAAACTAGTTTTTCACCCAAAAAATTGATTCAGTTTGAAATTTCTTAATAAGGGCTTCTTATTTTTCAATGACCTCAGAAATAAAGATTGGTAACATTCAAGCAGTAGAAATGAAATAAAGTCATGGTGTAATATTCTCAAATCTCTTGAAACAGTAAGAAGGCGATATTGCGAAACTGTAAACATTGCGTAGACTGTCTGAAATTGAAAACAATGACTTTCTAATTGTTTAAAAAAAATTAAGAAAAATGCATTTTCCTATAATATTAAAATTATCACCAATCAATGGGCTATAAATTAATTAATTATAAAGCTTTGTAAAAATGATTGGTATGGAGTAAGGATCAGCTTGAGTACCAGAAGAAGTTTATTTTTATTGCATAGCTTTTTTCTGATTTTTTGAAAAAAATTAGGAAAGATAAAATGTTTTACAATTAAAATAGATCGATCAAATATAAAATAATTATGTTTATTCACGTTTTTCATTTGCTAATTCTCAACAGAATTCTGTTTGCAATTACAATTATTCAAGAGAACCTGGATTTATGAGAAATATTTTGCTTGAAAGGATACGTAATGAGAATGTGTTCGTTAGAGCCGAAGGAGCTTTAACAAAAGAGAATTCACAATCACCAAATCACTGTTGTCGATACTTTCATCTTTAGTTTTAAAAAGTCTCTGCGGAAAGATCGACCGCGTAGCGTGAGGTAAATACAATATCGAGCGCAAAGCGCGAGGTAAATACATTATAGAGCACAAAGCGCGCTTCTTTTCTGCTCAGAAATGCTAAGAATGATATTGTAATATTTATTCGTCAATTAGTAATATAATAGTGACAAAATCGTTTGAGCCAAAAGTGACTATGATTTAGAAAAAATAATAAAGGTATTCTTAATTGGGGCCTTTTTACCGTTTGATCACAAATTCATTCAGTATTATAGTAACAGATGACGATTATTGGATATATTACTCATATACAACCTGTAACGAAGAACTAGAAAAATCTATACTTACATCGTCAGCCAAATTCTTCAATAATACATTGATCAATTTCTCCACTACTTGGAAGAAATGAGGAGCGTTCATACTCTGACTTTTGCCTTGGCAATCATCTTTAATTCTATTGGTGAATATAATATTATAATAATATATCTATAATTTGTTTAATATTTTCAAGCTTTCTGCAGCCAGCGGTTTGACTAACGTCATTATTTCACCGAGTTTATTGAAAAAGCTTAAATATGTAAATTGTTGCACAATTCTAAAATTTTGTTTGAACAAATATATTACTTTATTTTTATCGAATAAAGTAGGTCATTATTAAACGACATTCCGTCAAGTCTAAGAAAGAAAGGTTTTAAGATAATAATATAAATATTTTTTAAAGTTTCCTGAAAAATTCCGAAGTGATTTCTTATTCTAAAAAAGTATACGAGACATTTAGAAATTTTATAGGTTTTGAAAATGTTGAACATATTTAAAAACTTCAACAATTTTCGAAAATTCATTAAATACTTTTAATTTCCTTTCAAACGTTCACAAGTTCTAAATGTCTTTTAAGCTTAACAAAAGTTCTCCTAACATTTGATAAAATCCTGTAAAATAGAAAAACTTTATGAAAAAGTTTTCTAGATATGCTTCAGACATATTTAAAATTATCAAAACTCTTTGTCAACTTTTTCAAAAAACTTAGAGATTTTTATATAATCTTAAAAATAAATACACAAAAAATTTGTTTGTTATTTTCTATTGATTGATAATCTGAAAAAATTAGACTTTTTGAGAAAATAATACAAAATAATGATCTTTTTACACATATACATTCTAAAAAGATGATTTTAAAAGGTAATATAGCAAGGTTTATATTGAAAATTTTAGAAATAGGAGAAGTTCTATTATATGATTTCATCAGCCATCTTTTGGTTTGAGATCCCGAACCTTGTTTCTGCTAAATAGAAGCTTTTTATCACTTTCGATGTAGCAGGAAGAAATAAAATTAATATGTTTCATTTTGTAATTCAAACGAAATAACGAAAATGTTTTAATTCTCAAGAATTACAACTTTAAAGTTGTCTAAATATTGTCTTTCGATTCTTAGTTTTATTTTCAGGAATTCTGCACATTAAATTGAATATTGGACGTTACATAGGATTTTAAATTTGTATTTAACCTTATTATGATTTCATAAATGCTAATCCATATTAATTTAGCATACTATAAAAAGAGATACGTTTTTGAAACGCTGCAGTCGAAATGAAATAACTCTTAAAAATAGTCAATTTTTGCAACCTTTAGTAACGCATGAAATTCATACTCATATACAATCACCCAAAAATTCTAAACAAATAAACGTTAAACATAAAAAATCTGTGAAGTTCCTTGATATTTTTCAAATTTGCTTGAAATTTCATGCTCATCCATAAATAACCTTAAATTCCTTAAAACCTTTATAATATTTTATCTCCCTTTGTGGTCCTTTAAAATATTTAAAACCTTTAAAATATTTAGAAACCTATAAAAATCTTCTAAAATCCCTTCAAAATAAAATAAATTGAAATTATTTCGTAAACCTCTCTAGAGAACGGAGAAAAATGTCTAGTTGGGTTAACAAGGATTTTGGTTAGCCATACTGAACAGTCTAGTGAAATATGAACTAATACGCTGTCTAGTTAAATGCACCAGACAGTCGAGTTAAAATCTGTATAGCTAGAATTACAAGACATGAGGTATAGGTTTCCAGACATCTAGTACGGCCAACATTTCCATGGCTAGTAGGTCTAACTAGCTGTCTAGTAAAATCAACCAAACGTTAAGTTAGGCTTACATGACAGTTTCTAGGTAATTTAACTAGTTTTTTGGTAATATTTACCAGATATATAGGGTTCGAGTAGTTTCTTTTTAAAAAATAAGTATGTTTTCAGGATCTTTGGGATAGGTTTAAAAACGTGTGCAATACAATAAAAGCAAAGATCGTTTATTAAACACTGGTTAAAAGTATGATTTCTTATCTCACGAAAAAATCGTAAGGCCTAAAGGATCATCTTTAACACAACATGGCGATGACACTGAAGAAAAATAAAGTTTACGTTCCTTGCAATATAGCTTTGTAGGAGAAAAGGTTCCACAAGTTCAGCATATTATCCAATGTGTCGTCACGGAAGTTACTTATTCTAATACGCGAAAATAGTAACAAAATTCAAAACACGTCGCTTCTCGCAACTCTGAAAATGGTCAGAATAACGCTCGGTACACGGATATGCAAGCGGCTGGAAGAAGCTAGAGCTGACGATGCCGAATATTAGTCAGGCAAGGTAGCCGCTAGAGGGAAGAATATTGATGGTAAAGGGTATAGGAGGGAGGAGCAAAGGGAGTGCAGGAGTGGTGGGGAACATTGCTACTAGATATCTCGTCATGCGAACTATTTGAAATAACACGTTGGACCGTTAAAATCTACTAGACTGCTTACAAGACCTTAAGTATGAGTAACGAAACTTCTGTCTTAAATTTACTAGACGCGCGTAACTAGATTCATCTAGTTTGCCCAACTAGACCTTTTTCTCTTTGAGATTTTTTGAAATTTATGAGATATCATGATTGGTAAAAACCATTAAATGCTTTAAAAAATACTATCCTCTCTTTCTTGTTGCAGAGTTAAATTCACAGTTCGAATGCTTGCCTAATGGAGACCGTATTCCTGGTGTTCCTAGTAGCAGACCTTCTCTTCTTTCTTCTCTTTTTCATTCTCCTGAAAGGAATTATTTACCCGAACATTCTCTTCCTCCTTCTGATCCCCCTCTTCGTAACAGGTCCAGATCTCCTACTGCTGAGCTTCCTCTTCGTGTAAGGTCGAGGTCTCCTTCTGCAAATGCTCATCCTTCTTCCAGCTCTATAGCTACACCAATAATAAATCTTCCTTCTCCTGACGGAAATGGATGCGGAATTGAAGAACTTAGATTCATTCGACTTATTCCCCTTGCAAATTTGAAACAGACTTTCGAACTTCAAAGATACAATTTTCCTTCCGATAAATTATTAAAAATAAAAACAGGACGTTATAGTTATGGGTATGTGCCAAACAAAGAACAAATTGTCTTATCAACATCTGATGGTGACGCCTTAGCCATATTAAAAACTCACAATGCTCTGGTTGGAATTTTTAAATATAGTAGTATGAAGATGAAACGCGTGAAAATAAACATGCAAAGCCACAAGATTAGCGAAGTGAACGAAGAAGAAGCTAATGCTATTCCAGTAGGTCTGAACCGCTCAATTATGAGGAATTTTAGAGTAGAGAATATAAACCGTCGTTTAAACAACAATCTTATACACTAATCACCCAATTAATAAAATGTAAAATTGTACTATATAACATACATTATATCTATAAAATAAAATTGATGTAATAAGATGATTTTAAATTGTGTTTTTGATTTCAAACAAGGTTTTAAGATTTCATGATTTTTCTAAGCATTTTAAAAGATTACAAATATTTCTGTTTTGGAGCAGAAAGTTTTGGAAGAGAATTATACTTCTAAATTAGAATTGCAGTGTTTTGAAGTCACTCCTTAATTAAATTAAAATGATTAAAATGATGTTTTCAGCTCCCATTCCATGTCCTGAATTCTCTGCCTGAAGTGCAACTCAATGAAACCCTTTAATAGCCCCCCTTCTATAGCCCTTCCGAGAATTAATGCCGCGCCGCAAGTAGTTGTAACAGGAGCTGCGCGGGAGGCGCGGGACCTGCGGTTGTCACTCAGACGAGGATTCTTGTGCGAACAAACAAAAGCGGAGCGGGCTACAATGAGTTAGTTCGCACTCACCGTCAGCCTCGAAATCGGCGCTCTAGAAAAGTTTCAATGAAATAATAATTCTTAGAAAGAACTCCCTGTCATAAATTTAAATTTATAATTCTTAACGGAAATATCCTGTTCTAAAGCGTAACATATATTTCTTTACGGAGGCTCCTGTTGGAAGTGCGAATTTTATATATTTACAGCATTTTTGATTATAAATATAAAATATTGTCTTTAAAATAATAAAAGAAAAATTGTCCTTCAATCGGAATGTGGTGTAATCACAAGCCAAAAGCTAGATTTAAAGTAATAACGAGGCCTGCGTTTAGCCCGAATATTTCGAACATTATTTGATTATCATCACAAAGTTTATGCTGTAAATGATGCGAATTTGCAGCAACGACTTCAATTATGTCAAATACAAAAGAAAAATTGGTCTACAACCCAATTTTCAATAGAGTTTGACGTGTTTTTTAGGACCGTAATGCTTTTGCATATATCGAGTGACAAGTAAACATTTTGACTTAGCTAATCCAAAATATTTTATTTAACAATAAAATAAACAATATTTGTATCCTAACTTTTCAGATGTACTTTTTTGTGAGATCAGTGAATTGACTAAAAAGAGCCTTAGTCAGTGTAATTACTGCCTAGCAATAGTTTTCAGTAGGTTAGAGTCAGAACAAAAATTGTTTATAATGTTTCAAACAAATTAATGATCAAGAGTCATTTTTTCTGATTCGCAATGCTAAGTTGTTTGAAATTCAAAGCTTTTATATAGAATATGAGAGAAATATATGCCTAATAATGATTATTTAAAATTATATACTACTTAGCAGAATTACTTAAACAATTTTTATAAACAAATACACAATTTCCGTATGTCACAATGAATAGGCTCCATTTTTTTTTTGCAGAATCGACCAAAAATTCCTTGCCAATGAATCCTTGCTGTCATTTGTTCTAAATTAACAACAACCGGTAATTATGTTAACAATATTTCTGAACAAATGTACATTTTTCACTTATTCCGCGAATAGGACCAAATTTTAGAGGGAACTACTAAAAGTGTATCGTTAGTGACTCTTAGGTGTAATTTTGTTAAAATTGATAAAAATTATTAAATTTTTAGACAATTTTTTATAGTTAAATGCACATTTTGACCATTTATTTCAAGCATAGGCTCAATTTTCCTTGCGAAATGAACTAAAAATATTTTGCCTGTGACGCCTTGCTATGATACTTAGCCAACGGACCAGAAAAGTTAATTATTTATAAAATTTATATAAACAAATGTACATTCCGGTCACTTTAGCAGGAATAGGCTTTTTTGGCGGAGTAAGCATGAAATGTTTTGCCAATGACTTCTTGTTGCCTTGTTTGTCCAATTATCAAGAACTGTTCATTATTTGAACAACATATATTCAGAAATGCACAGTTTAACCATTTTTCTATGAAAAGTATTAATTTTTTTGCGGAATCAACAATAAATGTCTTGCCAATTATTCCTTTCTGTCGCATTTTGATAATTAGGGAAAAATTTTGATTGTTTAAACAATGTTTATAACCAAATTTAGAGTTTGATCATTTTTCAATGATAAATTTGTTTTGCGACCTACACTTAAAAAACCAAGATACGATACAATTAACATAAATTAATATACAATACAATTCCCAATAAAAACATAATTTCATATCACTATAACTCAAAACAGACCACACCTTTCATTAATACATGTAATGGCCTTTGTTTTTTAGCTCACGCCAAAAAAAATTTATCATTGAAAAATGGACAAACCTTGAATTCGTTTATATATATTGTGTAAACAATCAACACTTGGTCCTAATCAGAAAAATGTGATCAGAAGGAATAGTTGGCAAGACATTTATTGTCTATTCCGAAAATAAAATAATACTTTTTATAGAAAACTGGTCAAACTGTGCATTTGTAAAGTAACATTGCTTAAATAATGAACAGTTCGTTTTTGTTAACTCCATTAAAAATTGGGTTGTAGACCGACCTTTGTCCACAAAAAGTGCTTTTGGCTACTCTGTGTGGCGATCTGCTGAGGAGCTGGAGTGACTGCTGTGATAAGCCGTTGTACTTGAACGGAGGATGTGCCGGTCCTCGAAGAGTGATCTAACTGGTGTGTACGAGTCGAAGATGGACCCCGTTTTGGCGATTCCTTCTCACGCGGTATTTTGATTCTTGTAGGTTCAGTTCCGATGGAAGTTCCGGGTGCTGATTCAGGTTTATGACGAACAACGTTCACCCGCGGAAAGATTTAATTCGGGAACCTGGCAACCCAGTAGAAGCAGTTGGAGCAGTAAGGCACGCTGATTTTGTTATCGTCGTCGAGTACGCAGGTCCCCTGACGTCCGCCACGGAAGGCAACGAAGTGTCACACTGAAGCAAATCTAGCGATGGAAAATGGCACGCTGACCTTGTTGACACATCGAAAAGAAAACGCACGATGAACTGAAAAAAGTAGAGTTGACTGATTAATCTGAAAGATTAGTGAGGATGATGGTAGGAAGTGATAACTAGCGAACTTTGTGAATCAGAATTCCGTCACTTTATTGATTAACTGAAGGAGTCAGAGCCGACGCTGCTGAATGAAGCGAATATGGAACTGTAGGGATTAGCAATTTTTCGAATTTTTTTATAAAAATCCCCTGTGCCAATGTAACAATTATAATTCAGGGACCCTGTAGTGAGGGTCGCGCCAAAGGCTATGTAGAGGAGGGAGTAGGAACGGAATTTGGAGCCAGCGGTAGAAGGCTTGATGTATTTAAACGGCAACAAACACGACAAACACTAAGGATATCGAAGGTATCGAAGCATGATGCTACAGGAAATTTCAAATACTGTACAGTATCTGCTGTTGGGAAGAATGTATCGCTCTCTTCTCGGTCGACCAATCCGCACTCAGCTGCCTGTTTCCCTCACTACAGTGTCCCTAACCACTTTAAGATGTCAACAAGCACTATTCGCATACCGAAGCGCGAAGCTGTAGTAAATTTTGGTATAGTATCTTCATTTGGAACGGAAGTGTCTCTCTTTTCTCGCTTGTCCAATCCGCAGTCAGCTGCCCGATTGGCCCGTCCCTCACTACAGGGTCCGTATTATAATTCTTGATAGAGACACTCTTCTCCAAATCACAATTACATTTATTTCAATGAATTTACTGTTTTAAGTCATATTCAGAAACTAAGAAGGCCACATTGTAAAACTATGAACACGACGTAGTTTTTCCCTAATTTAAAGCTAGAGCCTCGTAAATGTTTGGACAAAAATAACAAAACAAAAAATTATAATCTTAAAATTATAATGGATCACAGGTGCTATAAATCAATTATGCATCTTTACGGTCCTAATGCGCCACTTTTCAACAGATCTCCATTTTCAATTTTTGAAGCTTTTTAGTTCTCACATTTTTCTAATTTCCCATAGAAAATTAAAATTATTTATAAAAGTTTGAAAAATTATTGACTAGAATTATGATGAGCATGAGTCTATACAAAAGCTTATTTTTATTTAATAATTTTGATTTCATGCAAAGGGTACTTCATTCCTTCTCTAAATAAAATTTGTTGAAATTAACAAATTACCAGTGAAATTTTACAAATTTGATTGTGTAAAAGTGGTCCATTGAAGATTATTAAATATTAATCATTCGATCAGTCAACATCCCGCGTGAAAAAAGTTTGCATAGCTCAAGCATGACAAGACACTTGGAAACATCTGGCTAAAGCATGAGTCACGGCTGAATGGCAGCATGGCGCAAGCCTTGCTCCTGTCCGTTTCCCATGCTTAGGACGCGCTAACCGCAAATGAATATTCTTAAGAACATATAAGTGTCAGACAAAATGAGCTTTTATTAAAAATGAAAATCTTAGGTTTGCCAATAGCCGACACGTCTCTAAATGGTAAGTTCACTACCTGGATGCACTGTGTCGCACACTAGGTAGTTTAGCACGTATTCTACGAGAACTTAAAAAAAATTGTAATTTTGTGAATAATGGAAACAATTCGAAATGGTGAGGCGACCACCCAGGTGAACCAGTTCGCGCACCAGGTAGCTTAGCACGTATTCTACGAGAAAATTGTTCAAAATTAAAGTAGTTCCAACAACCAAAATTACTAGAAATTGTGAGTCGACCATCCGGGTGCACCAGGTCGCGCCCCAGGTTCTTAGCACGTATTTAACGAAAACTCTTTCAAAATTTAGATTGTTATAACAGCCAAAATTACTGGAAATTGTCAGTTGAAGATCCGGCTATATTAGATCGAGCACCATGTAGTATAGTACGTATTCTAGGAGAACTTAAAAAAATTAAAGTTCGTGAATAATGAAAAGAAATTTAAATATTTCATCGATGACCTTGTGTTCGGCCTGGAGCACCCGGATCGTCGACACACAATTTTTAGTAATTTTGGCTTTTGAAACAATCCGAATTTTGAAAAATTTCTCGTATAATACGTATTATACTACCAGGTGTTCGACCTGGTGCACCCGGATCGTCGGCTGACAATTTTTAGTAATTGTGTCTCTTCAAACAATCTAAATTTTGGCAATTGGCACAATTTAAATTCTTAAAAAGTTCTATGAAGAAAATGTGCTACACTACCTGGTGCGCGAACCGGTGCGGTCCACCCGGGTAGCGAACTTGCCATTAAGAAACGTGTCGGCTATTGGCAAACATGAGATTTTCATTGTTAACGCCGGCTAATTTTTTCTTACACTTACATGTTACCTTTGAGTCGTGATCCATACTTCTGCCAGATATTTCCAAGTGTCTTACCATGTTTGAGCCATGCAAACTTTTTTCACGCGGAATATTTCCGAACACAAGACTAAAAACAAATAATTACTCAGTTAAAATATGTATAGATGAGTTAATCAAATAACGCGATAGCGAGATATTTTTAACTGTATACAAACATGGTGCAGAATTCCTTACAATAAAATCAAGAATCCAAGACCGAAAAATTAATATTCAAACAATAAGATTGTTCTATTCTGAAATTTTTAACTTTACCTACCCCTGGTAGACATATTTCTGACTTTATGAACAGGACGTAACACGTCAAAAGTTATTTTCTTAATTCAAGAATTTATCGGATTTTTCACCTCAGCTTAAAAAAATTTAGAATGCAATGAAGAACTGGAATAAGCTCCTAGGAAATTATTAAAGGTTAGCGTGGTTATTTTTTACAGACTTAAAAAATTATGCTTAAACAAACGTAAATAAAAAAATCTGCCCGCTGCGTGGGCACATTCTCATTGCGCGCACCGTGCACGGCTCGAAAGTTTGAGCGCACCTATGGTGCGCATCTGTTGCATTTCGCACTTCGCTCTCGATATCGTAATAACCTTGCGCTACGCGATCGGTCTTTGGGGTTTTCCCGCAATTGTGCACAGACGTTTTAAAATCAAAGGTCAAATTATCGACAGCAGTTATTTGGTGATTTTGAATTCTCCGTTGTTAAAGCTTCTTTAGCTTTAATGAACACATTTTCATCACGCATCTTGTGCATCGCATTCGATTTAGTCCAAAATTCAAAATTTTCTACATTATGTTCATCTCTTTTACATCAAATAAATATTATATTTATGTGGCAAAATAACGTACACATTTTTATTTTTTATGATTAGGGGAGTCTATTCTACAATATATATGCCCGTCCGCGAGGAAACGGACCTCAGGGTCAACAGGCAAATTTTTTAGTACAAGCGGTTGAAGAACTGGTCGCAGTCAGACGCTGAGCACGTCGGAACAATTTCCGGAATGCGTCCCCTCCACTTACTACTACATCTTCTTGCTCCACGTTCAGCAAGTTAGGCGAGTTCTTGAGTCGCACGGACACAGAAGTGAAAGATGTGTAGAATGTGGTGGGGCTGGATTTCTCGTGCTGACCGCACGCTTCGAAATAACGGCTGTCCTTTTAGTGTTTATTCTTTGCATTTTGAATGCTTGAATAAAACCTTAACACAAAGATCTCTTTTAGATGGCAGTATTTATATACGTCTTTATATTATAAATTGCCTACTTAATTAATTATAGTCAAATATTAAGTTTCTCAAAGCTCTATAGACTTTGTATTTTTTACCTTATTTTTATTTTCAATGTTATTTTCCACAGATAAAGCAAATCTTCAATTTTTCAAGAAAATGCAAAAATTTGTTATGATAGTCTCATAAGGCTTTCAAAAAGCAATTTTTTTCTTTTTCACATTTTTTCATATCGTGCATTGTTTGGCTGGAAATTTTGATTTTCGGTTGATTTAAAAAGTTTTAAAAATGCTATAACATTAAGAATTTTTTTTATCAAAAAAGCGACTATCAAAATTTTCAAATTAAGCAAAGGGGTCTCAAAAATGTTGAAAATGCGATAACTTTTTGAATTTTAATCAAAAATGACTAATTAACGTACTGTCCTTCATTTTAGGACCTAGAAAAAGTATGCCAAAGATTCAGGGGGTCTCGAAACGTGGCGATCCGCTGATAAACTGTGGTGTCAAATTTCGGACAATTCTAATACTTTTTAATCATAAATGATGAGAATGTAGACAACACTTTTTTTCTTTAAACTCCTGAGAAAAGGATGGCGGCGCTAGCAAGACCTCCAATTAGGGCTGCCACCTATGAAAACTCACTAAAAATTATTATAATGAGATGAACGATTAGGGGAGATTTTGTTGCTTTTGTTTGTTGCTCTCTTGTGACATATATTTAGTTTCCCAGAAAACTACCTTTAAGTCGTAGGAACCTACCCTTCGTGATCAAAAACGTTTTAAAAATGGGAAAACCACCTCGAACAATTGTAAAAATGTTTTGGAACTTCAAATTAATCACTTGACACTTGAAAATTTCTCCACTATTATAATTTTCCCAAAAAACTACCCCCCCCCACACGTAAACGTGTGTAACGGAACATATATATGTATGAAGAAAGCATAAAAAATAATACAATTCGGAAAAGACCGTTAGTTGATATTTTTTTCCTCTTTTATTGTTCTTCGATGACTTATAATGCGTCCCCCAAAAACTTCCCATAAGTCATAAATACCTACCTCTCGTGATCAAAAACATTCTAAGCGTTAAAAAAAACATTAAACCACGTATATAAGTCTTAGAACTTTAAATTAATCACTTGATACTTAACATCCCCCCCCTTATAATTTTCTTCAAAAAACTACCCTTCCACGTGAACGCATGCAGCGGAACATACATATGAATGGAAAAAAAATACAATTTGGAAAACACCGTAAGTTGATATCTTTTTGCTTTTTTTGAGAAGGAATTAGTTTAAAGTTCTGAAACATCATTACGTTATTTATGTTTCTTTTAGCAATTTTAGAACATTTTAAATCACGAGGGGTAAGTGCTTACGATTAGGGGTAGTTTTTTGGAAAACGTAATAAGTGTCATCAGAATGCAAAAAATCAAAAAAACTTCTCCTAATCATTCATCTCATGGTAATAATTTTTAGTGAGTTTTCATAGGTGACGATGCTAAGTGGATGTCGTTCTAGCGCTGCCAACCTTTTCCTGGAAGATTAAAGAGTAAAAAAAAATTTTTTAGCACAAAATTAGCACAAAAAAAGTAAAAAAGTATGGCGTATTTTATTTTCCAATTTGGCTTAGTGGCGGCGTTAAGTGGACGGACCTTTCGAAATCGGCGATTCACTCTTCACTTTGCATCTCAATAACAAATCCAATTTTACACGAAGAGAACTGTTGTAGTATATGCTACTATTTCCGTTTAGTAAGCTAAAGTATCGTAATAGTAACTACGTGATGGTTAAAATCTACTACAAGCTGTTTAGTTTCATTGGGTTGCTTTTAATAAACAGCGTAGTACGGGCCTTGACTACCTGTATAGTAAAAGAAACTTCTCTGCATCATCGTTTAGTAAATACAACTACTCTACCTCGTCGTTTAGTAAAAGGAACTACTCAGTTTCATCCCCTTCCTCTTCCCCCAGCTCTTTCTATGGACAATGCCGGCTTGTGTTGGTTGGACGCTTGTGTTGGTTGGTCGCGTGTGTAGTCCAAACATATTACCGTAAGCTTCGAAGTATATAGTGTTCCTAACGTTGTCTGGAGTTTTTTGCGTGATCGAGTTCTGTGTAAAGTGAATGGGGATGGACACGCTCATATCAAGCTGGTGTTTTTCTTCGTATGTGAAAGTATTTGAAGGTAAGTCACAACTGCAGATAGAAAAAACAGCACGGTGACGCGCTCGTTATGCTAACCTCGAAATTTGTTTCATATCTTTTTTTGCCCAACTCACGTTCACACTAATTCCTCTGTATGTATGTTTAAAACTTGTTTAGCTCCAATAGGAGGCATTAAAGAACTTTTGTATATTCTTGAAAATTTATAATTAGATAACAGAACAGTGAGTTCGGTAGTATACAACCAATGTAATTTGTTATAATATAATAAAATATTATTTTTCTGATTTGCAGATAATAAAATTGAAGTGCCCACTCTTTATTTATTAAATTTTGAGGCACTGAGCGTCTTTATTCCTCCAATAGGGGATAGGCTGAAATTTTTGGGTAGACTTGAAGATTTTAAGAGGGATAGAGAGGTATGTATAAGAAGAAATGTTTATTACAATGTACTCTAAACGAATACGCTTATTTTTTTTTAATAAATTTTTTGTTCTTGCAGGTGGTTGTTGATGTGGTAGATGAGGAAGTAATTCTGGGTGCGGAAACTCCAGAATTTACAGAGATTCCAGAGTCCTCAATAACTGACGCATCCTCTGAGGCGCCTGCAGAGGATCAGAATAAGAGGCTCGTACCTTGCCCTGAAACTCGAAAGACGAGGAGGAGAGTAGATGAGCCTACTTCTGTGAGTATATATTTTCCAGAAATCATTTAACATTTGATTTTTAATGATTAGTAGCAGACCGAATCCATTTCAAAGGTGGCAGATCCTAAAGTTTGAGTCGCAGAATCTCTCAGGGAAAAAATATTTTAATTTTTTGAAAGAAATTAGGCGATGCATATTTTTGCGATTAGTGTGAAAAAATGTTCACAAAGTTATGCGTATTACGCGTATTTACGCATATAAAATTGAAAGTGCTAACATATTTTTAATATAAAAAAATATAAATCCACGTTATCATTTTCAATGCTCTGAATTAAAAAATCATTTAAATTGATTAAATTAGAAATTCTATTATTTTCTTTTTAAATATTTTAAACATACTTGGAAAGCTTCAAAATTTTATTACGAAATCTTGAAAAATTTAGAAATTCTTTTTAATTTAAAATTATTTTAGAAATGTTTTCAGAACTTCTAAATACCTGTCAAAATGAATTAAATTTTTTCTAACATTTTCAGAAAATCCTGCAAATTGTAGAAAATTTCTTGACAATTTGGATGTATAAATAACAATTGAACATTTATCATTTCTAGGTTAAATTTGAGTAATTTTATGAGATATGTAGAAGTTTAGAAAAGATTCAAACTTGAAATGATAGCCTAATATAAAACAAAATGTAGATTTTCGCAGATTTTAAACAAAAAAAATTAGATTCTTTTCAAGAATTGTGAAAGGCTTCAAAGTAAGAATAACAGTTTCTTAAGATTCCTAGGAAAATTAGAAATAACTTGTAATTATTAGAAATTATTTTAAGATAATATTCAAAAAGTGTTTCAAATATTTAAACAAACTTTTCAAAAAAGATTCTGGAAGATTTTAAGAAAAATTTCTTAACTTTGCGAAATAATTTGGAACCTTTTAAAAACTGCTAAATATCTCTTAAAATTACTCGAATTTTTCTACAAATGTTCATTTGTAAATTATACATCAAAATTTAAAAATTTCACTTACAAATTAAGGATTTTTCGAATACAACAAATATAATTGTATTAATAATAACAAAATTTAATATTTTTTGGATAAAAATGCAACTATTTGGTAGGGAATTTAACTATTTTGTTAATAATGCATCCTATTTGGTTAAAAAATTCGTCTTTTTGGATAGAAAATTCCATTTTTTTTGTAAAAACTTTTTTTTTGTTGCGAAAATTCAATTTTGGATGTTACTGAGTTAACTGGAATCTTTTTGGATGAAAGCTAAACTCTTTTCGTAATAAAAAATTCTTCTGCTTTACGATGAATTTCATATTTTTTTAGAAGAAATGCAACTATTTCCTAGAGAATTCAACAATTTTCTTAAAAAGTCATCCTTTTTGGTTAAAAATTCGCCTTTTTGGATTGAAAATAAATTTTTCGGGTAGGAAATTATTTCTTGTTAAAAAATTCATAGTTTGATCGTCAAATTGGAGTAAAATCTGTTACAACAGAAAATCAATTATTTTGGGGAAAATTTATATTTTTGATTTAAGACTTCATCTGTTATAGAAATCACTTTTTTTGTTCAAGATTTATATTTTAGGTTGAAAAGTTACCTCGTTGGTTAAAAGTTTAATTATCTTATTGAAAATTAAACTACTTGGATCAAAATTAAGCTACATTATGAAATTTTTTTATTGAAGGCTAATGTATGTTGAAAATTTATCTGTTTAGTGGAAAATACTTTTTTTGTTGTTTATAATTCATTTTTTAATAGAGAATGTAACTTTTCTATTTCTTTGAGATAGAAATTTTTAGTTAAAATTTGGCATTTTTTTTGTTGCAGAAAAAAGTTTTTAGTTTGAAATTTCGTTTTTTTTGCGTTAAAATGTCTTTTTAAGTTGAATATTCAACTATTATGCTAAAAGCTTAATTATTTTGTTAAAAATTCCAGTATTCTGTCAAAGACTTATCCTTTAAGGTAGAAAACTTCTTTTTCGTTTGAAATAAATTAATACATTTGAAAATTTTAAATTTGTATATGAAACACTGTTTTATTCCTGTTTTATGTATGTGATATTTCACTTGTCGTTAAAATTTAATAATTTCATATTGTAATTAAAAAATGTTCCATTATAGTGAAAAATCATTATGACATCCTCTCAAGTTAAGGCGTGTTCCTTGGGTGCATTTTTTAGTCGAAAAGCGACGTGAATATGAAGTTTAATTGTTTAAATTAACACATTGTTCGTAGTTGTAATTTTTTGTATTTTCTTGCCTTTGCAATTAATGATATTATAAGTTCCATTTATCTCAATGTTTCAAAACATATTTTATTGTTCTTATTTGTTGCAACAATCTCATAATAACATATGTTTGGAGCCACACATGCTCACATGTACATACAACTTCTACCCTCTGTTCTGTCCAGAATAAGCATCTGACCAAAAAAATTTTGGGGACTTTTTTGCTTATTTTTTGTGCACCCCCCCCCCACACACAGTTTTATTTGTTATTAATTTTTTTGTTAATGAAAGTTCTGAAGTATATGTGTTTTAAAGTAAAAGTTACTGAATGGAAACAAAAAATTCAAATACGCACAACTTCCTGTGCCTTTTTTCACAAATTTCAAAAATAATTATCGTCTAATTTGCTTTAAAATAAACATATTTTTCCCCCGAGATATTTGAAATAGATTAGGTCATTATCTAAAATGTTTACATCCAAGGATTCGCGCATGTTTTTAAATTTCATCACAGTTAATTTCCTGTAAGTCATATAGCGTTTTTTCTTTTATATAGAATCCTGTTTTGGAAGGCTTCGTAGAATTTGGAAAAATTTTAAATATTTTCGCCAATGAAGAGGAACGAGTTCTTTTTGCCTGGAAGGAAATCATAGCAAAATCTTTCATTGAAGAGTTACATGCATATGAAGTAATTAACTCTTTTGAAAAGACATGTTGTTTGGCTGAGAATTTGGTATCTCCGTATTTAGCGATACATCATTGCTTAAACGACGGACGAAATGTTTTGTCACTCAGGCATGCATTGTAGTCATTGTAAATATATCTGTGTATATTTTTATATAATAAGTATGCGTAACTGTTTCTAAAATGTATCTTATTTTAAATATAAGTTTCATAGCATACTCAACAATTAACGAGGGAATACTTAATTATTATTAATTATTAATTGCAAACTCACTTAATACTTAGTTAATTGTTAAATATTTATTCGAAACAATAGAAATATATTTCATCGTT
>NC_046662.1:52053652-52089165 GCF_010883055.1 Belonocnema kinseyi | reverse complement strand
AAGTAAGACACAATTAACAATAATTTACATTTATTTAATTCAATCGCTAGATTTAAGTTATAAAATACGATCCACAGAGGTGACATTTACTTTGCCCCTAAGCGGATTTTACTAAATAAGTTTCGCTTTCGCAATAGGAACTACATTCCCACTTCGTACATACTACTAAACAAGTATCTTTCAAGTGACCCTTGCTCAATAGAAACTACATTGCCGCGTCGTATATTCTACTAAACGAGAATCGTCCATCCGACCGCATGCGCAGTAGGGACGACGTTTCCTCTTCGTATATTCTACTATACGAGAATCGTCCATCCGACCGCATGCGTAGTATGCACTACGGTACTGTGAGTAGTAATACGGACGAGACAAGCGTTCAGTAAATTCAACCGCTAACTTAGTCTGTCCATTATATACTACTCCGTTTAGTAAATCTCACCCTTGCTGGGGTGAGAGCTACCAAACATTTTTTTCCGTGTAGAGATAAAAATTGAATTCTTTTTCAATATGAAGGAGCCATTCAAAAATTATCGATAGCATCAACAAAATAAAAAAGTATTTTCTATACCTAAGGTCCCCTTCTTCGCAGACGTTTACAATATATAAATGATAAATCAGTAAATGACACGGGCCCACGAAAAAAAATTTCTGAACTGTATACGATACTAGTGTATCCTTATGTATTTTGAGTCACTCGATCCAAATCCGACTTTAGACTGAAGATCCGACGGTAAAATGTTTCCCTAGCCTAGGGGAAATAGTGAGAAATTGAGAAAAACTTACGTTTTTGAATTACTCTATCTCACTTTGTTACGATGAAATATAATTTTTCTTTTTATAGTATTATCCTATTGCCACATCGTTAGAAGATAGTTTGTCATTTTTCATTTTTAATGTCATTGTTATGATTAAAATCAAAAATCTTGTGTTGTGTATCCAAAAATTTAATTAATTTCTTTATTTAAAATTTTATTAAAACAAAACTACGTGTCTGATCAAGAAGTGATTCGTAAAAAATTTGTAGATCTTCTTTGGGACCACTATCTTTGCTTATTCAACTTTTTTCCGTATCTTGAACATAGCCTGTTCACCCAGAGACCGCAAAATGCAATTTGGGACTTTTCATTAATTTTTGAGCAATCGATATTTGAATTTTTGATTTTTAAAGAGATTTCGAAAAGTGGTTATGGTCATTTTGTAGGCCTTTCAAAAAGCAATTTTTTTCTTATCTTCACTTTTTTCTTATCGTGCGTTGTTTAGCTTATAATTTATACTTCTGATTGATTTTTTACATCTTATAAATTCAATCTTATAAATTGAATTTGTATCCAAAAAGGCTGATTAATGAACTCGCCCTTTGTTTTAGGGCCTACAGACAGTGTCATAAAGGTCAATTTCATCTGTCCATTTTTTCGAAAGTTATCGAGAGTCTGTGAACATGGAAATCTGTTGAAAAACGTTGATGTAAAATTTCTTACAATTCTAATACTTCCTCAATCATAAATGAGGATAATTTAAAAAGTATTCATTTTTTTCGTAGCTTCCCAGTGGGCAAAAAAAAGGATGTGCTAGAGACGTTTTGGGACATTCCTAAGACGTCTTTTGGAACATGTATTTTGGACATCATAGGTTGACCGTAAAATGGAATTTTTTAAAAATTCAATTCTGTGCCTTCAAAACTTGAATTACTACGGATAGATGTACACGAAATTTATAAATCTTGAAAAAATTATTTCAAAAATTTTAAAATGCTCTAGCTTTTTTAATTTCTATCTAAAATGGATGACTAACGAACTCTTCCTTTTTTTACATTCTTATGAGTGTGTCAACGAGGCATCCAAGCGTATAATTTCTTGAAATATTACCGTCTATTATTTTTAAAAAATTTTGTAGGATTTTTTATCAGCTATTATTTTGCGTTTTTCTACACATTTTTTAGTTTTATTCTTAATGCAATATAATTTTTATGGTTAAAACCAAACCAACGCGTCCTATAAAAAAGTGATGCACACAAAATTTGTAAATTTATTTTAGGTGCACAATTTTTGTTAAATATTTTTTTTTTCATATGTTGTATCGTTTTTCGCAACATTTAATTTTTTTATTTTCAATGTCATTTTTCACGAATGAAAAAAAACTACGCGTTCTATCAAAAAGTAACGTTTTGAAAATTTTCTATCGTTTTGAAAATATATTCAAAATAGCTGCTTCACGAACTCGTACTTTCTTTCAGGACCTAAAAAAAACTGCCAAAATTCGACTTGATCCGTCCATTTTTTCAAAAGTTGCCTTGTTTATGGATGGACAGACTGATGTACACCATCACCGAAATTTGATTTTTGGATTCAGGGGATTTCAAATCGTAGAGATCCGCTATAAAATTGTGATGTCTAATTTTGGACATTTATAGTAATTTCTCAATCAAAAATTATGAGAATGTAAAAACCAGAATTTTTATTGCGGCACATTCTAAGACGCAGAATTTTCGTCAAAGTCAATAATGACGAAAATTAGGTATCATGTATTAGATAACAAATGTAAACAGGGCATAAGGACGATAAGATTAATTTATGTAGTTCAAATAAAATTAAAAATAAGCATTTTCCACAGTTTTTAAACAATTTTTGAGAGAATTATCATTTAACGATTCTTCTTAAAGAATGTGAAAAAGCGTGTTTTTGTAACTTTTAGACGACAACTACGCTTCAATATGACCTAAGTTACAATATGTGTTATTTTATACGTATTCAATTGTTAATTTTTTCACACTTATAACCTGGACCAAATGTAGTCTTTCTCCTTAGCTAATTTAAAACCTTTAATAACTATTGCACGACATTTCTACAATCCTAATCTACGTTAGTATGTGTCCTTCGTTATCACGACTGAAACAAAACATATTCATATTAAAAAAAATCGTTTCAAGAAAATTTGTAGATTTTTCTGGGGTAAAAATTTTTCCTCGCAAAATATTTGTTTCGATTCTCGTATAATTTTTCTGGAAAACAGAATTTTTGATTTTAGGAAAAGCATTTTCGATGGATTAAATTAAAATTTTTAATAAAAAATGTCTGGTTGATGGTTTTGTCCTTCATTTGTAGGTGTTCAAAAAGTGAATTAAGGCTAAATAAAATCTGATCATCATTTTAAAAGTTATCGTCGTTACAAAAAACAACAGACTACAGATAGATACCTTTGTATTCATTGTTTTTTCTGACTCAATAAGTCTCAAAACGTAGATTTTTTATAAAAACATAAAGGCATTCAAGTTAAATTTTACATAAAACTAATACCTTCTAACTAGAATAAGAATGTAAGAAGGCTGAAAATAAACTCTCACACACCTGCCCTAACCTATAAGCCTAAAATAAAAAATTCATGAATAATAATAACACAATTTTTGTCAGATTCGAGATTTACAAATATTGCTCACATCTAGTTAAAACAGATGTAAATCAAGAGCAGAGTTTAATATTTACTAATTGAGGATTTTTTTAATCTCTTAAAGACCTGTCCGAATAAAATAAAAGGATTTTTTTATTTGCTTAAGATCAATCCAAATAAATCTTTAAAATAGTTATCTTCGCAAGTGTTTGAATATTTGTATCTGTCCCAGATATATTTTCAAAAGGTTTTATATTCATCTAAAAAACATTCCTTGATTTCTAGATATTATGTATTCGTAGTTTCTTTAGGGTTACCATTAATTAAAACAGATATCTAAGGCATATTGGCCCTTGCGAAAAAAGCGCGATAGACAGACTAATATTCGATTAAATAATACAAAAATATATAAAGAGTTAATGTAAGAAGTAGAAAAACTACTCAGTAAATTGTAATTATTTCTTGAAAAAAAGATCCTGCTCTATCTTCACTCCAATGAGAATTGAACCACGAAACTTCTGATTTACGGTCAGGTGCTTTTCCAATTAAGCTATTAGTGGGATCAGAATAAGAACTCTTAATTCAAGAAAATAACACTAATTTTTAGCTACGTGTTAATAATACAAGTAATTATTTTTAAATAAAATGTTCTAACGCTTTGAATTTGTATCTAACATGGCTGATTCACGAACTCGTTCTTTGTTTTAGGACCTACAAATAGTGTCACAAAGGTCGATTTCATCGGTCCCTTTTTTTGTCATTTTCATTTTTAATATCATAGATTAAATAAATTAAATAGATTAAGGTAAGGTACAATCTCTGATGATATAGCAGATAAATGTAAAAATAATGACTTGTATTATTAACACATAGCTAAATATTGTCGTTATTTTCTTGAATTAAGAGTTCTTCTTCTGATCTCTCTGATAGATTAATTGGAAAAACACCTGAACGGAAATCAGAAGTTTTGTGGTTCGATTCCCAATGGATTGAAGATGGAGTAGGATCTTTTTTTCAAGAAATAATTTTAATTTGAAAATATTATTTTCCATCTAGTCTTATTAACACGTTAAGCATTTTCTGTTATTGAAGATTCTTAATTTGATCGATATTGTGTAGATTTTCTGCCTTCATGATTTGGAGGGTTGATCTACTGTCGGTAAGGTACAATATCTGATTATATAGCAGATAGATTAAAAAATAATTACTTGTATTATTAACACCTAGCTAAAAATTGTCGTTATTTTCTTGAATTAAGAGTTCTTCTTCTGATCCCCCTGATATATTAATTGGAAAAACACCTGAACGTAAATCAGAAGTTTTGTGGTTCGATTCCCAATGGAGTGAAGATGGAGTAGGATCTTTTTTCCAGAAATAATTTTAATTTGAAAATATTATTTTCCATGTAGTCTTATTAACAAGTTAAGCATTTTCTGTTATTTAAGATTCTTAACTTGATCGATATTGTTTAGATTTTCTGCCTTCATGATTTCGAGGGTTGATCTACTGTCGGTAAGGTACAATCTCTGATGATATAGCAGATAAATTTAAAAATCAGTCAATTGTATTAATATCTTCCAAGTTAGCTTTAAATTACATTGAAATAACTTGATGCCTTTGGAAATATTTGCATATCTTTTTAAATTTTTCTAATCAATTATGATCTAATCATCATATTGTCTGAAATGTCTTGGAAAATAAATAAATTAAATTTATTCCCTCAAGCCTCCTACAAAACGTTTGAAATTGATAAAATGTCAGGACCGGTAGAAGTACCAACGTATCTAATGAAATAAAACGCAGTGTTTCTTACTGCAGACCAATGTTCACATTTCAAGCATTCGCCTACTAGCAACCCTATTCCTGGTGCTGCTCGTGCAAGGCCTTGTCCGTTTGCTTCTGAAAAAAATCATTTATCTAAAAGGTCTCTTCCTCCTGCCAAACCCCCTCTTCGTACCAGGTCCAGGTCTCCTGCTGGTGAGCCTCCTCTCCGTGTCAGATCCAGGTGTCCTTCTGCATGGACTCACTCTTCTTCCATGTTTATAGCTCCACCTATAAGGCTTCTCTCTCCTGCAGGATATAACTGTGGACTTGAGCAGCTTAAATTTATTCGGCTTATTCCCAATCAGAGTTGGAACCGGGCATACGAACTTAGGAGATACACTTTTCCTGATGATACATCAATTAAAATTACAACAGGAATTTCCAAGTTTTGGCCTGTTCCAACCGAAGAACAAATTGTATTATTAACATCCGATGATAACGTCTTTGGCATATTGGTGACTTATGATGTTCTGGCTGGAATTTATAAATATGTTGGTCACAAGAAAAAACGAGTGAAATTAAACATGGAAAGCTATACAGTTACAGTATTGAATCGCACAGAAGTGAAAGAAGCTCCAGTAGGTGCCCGCCACTCAATCTTACGGAATTTCAGAGTACATAATAAAAACGCTCGTGTAAACAACAAACAGCGTAATAAACTGATGGCATCGCCATCAGTTTATTACACACTGTTTACATTTCCTGAGACTGGTTGAGTCGCAAGACTAGTGCGAGGCAACTCTCAAAACTACTTATATTGGCACCCTTGTGTATTAATTTTATCAAGAAAGTGTGCAACGATGAAATATATGGTTTATGATCCGAAATATATTTAAAATCTTACATGTAACCAGACATTACAATAAAAACTCAATGTTTTATTGTTCCTAAAGAGCCTATATACTACAATACACCGTCAGTCTTTCTACAAAACAAAATTTTAAAAAACTTGTTTTAAAATTTGAAATTTTCGTGAGAAATCATTATAAGTTTTTAAGAGATAGCATAATAAGAGACTGCAGAGAGAACGAGAGATAAAAAGAAGAGTGAGATGAAGAAAGTGCATAAAGGGTTTGATAAGATGGTGGCAGTGGTGGGGTTACTAAAGAGACGCAATATAGAAGCAAAACGTACATTTTCATCAAAATAAAATAGCTCCTCTTAGGAATGACCGAACGTAAAGAACTAAAGTGAAAATTTAAGATTTTTAGTTTTAGGATAGGAGAAAAATGGTCCGAAATGTGTATTCGGCTTTTCTGGCTCGAAAAATTACGCATGCTATAATTGCTGAAGCAATATTATGGCTTGAGTAATAACAATTGATATTGAATTTCAAAGAAATTCGCAACTGTACCTATGATAATATATGTCCCAAAATAGTGTTAACGAATAAAATAAATATATTAATGAGCATTTTCTTTTGTTACTCTATTTAAGAATATCTTTATTATTCGGATTAAAAATTGAATTTATTTAATTTATTAATTATAATAATGTATATCTGTGAAAAATAGTTTCTAATGAAATTATAGTCCCATAATATTAATCATAATGAAAATACCTAAAAATTCCTACCTATTATATACCCAAACCTCAAATATTATTCTGCAAACGCCAAAATGAAAAGCAAATCAATGATCAATGCAAAAATTATTTAGCCATTGTTTATAGAATAACTCAAAGATGGAGGCGAAAACTAGTATTTTTCACAAGTCTTTAAAAATACCGATTATACATGTAAAGTGAAATAAATAATAAGATTAACATTGGAAGAAGCGCATGAATTGTGCAATACAATTGTTTATAATTCCCTTCGGATAATATTCGTTGCTAAGCAAGGATAAACGAAAAATTGAAACTAGTATTTCTCAAACTCTCTAAAAAATAACCATTTCAATGACTTGAACTTTCAAACTAGCGTTCTAATCAACGTTTGAATTATAATATATATATGTTTTTTCAAAATTATTTTTAAATCTCACTTATAAAAAGTGAACCACTAATTTAAACCTTAGTATAAATTTTAGTGAAATAAAAGAGTGGCTCGCATTTCAATTTTTTATATTTGGAGAGATCAAAGTATTCTTTCCCCATTAACTAACAAAAATTTCCGAAGTACATGATAATTTTTTCCGTGCTTTCTAATGATGTTCTTTGCTATAGGACTTACCTAATCTTTGATCTCTATAGTGTCAAAGATATTACAATTAGTAAAGCCGCATTTGTAAGCATAAAAGTGGTAATCGAATTCGATCAAATTGAGAAATTCCAAATTTTATGAAAAACGCATTATCTTGTCCACAAAAATGAGTTTGCGTGCATAAAGCTCACAGACAAACTTCCTTATAAAAGAGGAAATTCAGAAAAAAAATTGGCATAACATATAAAAGTGTGTTTTATGTGACAATCGAATTTTTATATTTCCAAACAAATCTTTGCTACTTTGTCAATTCAAAAATTTGTATCAATTTGCCGATAGGGTTTGAAAGAAAACGGAAATGAGTACCATAATATGGAAAGAAAATTTCAAAATCTGGATGAGATGAAACAGTTTTTAATTTCAAAGAAAGAATTTTTCCCTTTTTTTAATAAACGTCAAAATTAAAAAATACGTTTCTGTTAATTTTCTCTAAAAACAAAAGATATTTCCTCACTCAAAGATTCTTCTAATGGAAGTGCAGAGCCTGTCTGATTTGAAATGCATTCTATCAGTGGAATAAATTGTATTTAATGGTAACTAAATGGAAAGCCCGTAAAGCCTAAATAATAAAGGAAATATTTATATTTAATAAAAGTAATAAAAGTAATTTTTTCTTTATCAGCGAGGGATGATTTCCATTTTTGACACTGCTTTGTAAAAATAGTTATAGGTAAAAAAATAGCTACAAGACAATAATAATTTGTAGAGTTTGTTTACGCGTTTTCATGCTTCGAACTTACTATGCACGTGAAGTTATGTTTGATAATCCTTAATATAAAATCTCTAAACGATATTGTCGATTTCGATTGTCACAATACTCGCTTTCATTGCTATATGCGTGTGACACGAGGCGTCAGTGGGTTAGACACCATTGGAAAATATTGAAAAAATTGTCACGATTGTTCGTTCTTTGTTAGCTACACGCATGCGATAGAGGCATCCGTGAGTCACCGTGAGCTAGGCAATAATGGAACGTTACACGCGTTATCTTGAAGTTAATGATCCCGACGGAGCTGTCTTTATCTGCGCTTGGTTGGATTTTAGTGATTTTCATAATGGGCTATTCCATATGAAACTCCTGGTACTTCAAATAGCTAATTATCAAGGGTTTAAGTAAAACACGACTTGATTAATAAAATATAAAATACTGTTTATTGGTAAACAATAACACATTGGATTGTTACAGAGAGTGTGTAAGAACGTTGAGACAGAATCCCGCTCTGGGAACGACTGAGTCGCGCGTCGCTTCGTTCCCACCTCTCAGCCACTCGCCCCACTCGGTCTACTTACCCACTTTCCCTGCTCTATGCTCCCTTGTTGGTAGAGCCTAACTATATACCCTATGTAGGTAGGGCCTACATCATTAGCTAGGGTGCGCCTCTGTACTTGATTTTTAAATACGTACGCGAACTAGAGCCAATAAGCACCGCACAGTTCGAGCATGCGCAAGTATTTTTGGATCACTGTTGGGAATAATAATCGAATCGAAATTCAAAGTCGATAATACGAATCAACGCTTCTCCTTTACCATCACCTTGCCACCCGTACCGCCGCAATACACGGTCTCTGTTTGTTATTTATGATCGAACTAGCAGTCTTGCACGCGCCGATTTTTCTTTTTATCATAAAGAATGAATCAAAAACCTATCTTTTTTATGTTATACATATTTAATAAATGTTACAAAATATTAGTATAAAATAAAAGAAGATACCAAGGGATGAGTTATGTATCTAAGGCTGTAATTAATCTTTTATAATAGGACTTAAACAAATTTAATATAGTTTTGTAGAAAATGGTATTGAACTAGTTTATTCCAAATGGTTATTTTTTAGTAAAAATTAATTTACACCTCATATTGATGAATAGCATTTATTACAATTATGTAACTCATGTTGATGAGAATCATATTCTTTAAATAAGGAACTTTGCATTATTAAACCAAAATTTTTATAAATCAATTTAGCAAATTTTTGCACACGCATTATAATAATTAATGACTTTATAGGTAGAAAAACACATGTAATCAGCTTCTTACCACTTGGTGAACTCTCCCCTGAAAATCTTGGTCAAGTCTCCCCAATATTAGTTCATGCGTTCAATGTCATAAAAATTTTAGTAATAACTATTTCATTATTCCGATTTAACAAAAAATTATTACACAACTTTGTCAGAAATAAGGCGATATATGATTACTGTACGAACTTTGATTAAAAGTGCAGATAAATCCTTACAAAGTTGGAAAAAAATTACACTATTGAAAGTAAATTTCTGCCAATTGTCGAATCTCGGGCTTAGTTCAATCTCCCACTTTCCCCTGGACTTTTCACATTAAAGCTTAGTAAATACATAAATATTTTCTTTAAAATCAAATTTTTAATTATTATATTCTAAATTGCATTGAAATTACTGAAATTTACTTACTTAAAAGTTTAAGAAGTGGGAAGAATTTTTTTTATTTTCTAACTGCTAATTCTATATTTGTTGAAGGTTCGTATTTCTAGTTGAAAAATTCATAATTTTAGTTAAAAATTAATCTCTTTGGTTAAAAGATTTAGTATTTTTTTCTAAATTCTTTTTTTTTCTGAAATAAATTAATTTTTTTGTGTGAAAAGGTAACTTTGCTACCTTTGATTTAAATTCGAATCTCTGATATAAAAATAATCTTTTTGATTCAAAATTCGTTTCCTTATTTTTACAATCCATCTCTTGGCAGCATATGCATTCTTTGAAATATCAAATATTACATTTTCTATCGAAAATCCATATTTGCAGGTTAAAAATTCGACTGCTTTGTCGAAAATTTACATGCTGGCTCGAAAATTCAACTCTGGTTAAAAATTTAAATATTTCTTTGAAAATCTTTTCTTTTTTTTAAGATGTTGACCAATGCGTTTTCATTAAGAATCCTTTTTCTAATGCAACTCTTTTTGGTTAAAGATTATTCTTTTTTGTTTAAAAATTTGGCTATTCGGTTTAAAATTTATATTTATAGCTTAAAAATGTAACAATTTGGTTAAAAGTTAAACTATTCGGTTGTCAAAGCAAATCTTTAATTAAAAAGCCAAATTTTCAACAAAACGGTGTACACTGAAAATAAAAACGTTTAATTTTCAGTTTTAAAACATTAACGAATTTTCAACCAAGTAGTTACTATTTCATCCAAAAACATAAAATTTTAACAAAATAGTTCAACTCTTAAATAAGTAGATAAATTTTCAACCAAAAATAAAAAAATATGATTATTTTAAAATGTATGCAATCAAAAAAGACAACTTTAAATAAAATAGTTAAGTCCTCAACAAAGGAGCTTTAACAAAAGATAATTTACAACTACCAAATTAGAGTTGTAGATGTATATATGCATATATTATCAAGCGCAAAGCTTTGAACGAACAAAGAAAAAAGAAAAATACATAAAAAATTGTTGAATTTTAAACCCAAAAAGGCAAGTTTTCAAAAAAATAGTTGAATTGTCAACCAAAAGGGATAGATTTTTATTGTGTTCATGTTCACTAAGAAAATCAAGTTTCTACTCAAAGAGATGAGTTGTTAATCAAATAATAATTTCAGTCAAGAAAGGACAAGAGGTTGAACTAAATTGTCGAACCTTTTGAACAAAAAGTTTTAAAAAAATTGTTCCCTTATAATTTTCAGTTTAAAATCTGACTAATTGTTTAAGAATTCATGAATTTTCTTTAATCGTCTCCTTCAGTAGAAAATGAATCTCCTTGTTTGAACATTCATCCTGCTGATTTAGGATTCAACAACTTTTCTAACAATTCTTTTTTTTTCAAAATTAAATTATTGAAGTGAAAATTTAACTTCACATTTTTTGTTAAAAATTTATTGATATTTTTCAATTGCAATCTGTTTTGATAGAGAACTCAATTTTTTTTTTAAATTCCACTTCTTTAAGTTAAAAATTATTTTTTCAGCTAAAAACTGAACTATCCCATTTTTCGTTGAATGTTAAGTTCATAATTAAAGCTTCATCTGTTTCTGTTTAAAGCGAACCTTTTTAATTGAAAACTCAACTATTTTCTTCAAATTTCTATTTTTTTAAATTAATTTCTATAATGGTAAAATATACTTATATTACTTTTGATTAAAAAATGATATTTTTTAGATAAAAATCATATATTTGTTTTAAACTTTCAGGATTTTATAGAAAATTTTTATTTTTTGTGGAAAAGTTATATTCTTGGTTGAAAATTAATATTTTTCGTTAAGGATTCATTTATTTAAAAAAAAATTAATTTTCAGTTTATCAAAAACCAATTTCTTTCAAAGAAATTTCGATTCTGCTATTTTTGGTTAAAAATTTATATTTTAAATTGAAAATGGAACTTTTTTACTCAATAATTGATATTTGAAATTAAAAATTGATCTTTTTTAGTTGAAAATTCAACCATTTGTATGATAATGCACAAATTTCGATGAAAATTCGTGTTTTTGGTAGGAAGTTAGTTTTCTTGGTTGAAAATTTATCTTTGTGATTAAGAACAAAACTATTAACTTGCATATTCCTTTTTTTCAAATTAAATTCTTTAACTAAAAATGTTACTATCCCGCTTTCGTCGAAAAATTGAAATTTTGAATTATAAATTGATAATTTTGTGTTGAAAAATCAATTATTTGTTTCAAATATCGCCTTTTTTTGTATAAAATTAATCTTCTTGGTTGAAAATACATCTTTTTGCTCAAAATTTCAACTATGTATCATCAACTTCATCTGTTTTAGTAAAATTTCAATGAATTTGTTGAAATTTTTATTTTTCGTTGTTAAATATTAATTCTTTTAACTAAAAAAGAATTATCCTATTTCTGGCTTTATCTATTTATATTTTATATTAAAAATTCATCTTTTTTAGTTGAAAACTCCAAACAAAATTTAAAAATTCATCTTTTTGATTAAGGATTCAGATATTTTATTAAAAATTTAACTGCACAATTTTTGGATGAAAAATATATTTATAATTAAAAATTAATTTTTGTAGTTAAAAATTCGTCTCTTTGGTAGAATATGAATTTTCTTTTTAAAATCTTATCTTGCTTATTGAGGATTCAACTATTTTCTTGAATTTTTTTTGTTTATTAAAAATTAATTTCTTTAAGGAAAATTTTCATTACATCATTGTTGGTTGAAAAGTAATCGTTTTTTGTAGAGAATTAATTTTATGGGTAAAAAATTCATTCATCTGTTTTTTATTACTTTTAACATAGATAACCAAATTCGAGTGTTTATTTTCTTCTATAGGAAAAAAACGTCTTGCATAATTTACTATAAAAAAAAATTTATCGCTAAGAGATAGTGCTATATATTGTGTAGAACATGCCTGATTTTAAGTGAATTCTATCTTATTTCAAATATTTCTATATTTTTATTTTTATTTTTTTATATTATATCTTTGTCATTGAAATTCATCTTTTATGTTAAAACGTCTACTGCTTGTAGTTAAATTCATATGTTTTAGTTAAAAATTGAAATAATGTATAGAAAATTTCATTTTTTTGAATGAATATTAACTTTTATAAACTAGAAACAGCATCATTCTATTTTTGTTTGAAATTTGATATTTTTTATTGAAACTTGAGCTTTTTTAGTTAAAAATGGAATTATTTGTTCGAAAATGTATGTATTTTGTTGAAAATTTGTGTTTTTTGTTAGAAATATATAAAACTACTTCCTTTAAAATTCATCTTTTTGATTGAGGACAAAAATATAAAGTTGCACATTCCATTTTTTTCTTTTAAAAGTTAAATTCACTAACTAAGAATTTAACTATCCTATTTTCGGCGAAACACTGAAATTTGGAATTAAAAATTGATATTTTTGGGTTTAAAATTCAATTATTTTTTTGAAACATCGTTTTTTTATATACAATTAATCTTCTTGGTTGAAAATACATATGTTTGCTTAAAATTTCAACTATGTATAATAAAATGCATCTATTTTGGTAAGATTTCAATTAATTTGTTGAAATTTAATTTTTTTCGTTCAAACTTTTACTATTCGGTATCCAATCCATTAGTTTTAATTAAAATTTGAAATTATCTGTCAAAAATTTCATTTTTTTATTGAATATTACCTTCTATAAACTACAAAATTGAATTATTCTTTTTTTGTTTCAAATTCGATATTTTTTATTGAAAATTTATCTTTTTAGTTAAAAATTATTTTATGGGTGAAAAATTAATCTGTTTTTTATTATTCTTAGCATGGATGTACGAATTCGATTTTTTGTCTTAGATCGGAAAAAAACTTCTTGCATAATTTACTATAAAAAATTGTAATCGCTAAAAGATTCTGCTAAATAATGTGCAGAGGCTGCCTGATTTTAAGTGATTTCTACGTTATTTCAAACACTTTTTATAATATTGCTATTGTATTGAAAATTTATCAAAAATACGTAGGATGAAAACATAAAAAGATATTTTTTATTTCAATCCTGACTAAAATATTTTCTCCTTTTTCACCAAAAATTTTACAAATTTGAATGAAATTTTTGTGAAATTTTCATGAAAAATTGCACTGCTTTTTAATGTATTTCAAACACGGATTATTTTTATCATATAAAGAAAAATGAGTAAAAGCTTAACTTTCGTAAAGTTTTTATAGTACACTTTTGTAACGTTTCATAGGAAAAAATAATATTTTATAGATTTTTGTAGATATACGGATGATTTACATTAAAGTGGAAACAAATATCTAATTCTGCGACCAGCAGTTCGCCCTTGCATTCTAAAATTAATTCCTAACCTCAAAATCTGAAAAAGTTATCGCATTTTACACCAGCAATGTACTTTGATAACAAAAATCATAACAAATTCCATGCTTCAAAGGAATATTACTTAATGTTAACATTTATATTAATAACAAATAGTAACTTAAAAATTAACTTGTAATTAAAAGTATACTAACCCTGCCGATAAAAATCTCAGATTATATGCTGATTATCTCAGATATCTCGTTCAAACGCTTAGAAGGCTTTAAAGTGTCCTTTCCGAATTTAAAATAAAAACACGAGCATAAATAACAAGCAGAGAAGCTTAAATTGAAATAATAATTCGATCATAAATAACAAGCAGTGGTCCTGTATTCCGGCGGTACGGGGGGCAAGATGGTGTTAGAGAAGAAGCGTTGATTCGTATTATCGACTTTGAATTTCGATTCGATTATTATTCATAACAGTGATCCAAAAATTCTTGCGCATGCTTGAACTGTGCAGCGCTCATTGGCTGTAGTTCGCGTACGTATTTAAAAATCAAGTACATACGTGCACCGTAGCCAATGAACGTCACTCAAATCCAAGCAAGCGCAGATCAAGACAGCTCCATTGGGATCATTATCTTCAAGAAAACACGTGTAACGTTCCATTACTGTCTAACTCACGGATGCCTCTGTCCAAAGATATTTTTGCTCTGTCGCACGCGTGTAGCTATCAAAGAGTGAGCAATCGTGACAATTTTTTCAATATTTTCCAAAGCTGTCCAACTCACTGACACCTCGTGTCTCACGCATATAGCAATGAAAATCGAGTACTGTGACAATCAAAATCGAGAATATCGTTTAGAGATTTTATAATAAGGATTTTTATTTCAATTTAAGCCTCTCTACTTGCTATTTATGATCGTATTTTTATTTCAGTTTCTGAAAGGACAATTTAAAGCCTTCAAAGGACTTAAATGAGCAATCTGGACCATTAAATATATCTAACTGAGTGCCTGCGGAAAATTTCTCAGAGCTTCTCAGAGCCTTGAGAATCTTTAGCATATACTTTGAGATTTCTATCGGTAGGTTTAGCATATTTTAAATTATAAATTAATGTTTAAGCTATTATTTGGTATTAGTATAAAGATTAACATTAAGTATTATTCCTATGAAGCATGAAATTCGTTGTAAGTTTTGTTATCAAAGTCCATTGCTGGTTTAAAATGCGATAACTTTTTAGATTTTGAGGTTAGGAATTAATTTTAGAATACAAGAGCAAACTGCTGGTCGCAGTACAAGATAATTTTTGCCACTTTAATGTGAATCCTTCGTATATCTACAAAAATCTATCAAATATGATTTTTTGTTATGAAAAGTTACGAAAATGTACTAAAAAACTTTATGAAAGTTAACCTTTTACTCATTTTTCTTAATACGAAAAAATTTCAATAAGTTGCTACCGCATTTTATATCAGCAATGAAATTTTGTAACTAATTCCATGCATCACAGGAATAATACTTAATGTTAATGCTTATATTCAATGCTAATAAGAACTAAAATATTATTTTATAACTAAAAATACATCAATATTACACTAACTTTACTCAATATCACAAAAGATTGAATGAATTATGTCCAGTTTTATGGATGTATCGGGTCTTCATATCTGCCAACAATTTTGCCGAATACTCAATTTTTTGTTATAAAAACACAATTTGGGAAACCTCCAACAACAGATACATACTATAGGGATATACGGGCACTTTCATTCACCAAATGGTCGGCGAGAAATCAGTTTTTGACCAACTAAAAAGGAACTTACAACAAAATAGGTGAATTCTGCATCAAAAAGATGAATTTTCAAGGGAGAAGTTTTATATTTTTAACAAAATACACAAATTTTCAACAAAATACGGGAATTTTCAAACAAATAATTCCATTTTTAACTAAAAAATATCCAGTTTCAATAAAAAATATCAAATTTTAAACACAAATAGAATAATTCTGTTTCTAGTATATAAAAGTTAATATTCAATAAAAAAACATAAAATTTTCTTCAGGTTATTTAAAATATCAACTAAGACAGGCGAATTTGACACCAAATATTAAATGTTTTGACAAAAAAGATGAATTTTTAATCACAAAGATTAGTTTTCTATTTAAACGGTTTTTAAAAACAAATAATAGAATTTTCAACTTAATTAAATTTCAATCCAAGTACAATAATATAAAAATATTTGAAATAAGATAGAATTCACTTGAAATTAGGCATGTTCTACACATTATACAGCAGAATCTCTCAGCGATTAAATTGTTTTATAGTAAATTATGCACGACGTTTTGTTCCGATCTAAGACAAAAAAATCGAATTTGCACATCTATATTAAGAATAAAAAAAAAACGGATTAATTTTTCACGTATAAAATAATTTTTAATCAAAAAGATAAAGTTTCATTAAAAAATATCAAATTTTAAACAAAAATGGAATAATTCAGTTTTTAGTTTATAAAAGTTAAACTAAAATAAAAAAAAATTAAATTTTTGCCAGATTATTTCAACTTTTAATTAAAACGGATGAATTTGACACCAAATAGTACAAGTTTGAACAAAAAACATGAATTTTCAAACACAGAGATTAATTTTCTATTAAAAAAATTTTTTAAACAAATAATAGAATTTTCAACTAAATTAATTTTCAATGCAAGAGCCGTCATTTGAGAGTTTTATTAAACCTGTGAAAAGTACGCAATATCTTGTAGGTGCGCAGTTTTACAATTTGAAGCATTATTTTTTTATTAATATCTTAGTTGTGCACTAATAAAAAATGAAAATTACTTATTTTTATAATAAAATTTTGTTTAATTTTATTAAGAACTATTGATAAATCTTGAGTAATTTTAAAACATTATTTCATTTTAAAGAAGTACAATTAATGAGAAAACAATACCAATGTAGTCGAAAAAGTTTTGTCATCAATTTTTTATTCAATGAAACAATTTTCAACAGAAAAAGTTGTTTAAAAATTAATCTTTCAGTTACTTATATGCAATTATATTAAATTTTTTTATTATTTTATTTCTTTTTTGTTATTTTTCAGATAATTTATTTAGAATAAAATATAATTCACTTTAAATCAAGCAGGTTCTATACATTATTTAGCAAAATCTCTCAGCGATAAAATTTTTTGTTGTAGTCAATTATGCAAGACGTTTTTTCTCATATAAGACAATAAAAAATCGAATTTGGACATCTATATTAAAAATAATAAAAAACAGAACCAGAAATAGGAATATTCCTTTTTATTTAAAAGAATTAATTTTTGAAAACAAACAATTAAGTTTTAACAAATTAGTTTGAATTTATTAAAATAGATGAATTTGATAATGCGTTTCACTGAAAATGGGATAGTTACATTTTAAGTTAAAGAATTTAATTTTTAAAAAAAGGAATATGTAAGTTAATAGTTTTTTTCTTGATCAGAAAGATAAATTTTCAACCAAGAAGACTAATTTCGTAACAAAAACAATGAAGAAGATGAATTTACAACCACGAAGATTAATTTCCCTGTTTAAAAAGAGGGTTTAAAAAATTAGATCTTTTACAAAAAAAGATCCTTTTTTTAAATATAATTTTTTGTTTACAAAAATTGTATAATCGACTTTTCTCTTAAATAAATTGATTTTTTACCAAAAAAGGAATTTTTCATATAATAATATAATCCTCGAAAGAAGATAAAATTTCAATTCAGAAGTTTATTTTTCGACCAAAAATGACGAATTTTCAACAAAATTCTGAACTTCTAAATACTGTATCAAAACAGATAAATTTGTTTCCAAACAGTTCAATCTTTAACGAAAAAAGTCCATTTTAAACCAAAAGGATTAATTTTATATCAAAACAGAAATGTTAGAGAAATTGAATTATTAAGTAAAAAGGGTCAATATTCAATTTGAAATATGAATTTTTAAATAAAAATAGTAGAATCGAATTTCTTTTAAAGAAATTGGTTTTTGACAAACTGAAAAGGAATTTTTTTTGAATAACTGAATCCTTAATGAAAAATATTAATTTTCAAAAGAAGAATATTACTTTTTTATAAAAAATTACGAATTTTTTACAATATCTAGAAAGTTTCAAATAGATATGTGATTTTCATTAAATAATATAATATTTTAACCACAAGTAATATAAGTAGATTTTACGATTATAGAAATTAATTTCGAAAAATAGAAATTTGAAGTAAATAGTTGAATTTTAAATCAAAAGGGTTTGTTTTAAACCAAAACATATGAAGCTTCAATTATGAACTTAATATTCGAAGAAAAATGGGATAGTTCAGTTTTTAGTCAAAAAATAATTTTCAACTTAAAGAAGTGCAACTAAAAAAAAAAGCTGAGTTCCCTAACAAAACAGATTGCAATTAAAAATATCAATAAATTTTTAACCCAAACTGGGAAGTAAAATTTTCACTTCAATAAATTAATTTTGAAAAAAAAAAGAATCATCAGAAAAATTGTTGAATCGATCAGGAAGGGAATTATGTTGTTTTTAGATTAAATTTTATGAGAACAATTTTTCGTTATAAAAAAATTCTATGTTCAAAAGATTAATTTTTAACCAATAAGATTAATATTTTACAAAAAAGATGAATTTTCAACCAATTACTTGATTTTTAAATTACAACGGAATATATTTTTTAAAACTTTTTGTTGAAAATATTCCAAAATTTAGTTGAATTTTTTTTCTGTCTTGACTAAAATTGCTTCTTGGTTAAAAACTCATCTCTTTGTGTAGAAACTTGATTTTCTTACTGAACATGAACACAATAAAAATGCATCCCTTTTAGTTGAAAATTCAACTATTTTTTTTTTGGAAAATTGCCTTTTTAGGTTGAAAACTCTACAATTTTGTAGATGATTTTCTTTTTTCTTTGTTCTTTCTAGACCTTTGCACTCGATAATATATGCATATATACATCTTTAAATGTAATTTGGTAGTTGTGAATTATCTTTTGTTAAAGCTCCTTTGCTGAGGACTCAACTATTTTGTTTAAAATGTGTCTTTTTTGTTTGCATTCGACTACTTGGTTAAATGTTAAACTAATTGAGTAAAAATGGATATTTTTTGGGTTGAACATTCATCATTTTAGTTGAAAATTAAAATTTTTGTTAAAAAATTCTTTCTTTCTTTGGTTAAAAATTAATCTTTTTTGTTAAACCTTTTTTTAATTGTTTTAAGGTTGAACGACCTTTTACAGATTAATTTTTTGGTTGAAGATTCATTATTTCAGTTAAAGATTAAAAAATTTGCTTGAAATGCATTTTTTGGTTCAATTCAGCTGTTGATGTTTTAAAATAATCATATTTTTTAGTTTTTGGTTGAAAATTTATCTACTTATTTAAAAGTTTAACTATTTTGTTAAAATGTTATGTTTTTGGATGAAAAAGTATCTATTAGGTTTCAAATTCGTTAATTTTTTTTAACTGAAAATTAAACTTTTTCATTTTCAGTGTAAACGGTTTTGTTAAAAATTTGGCATTTTAATTAAAGATTTGCATTTACAACCGAATAGTTTAACTTTGAACTAAATAGTTAAATTTTCAACCTACAAGTATAAATTTTAGAATAAATGACCATATTTCCAAACAAAAAAGATTAATCCTCAACCAAAAAGGGTCGCATTAAACAAAAAAGAATTTTCACTGAAAACGTAGTGGTAACCATCTTAAAACAAAAAGAAAAGTTTTTCAACAAAATATTTAAATTTTAACCATAGTTAAATTTTCGAACCAGTATGTAAATTTTCAACAAAGTAGTTGAATTTTTAACCTGTAAATATGAATTTTCGATAGAAAATGTAAGATTTGATATTTCAACAAATGGAAACGAATTTTCAATCATAAAGATTAATTTTCTATAAGAGATTTGAATTTAAACCAAAAGTAGCAAAGTTACTTTTCCACACAAAAAATTAATTTATGTCCGAAAAAAAATAATCTTAAAAAATAGTGAATTTTTTTACCAAAGAGATGAATTTTTAACTAAAATTATGAATTTTTAGACTAGAAAGACGACTCTTAAATAAATAAAGGATTGTAAGTTAGGACATAAAAAAAATTGTTCCACTTTTTAAACTTTTAAATCAAAAGACTATTTTTCTGTAAAACAGGACATCTTTACCCTCAATCTACCACCAAAAACCACATTTTTTACAACACCTTCACCCCACATGATAAGTTTTCAAGTAATGATTTTGTTAAAATAGGAATAATGAAACAGTTTTTACTAAAAATGTTATGACATTGCGAACGCATGAACTCAAAGGAAAAACAGAAGATAAACTTTACATCGATTTCCGATGAAAGATTCTCTGCAACAAAAATTAACTACACAGGATAAACTTTAAACAAATATCAATTAAACTTTCTTTTGTTTTTCCATGACAAACACATGTATTTTGAAAGAAAATCTATAAAATCTATAAAAAGTATTATATAATACTTAAAAAAACTTCCGTTATCCATTTGTGAATGGTTAAATGGTAGTTAACTAAGTTTATTAAAAGTGGTAAAAAAAAACAGGAATGAATGAAGCGTGGTCCAAAAAAGCTTTTTTTCAAAATGTCTGCCCTACAAATTGTTCCTTTTGGTGTAAAAATGGCCACTAAATATTGTTCCCAGTGAGCACAGAATTTGGCGACGTCTTTACGGCATCGTAACGATATCTTTACGACAACTTTACGACATCCTATATCCATGTCGTTTAGGTGTCTTTGCGATATCGTAGACATCCTCAATTCATACGACTTATTTACGATATCGTAAAGGCACCTTAACGGCATAGACATAGGATGTCGTAAAGTTGTCGTAACGATGTTGTAACGATGTCGTAAGGTTGCCGTAACGATGTCGTATCGATGTCGTAAAGACGTCGCCAAATTTTGTGCCCACTGGGTTATTATTTATAAAAAAATATTTAGGGATCTCTCAAATCCATTTTTGCACAAAATTCCTTTTTTAATTTCCACTATTCATTTGTAATTTTACTTCAGTACGTATGCATTTTATACTTTTTCTATTCTAAAGTAAAAAAAAAAAAACAATTAACAGCGAAAACTAAAATAGCCGAAGCAATTTTTTTCAAATCATGGGCTTAAGAGATACCTAATTTTTTTTTTAATTCTGCCAATATACAGTAGACATTTTACACGAAAAGGAACAATTTTTAGACATCAAGCCATTTTAGAAGAAAAAATAAGGATATCTTCTAGACCACTATAATACGTATAGAACAATTTACAAGATTTAATTATGAATAATCTTTTTCTTTGCCCTCATAAATATTTAACTATGTAGGAACAATATAATTTTTGTATATAAAATCAAATAGTGTTTCTTAATTTATGAAAGTAACTTTACAGAAGGACAAGAAATTTCCTAATGGTACAAGCTTTTAGGAAAATTATAATTACCACTAAAAAAATCTAACTTCGAACGAAAAGTGACATATCCATATTTTCGTTAAAATATATTCAGGAAAAAGTTCTATTCGAACCTCTTGAAAAATGTGCAATTATAACAGACAAAAATTTTCAACATTTTTCTTCAAAATTAGGATAAAAAATATTGATTAATTATTCATTATTTAAATTGATGTCTAAGTTTCGAAAGAAATAATCCTGTAACAACATTTTTCGTAAAAAAACACTAGCTATCATTTACTGAATTTTATCTTCCCAATAATCTATATCTGAAGCTTTGTTAACTTATCATTTGTGGGGTGGCCGCTGGACGGATAACCGGGAAATGACCGCAAATTTTTTGATACAGGAAACATCCGAGAAATGAGTATGATATTGAATTTATTTACTGACAAGTAATTTCACAAATTTTTAGAAGAACAATCTATTACAATCATCTTTACAATTTTTCGATTTTATGTCTTCATTTTTACACACAAATTCGTGATTGAAAGGATTTAAAAATATAAAAATATAAATTAATTAATGGTTTTGAAAAGTAAACTGTATTACGAGTTTTAAGAACTGTACCAAAATTATTTTACAATATGATTCTAAATCGGTTTTAAATCAAACATTTTATAGATTATGACGTTGAAAATTCAACTTTCACAATACGAAAGCCCCAATAATTAAGCAAATTGAAATGCGTTCCCGTGGGCACAAAATTTGGCGACGTATTTACGACATCGTCGCGACATCTGTACGAAATATTTACGACATCCTATGTCCATGTCGTTTTGCTGTCTTTGCGATATCGCAAAGACGTCGTCAGACCATACGACTTATTTACGATATTGTAAAGAGACCTTAACGACATGGACATAGGATGTTGTAAAGTTGTTGTAGAAATGTCGTAACGATGTCATAAAGACATCGCTAAACGTTGTGCCCACTGGGGTGATTCTAACTTTATAACCCAATTTTAATGTGAAAATAACTTTAAATTAATATATTCATTAATTAAAAAAATATCTGAATGACCAATTATACATCAAATATTCCAAAGTAAACAATTTGAAACTGAATCGTTTGAAATAGAAAGCCTTGAATGGTATAAATTTCAGAGTGAGACATTTAAACTTTAAACGTTACAATTGTTATTGTAACCTTAAGTAACAATTGAAAACTTTTAATTTGAAAGGACCAAAATTGAAAAAAGTTTAACTAATTTTGGTAATTAATTTCTTTCCAATTGCAAGAGGAACGTTTTTAGGTTTACACTTTTTATGTAGTTTTTTTTAATTGAAAGAGGCCATTTTTTATTTTCAAGCTTTTATCGTGTTTGAGGAAAGAATTTTTTATTTTCATTTTTTTTTCACTGAATTAGAAAAGGATAATTAAAATATATAGAAAATTGTAATTTTTGTCAAATTGGCAGTACACTCTATATTTCTAAAGTTCTTATTGAGTTGGAAGAGATACAGTTTTTTTTTAAATTGGAAGAAGCCATTTTTTTTGTTTTTAAGATTTTTATTGTGTTTGAAGAAAGAATTTTTAATTTTTCTTTTTTACTAAATTAGAAGAGGATAATTCAAAAATGTATATTGTTCTTGAGTCGGAGGAGAGGAAGTACTGGTTTTCGATTTTTTCTGAATTTAAAAGAGGGATTTTTTTATTGTTACGGTTGTTATAGAACTGGAAGGAAGGAAATTCGTTTTTTAAAGTTTTTCTAAATAGAAAGATGCACTCATTTTTTGATATAGTTAGATGATATCTTTAATTTTTTTAAAGATTTCGTTTTTTAATTTGTTTTGTGTTCTGCAATTAATTTAAAATACATAAATTTATTTGTGATTAAAAACGCAAATGAGATTTTTTATCTTTTATACCGGACTGACTCACTGGATTTATCAGTAAGGCTACGTGAATCATTTTTAACTTATACATTTTAATTGATCTAAATTCATTGCAACCTATATTTTCCAAAGAAACTTTTCTTTATTACGTTCTTATTGAGTTGGAAGAAGGACATGTTTCATTTATTTTAATTTTCCTTAATGCGAGTTGAAATTGAGGATAAGTTTTAATTTAGAAAATTTAAAACGATAGCACGGATTCCTATTTTTTAACCAGAGAATTTGAACAATTGAAAAAATGAAAGTGTGAAGGTTGAAGTTTTGCAGTTTAATTGCACTGAATTGAACATTTTAAATTAAAAAGTGTTAAAAGCTTCTATTATATATGTGTCAATTATTGAGAGTTTGAATAAAAAATTTCCAAATTATAATTTTTTTAAACTTTAATTTAAATCTCACAAGTTACGAATATTTGTGTACTACAAACAGAAGCATAATAAAAGAGATTTGTCGGGGAATCCCAAGTCATGAGCCTAGTACAGTCAGTATTAGGCGTTTATACAGGCGTTTTAAGTATTCCCGGTTGCAGGTATTACTAGCAGCACTCATTTCAATACACATTCTTATTTATGAATACTAAAATTTCTTACATTTCTTACGACTTATGTTACTTAAGATTCTTACTTTTGACAAATCTTGATGAATTTTTTGAAGTGGTCACGAATTATCTAGCGCGAAGCTCGAGTTTCGTAAAGATAATGTAATCGTCAAAGCCGTAGGTGCTTTGAGAACCCCCTTTAAAATCAAATCGAAAAAAATTTAGTTACAATTTATGGCTGTAATTCCTCAGAACTTTAACCCAGTTGGCACTAAATTTGGCGACGTCTTTACGACATCTTTACGACATTTTACGACAACTTTACGACATCCTATGTCCATGTCGTTTTGGTGACTTTGCGATATCGTAAAGGCATCGTCAGATCATAGGACCCATTTACGATATCGTAAAGACACCTTAACGACATGGACATAGGATGTCGTAAAGTTGTCGTAAAGATGTCGTAAAGATGTCGTAAAGACGTCGCAAAATTTTTTGCTTAATGGGAAATAACAGTTTTCGATTTAAGTTATAGTATTCACAATATTTGAAAAAAATTAATTAAAGTGTACGCAAACAAAAATTTTAATAGCTGAAGCTCGTAAAACACGGTATTTTTCGGATTAAATTATTATGAAAATGACAATGTGTGAAATATTCACCTACATCAACAGAAGCGGAAAAAGCTCCCGTACAGGTTGGAAAAAGTTGCCTTTTTTATTAAGAATTGGCCACATTATTGCTTTTACATAAAAGATGCAGTTTTCACTTCTCTATATTGTCAAATTTTTTAACAAGGATTTTCAAAAAAAAATTTCCTACATCCACTTTCTTGACTTAGCCAATAGTCTTACTCGTTTCGAGCCTTTTCCCGGTTCTTGCATCCCAGCCGTCAATTTCCAAATTCGTATGGTTGTCACAGCACAATTTTCTTTCTAATCCCGTTAGAAATTATCAAAAAAATTCGGATTGCCATTACCCTGAAACAATTTTTTTGGTGTTGTATTTCATATGCATAAGTAGAGTATATGTACTCATATTCTATACCCCCTCCCTTCACCCACACTTATACTGTTAGGTGCAAATTTGCTTAACTTTTCGGATATCCCTGCTTTTATGAAAAATGCTTATAAACATACCACATAGAATGAGAAAGGCCGTAAAATACTCAAGATTTATTCATTTCATTAAAATATGGAAATTTTACAGTGTCACATAACCTAGAAAGTATGTTTCCAATTCAAATTTGCACTTATATATATAAGTATGTTTCATTAAACATAGTTATTCGATCTTATCGATAAATTGAAATTTATTTAATCATGTTCGAAAAATATATTGTTTAAAAAATATCTTTCTGCGAGAAACTAATTATGACCTGAACTGGTCTATTTATAGAAAACTTTTCCGCTATATGCAACCGAAAAAATATACTAGAAAATGTTAGAATTTTAGATGATTTTTCTACAAATTTTTTATTTTATTCCTTCGTACTTTGTTCTATATGCATAAAGATGTGTGTGCGACAATGTAGGAGTTCCTAAATTTTTCAAAGGACCTGGATCTTTTGTTTTATCTATGAATATTTAATGAAAAAATTATAATTTTATATGCCGAACGATGCGAGAGACATAAAAAATCCCATATAAGGAATTGTAGCTTTCCTCATAACCTAAACATTTTTATTAAGGTAGCCCAAAATAATTTAGATTTATAAATCAGAATGTGTACGCATAAGCCCATCAGAGCTTTAGAAAATTTAAACTTTACTTATACTTAGTTATGTAGAAAATTAAAAGCATAAAAGGCGTAGGAAACTGAGATCTGACAAATATATATTTTTGCTAAAGTTGTAATCAAATCTACATGATTACTTAAACAATTGGAAGACTTTCTCAATTAAAAAGAATAAATATTAGAACGTAAAGCGCGAGGTTCAAATATGATCAGATTCTAAGATGCTCGAACTCATCAATTCTTATTGCGATCATATTCAACTACGAAAATTAATTTCTGCAACAAATTTTTTCTTATGCGTTAAATATGTTATATTTTTAATTCATTAATTTTTAATGTAAAGTCATTGTATGTTTTATTACGTTATCAAATTTATGTTATGCGCAAATCGTGATCACATTATTCATAAATCCATCCCAAATAAAACATATTTATTGTAAGGGATAGCAAATTCTCTTTGGCCTTGATAATAATTAACAATTGACAAATACCACGTTAAACGATGACATTTTAGTATCAAGGCAACAAGACAAGCGTTGACGCATATAATGAGATATCAACGTTTATCATTTTTTCCTCTAATTAAAAAATATGAGAATTGTATTTACTGTCGCCTTTTCCTTAGCTTTTTATCTCTAATTTTATTATTGGGTTTAATAATATTATACATCTATGAGCTTAAGCACAATTTTCAATTACGTAAATAAGAAATTGTGCAATTCAATTACATATTCTATCCCAATCGCTGTTTTCTTTCAAACAATATTTAAATGTATATAATATGACTACGAATTTAAAATGTATTTGTTTTTAGGGAGTATAGAATGCGAGTCTTAAGAAAAATTTAATTTGAATAGTGTCCTCATTGATACAGAAATTGTACCATATGTGCACGTGTGCACATATGGTACATTCCTGATGTTCTCAAAAATTCCAAAAGTTTTCAAAGATTATAACTATACTGATTTGCTGTCTCTATTGTATGTTGAATCCATGTTATGTATCTATAATATTTAGAACTACATGTTAATTCAAAAAATATTTCGACTTCACTCAAGCACAACCTTGAAGCGAGGAAAGGTAGTCAAAAAACCAAAAACTAATTTTTCAGCTCTATAGATAACAGTATAGATTTTTCAAAAATAGAAATAAACAAAAATTTCGACCAAAAGAGATGAATTTGCAAATCAAACAGATGCAATTTCAACAAAATAGTGGAATCATCATCCAAGAAAGGTTCTTTTCTTAAGTAAAAAGAAATTTTAGCCCGATCGTTCAACTCTGAAGTACAATAACGCACTTTTTAGGAAAAAGGCGAATTTTCAGCCAAGAAAGACTTGCAGGTAATAAAAACAATTGCATCTAAAAAGTTTAATTTCCATCCATAAGGACGAATTGTCAACTAAAATAGTTGAGTTTTCAAGCTAACAAGTGGAATGTTTTAGAATACAGGTAAGTTCTAAAGCCAGAAAGATGAATTTTTAACAAAAAAAATATATTTTTAACCCTGAGAGAAATTATTTATTAATAATAAAAACAGCAAATGTAATACACGATGACTTGAATCAGCTTTGAAACAAAAGTCCTCGGATCGATGCAATTTTTTCATAAAGTTTTTCTACTATATATCACACAGTAGGAGGAAATTCACTTTTTTGGTTCAAGAATGTCCAGAGCCTTCAATTTTAATTTGATTTGGAATTATTTTGTTAAATTAAAGTTCATTAGATTCTGAAGAGCTTGACGTTTCGAACTTTGGTCTCTTCTATTTCTTTATAAATTATTTTTTACACTAAGTATGGAAAAACTAAGATTTTGAACATATAAATTTTTTATGCTTCAATAACTGATTAGGTAAGCTTTATATTGTATAGAATGAATTTTTAGGGAGTCATAGAATACAAACAATTTGCTCATTAATCTAATAATTTGTTATAATTTGTTATAATAATTCGTTAGTATTAATGCGGAAATGACATTTAATTACAAAACTAATTGAAAAGTCTATGATAACCATTCTTATAAAAAAATTTGTTGACAAATTATATTAAAAAATGTTTAATTTTGGCCCTTTCGCATAGCAATTTTTTTTTGCACTGGAAATTTTTGAAGCTGTTGGTCGAATGATTTCTAGTCACAAAAATACAAGTTTTAGAAGATAACAATAACCATTGCTATAAATAATTCTCGTGGCATAATATTAAAATTTAAGGTTTTATTAAATTTTAGTTTTCTTTTATATTACTTTCAGGAATATCTGTACCCATTCTGGCTATTATAGAAAATTTAAATTTGATGAAATCGTATGTTTAAATATTCTGTCACAAGAATTGTTAATTTCATCAAAAATGATTAAATATTTATTATTTTAAGGAATACTAGAAGTCATTCTGGCGTTTCAAGGATATTATGATTTTAAAAAATCTCAAATTTTTATATTTTGCCACAATAATTGCTAATAACAATGATTATTATCAACTTATAAATTAGTTTTGTAATTAAATGTTATTCCTACATTAACAGGAAGCACTTATCGGAAAAAAATTGTTTACAGCTAATAAGACTATTTGTTAATTTGTTCGTTAAATTTGTTTATAACAAATAAATTAACAAACAAATAAATTAACTTGCGACTGAATGAATGATTTAATAATGATCAAAAATAAATGTATAGAGAAGTTATACTTATTTTCCTTTACTTAAATAAATTGTTCATATTTTGAACAAATTACAGTTATTGTAAAAATAAAAAATGTGCATCGAAAGAGTGTCCAGTTTATAATTGCCATTTCAAACATTAGCAAAATACATCCAGCGAATCGATAGCCACTAAATAGTGATCAAATTCATGCAGAAAAATGTTATTAACAATAACTTTTGTAAAACTTCAAATTTCAGCAACCCGCTCAAATAGTATTTTCCATTTATCCTTGGGAACCGACTAAAGTAATTTCCGCGAAAAAAGCTCTACTATTCAAATATAGATGGCTCAATTAGCAGATTCTGACTCACTTTTTAACCTCATTAATGTGCATTCTTTATTAAAAATCGATTCTAATATCTTTCTTCTGGAGATAATAATTTTTGTTGCTAAAATTCTGAATTTTTGAATAATAAACTGAATTTAATAATCAACCGAAAAGTTGATGACCTGCCTGTTAAAAATCATTTGCTTCCTGCAGTAGATTCAACAAAAATACAGAACAGTCTAGATTTGGGTAAAAAAGAGACGATGGTCATGGCTTCAGCTGTTCGCACGGCCGCAAAGAATGTAGAAGCTGTTAAACCATCTTTAAAAAAAATCTTTTGACTAAAATCCACTGAAGTCATAAATACTTGAATACATGAATGTTTTATTTGACACGTGAATTATAGCATACATGAGTATTAGTAGCGACTTGATTACCCCTTCTAGAGATATTCCTCACTTTTTAAAGACGGCATATAACGTATCAAGTTTTATATTTCATTCGAGAATTCATCCAATTTTGTTTCCTAACTTTAAAAAATTCAGTAAGTGAATTTTTATCGTGAACGCTGACACCAATCAAATGTAAACATTTCAGAGAGATAAGCTTCACGCCTGTAGTGTATTAGATAAAGACTATAGAACATACGTGTATTACGCGCAAATAATATCTTACCAAAAACTTGAATAATCGATAGTTGGACTCTGTACCAAACTATTTATTCCTACGTAAACTTATTTCTCCTATTTTGGAAAAAATGAGGATAGCTTACAGGCTGGTCTTTATCTTAGCTATTACCTTTAAATCTATTGGTGAGTATACTAATAGTGCAATTAAATATACATAACTTTTCTTATATTATTACGTTTCACTTAACCAGCAATTTTTCTGACTTCATAATTTCATTCTTTAAATTATAAAAGCTTCATAAACGACACAATTTAAGATTGTGCTTAAACAAATAGCTTGCTCTTTAACAAAAAAAGAACTTATGTGTTTATAGATTTCTTTATCATTTGCATTTCCTTGTCTTTATACATATATATTTAAAAATTTTTTTAAACTAATTAAATAGGTGGTACTGGTTTAATGTAAAATCAGACTATTGCGTCGTATTGGATTTCACTCTGGGACAATTTTTCTTAAACCAAAAAGAAAGATCGAGTTCCTTAACCAGGCCTTTTTGAACAACGCTTCCGGTTTTACCCACGGAATAATTATTTAAAGAATAATGAATATTTTCAGTGACCCAACTATGTAAAACATAAAAAAAATTACAAAAAAGTTAGTTACCAAAAAAAAACAACTTCAGATTTGTTATAATTTATTATTTGATAGAACGTGCCGCTTTATTTCAATCGTCAGAAAGATTAACATTGAAATAGTTGAAGTTATAGAAAAATGAAACACGATAAAATGTAAAGTCAATAAACAAAATTATTTCTCTAAATCATATCTGCCAATTTTTTTAACAGATTTTTGAGTAAGACACGTAATTTTGCTCCAGTCGTAATAAATAGCTTTAAAATAAACAAACACAACTTTTGGACAATTGGACGATGTCCAATGATATTTTGAATAATAAAATTTTTCGCATATAATTTATTTTAATGATATACACTTATTGAAAATGTACATCTTTCAGAGAAGCTGCGAATAAATAATAATACAAAATAAGGAGCAAGTATTTAAATAATCATGAAAAATAGAATTTGTACTTTTTATTACTTACAGTTTCCCCGGCTTTTTTCACAAAAATGAAAAATTTTATTAACTGAATTCGGAAATGCTATGAAGTATCATAACGGACGTCCCCGGACTCTTTTTTGAGGGATACTAACAAAAAAAATGTATTGTAGTAAATAAAAATTGTATGCATATGCATTATTTTGAGGTTACGTCGTTTTTCATCTCTGTCTTTCCGATAATCTGGAAATTATTTATGAAGTAAACTTTTTTGATTGGCTGCAAACAAGGGTAGTTCCGGGAGATTAGTTTCTATATTTATTTGTAAGTCCAAAGTTTTCGTCCAAAAATATTGTGTAGTTTGGAAGTAACGCTAGGGTGAATTGTAACACACATAACCTCGAAATATACACGCACGTTGTTAGCAATATCAAAAATTTTTTGGTAAAAAAAACATGAAAAAAGTATGTGGGGACGTCCGTTAGCATGTTCGCTATCATTTCCCAAATTTTAAAGACAAAATATTTATTATTCTAGAAAAATAGCCGGGGAAACCTAAAACTGGTAAAATCGACAATTTTCTAAGTATCACATGCCCTTAAACCCGAAGCTCTAGAGGTCTATTATCACTTTATACTTGAAATTTATTTTCACAAATATACTAAGAATACTTCACCTGGAAAAGAAGAGCTAATGATTTCTTTTTAATTTCAGGATATTTATTTATGGTTTTATCATAGCTATAGTCTTATATGGGAATGGTATTATTAATATCACAATATCGCAAAATCAGTTAATTAGTAAAAATTTCTTTTAATACAGAAAAGCTTTTTCTGCTTAACTTATTGGCTTCCTTGCACATGACAGTACATTTCGTTGAATCCAAGTTGTCTTTTTATAATAATAGCTTTTTTCTTAATTTGTATTCTTAAATTCTCACAAAATCTTATTCTTAATGACACTATCAGTAAATAAAATTAAAAAAAATTAAAGTACCGTGTAGTGTTGGACTAGAGTGCACTACATTTTTTTAAATTTATTTTTTATTCTAATCAGAACTTAAAACTAAAGCCTGGCTTAAATAGAAGATTGGTGCCAAACTAGATCTAGCTAATTTTCTTAGACACAATATAAAGTATAATAAATAGTAAGAGAATAGTAATCGGTGGTGACTAGAGCTCACATGCTCAGTTGTTTTAGTGATAATCTGATCAGTAAAATAAAATCCTTTGAGCATGCTTGAATATTTCCGCAGCGAATATTTACCTGCAACGACTAAATTTAGCCGTAAATTCACGAGTAGGATCGTCTAAAACCATAAACACAATTCTCGATGACAGCCTTTCCATCCTACAGGATTGCATGATAAATTAAATTATTTCATATTCTTTTGAAACGTCAACCGATTTTATGTACTTTAAATATAGCTCGTGAGTTTGCAACTTGATCTATTTCCCGCATTATTTCTCAGCTAGAAAAAAATATGTTATGCTTTTGTAAACCTTTCATGACGAGGGAGCGGTTGGCTTCTTCTTTAAGTTCGGCGTTCGTACGGAACTTTTTTCCATCTTTGTAAGTTTTGTGTTTAGTGTAAAGGAAAAAATCAATCGTAGCAAGGCCTGGGAAATAATATGGTATCTCTACAAACTTGCGTGCAGCTTCCACTTTGTTGCGTTTTATTTTCTTTTGTCGAGAGGCGTTGGTACCCACCTTGCAACCACTTTCGAGCAATTCAGCTCTTTAGACATTATTTGATAAGCCGAGGATTCATTCAGTAGCAGGCGTCACTATTTCATTAGGAATTCAAACATATTGAAGTGTAGAACACAGCAATTGTGCAGATACCGCGTTTGCTGCAGCGGCATTCAATTAATTTAAATATATTAATATAAAGAAACAAAAGACAGTTATATTCTGGGATGATTCCATTGCTTATCAAATTGATAAATACAAATTTGTTGTGAATATTTCCCAAAATAAAGTTTTAATGCGTATTTACATATTTCTTATTTGAAATATATATTGTTAGATGAAAAGATTAATATGATTTTATTCAAACATTAATATACTGGAAGAATTTAATTACTAATTTTCTTCATTTGCTTAGAATTAGCAGAAGACTTCATTAACCTTTCTTTCTAGGGAAAATTTTAATTATTTATATATAAATTGTATTTTTGAACGAATGTTGTTGCATAGATTGAACATATATAAGCTGTCACACAGCTTGTCTCAGTACTCTGACTTGGTCATGGATCCAGGTTTTTTAGTTATCAAAGAATATTTGGAAGTGTTAGTACGCTCAGACGTTATTCCGGTCCACGTTGAACCGGTTCGAGAAGTGCATGAGACTGATAAGGTATACTCAAATCTCTCCTAAGGTATTTCGGCGGCTCTATCATTGTGCATGGTTCAGTCGACACCTGGCATAGATCGGAATTCATTGCAAAAAAGACGGAAGTATCTTGCAAAACATAATGGCTGGCTTCTAGATATACAGTACAGCTTCGAGAGGGGTTGATAGATTTCGTTTTTTGTTGGAAACGAGGACTCTTTATCTGTCTTTGAATATTAAAAGAGCATATAATTCTGTCTTACCTAGCTCGCTGACTAGTTAATTCAAGGAGCTGAATGTTCTGCGTAATATTCTTAATCTTTTTTTTGCTGATGCCCCGGGATCTTGAATCCCTTTCTCCACGGATAAGAGGATCGGGACTCTTAAGGCCGTTACCTAAATGCCAAATATACCACTTCACGAGGAATTGAGTTGCAATAGAATACCCCGAATTTTGCAGCTTTTCTTAGTGCCTTGCTTGACAAGCGCACGATCTATGTCTCGCATGGTGATAGTATCTAGGCTAAATGGTCTAGAGCGATTACCATAATGCAAACTTTTGCTCAGATTTCCTGGGAATTGTCTCCTTTCATGCTCCCCACAGTGAATAAAGGGCTAATCAGGGTATGTCTAGAGTGATGGAATTCTTTTTTTCCGAGTAAGAAAAACCATATTACACATAATGAATCAGGTTTAATACGCCTCTCTCCGCGTCGCAAAGTACTTGTCTCTACGAGGATCGCAGCTTGCGAGCAGATATGTATCAAGAAACTGTAGTGAAGTAACAGTCCTCTTGTTGACAAATTGCTGACACTAGCAAGACTTGCAAGGTGCAAGACATTCTGGATGCAATAGAAAAGTCGACGGTACTTGGTATTGATCCCGCATTTTCTCATCCAGGAATTCTGTCCTTTTTTACCCCCGTGACTTAATCAATGGGCTTGTGGGTTATGCTATGCGTGGAGGGCTCCTCCTTCTTTCCGTATCCTTCGCAGGCACGAAGAAAAAGAAGGCGATGCCTGTGGTGAATTATTTTTAATTCATTTAAACCTACCCTAATATGAAATCTTCCTTAGACGGACGACTGCCGAGCAGTTATCGGACCTCGCATATTTGAGTATTGTGGACGAAAGTCCATTAATTTGTATCGCTTTGTAAGGCGAACTTACAAAGGAGATACTTAGAATTATCGTAATTAAATTGAAAATTGCAAACGCTGAGGTTTATAAAGTTATTCTTCTAGAAATATATGAAAATTTATGAGATTATTTCGACCTTGTCCATTATTACGTTGATTGTTTAAAAGCAGACATGGCTTATTGTGTCTAAAAAATAAGAAAACAAAAAAATTATAGGTCTTATCTAAAAATCATATCTTCTAAACGTTTTTTTATACCTTATAGAGTTCTTTTGGCAAATTGTACTTTTTATTTTTGACAGCGTGTTTATGACAAATAAAGCTAGAAGTATTCAAGATAAATAGCTGGTTGACGAACTCGTCCTTTCTTTTAGGCCTTAGAAAAGTGTACTATAGCCCGATCTAAACTGATTATCTTTCTAACACTTACTGTAACCCTTTCTTTCTTGTTGCAGAGTTAATTTCACCGTTTGATTGTTTACCTAACGGTGAACCTATTCCTGGCGTTCCTCGTTTTGGAACTTCTTCTTATTCTTATTCTGAAAGAATTCAGTTACCTGGAAGGTCTCTTTCTCCTGTCAAATCACCTCTTCCTGCCAGATCCGTGTCTCCTCCCGCAAGTACTCATCCTTCTTCCGGGTCTATAGCTTCACCTATAAGGCTTCCTTCTTCCGAAGGAAATGACTGTGAACTTGAACGATTCAAATTTATTCGGCTCATTTCAAAAAGGAATTTGCACCTGATATTTGAATTTCGAAAGTACACTTTTCCTGTCGATAAATCACTCAAAATAAAAACTGGACAATCTGCGTTTAGTCCTGTTCCAACCGATGCACAAATTGTACTATCAACATCCGATGGTGACGTCTTTGCCATATTGGAGACTTATAATATTCTAGCTGGAATTTATATAATTAGCGATCAGAAGAAAAAACGTGTGAAAATTAACATGGAAAGCCAGGTAATTACCGTACTGAACCGAGAAGAACTTTATAACATTCCAGTAGGAGCCCAACGCAACATCATGAGAAGTTTTGAAGTACAGAATATAAATCGTCACTTAAACAACAATCGTCTATGCCATTCGTTCAATTAAAAAAATCTAGAACTATATTAGTACCTTTCACACACGTATCGAACAGTATTTTATGCCAGGAAGGCCGAAAAATCATGTGAAAGTTGAGATTTTGAGGTTAGAGTGATATAAAGTATATTTTTTGTGGTACGGACACTGACCAAAATTTTACGTGTAACTAGTTATTACATTCAAAAGTCTTTTCGGAAAAAGACAAAAAAAAATTAATTTTGCTTCCCTCACGAAAATGCTTTAGGAAGAAAATTACTGCACCGCACAGTAACAAAAGCCAGGAATTTACTATTCATAAGCATCTAGAAACAATGTATGCATTTTTATTGCAGAAAATTTTATGTTAATGACTAATGATTGACAATTATAGATTTTTTATATTTGCTTTTAACTTTTGGTATACAACTTTTTACCCTCAGTATCTCTTTGATTTCATACGCAGGGGTGTCAGCAAGCGAAAAATGATTGTTAAGTAGTATCATTTTAAAATTGACAAATACAGAAAAAACGTTTTTTTTATTCT
>NC_046662.1:52051973-52053552 GCF_010883055.1 Belonocnema kinseyi | reverse complement strand
CGCGGACAATTGTCCAGGGGTGGTCCCGAAGGAATTAACCCCCAAGCAGAGGTGTGAAAACCGTGCCGAAAGCTGAATGGCACCTGGGTGAGGTGTCTAGAAAGGTGATTCTGGGATACCAGGCGACCTCTCAGAGTAAGCAGCCTTATCTTTGCATGCGGGGCTCTACAAGGATGGACGAACCCCTTCCCCTAGCTTCTCGTGGGAACAACAATGCCAACACCAAACATAGTTGTAGTAAGTGCGGTTCAAAACAACAGAACGCGCAGGGCTCCCGACAATGGGTCGGCCAAAAATGCCGACCAATGTAGAGCTGGGGCAGCCAATGAAAATGGATTCAATGCGATAAATCGGCAGGATCTCGTGACCTTTGGGTGGACGGAGCAACTGAATCACGACTTGCTAGACTGCTACGATGCGAGTGTGGCCCGTGAACGGGGTTACATGGCACGGCTGCATGCTCTGTGGTGCGAGAAACACCCGGAGCTATCGCAGTTTTCGCAGCAACGTCTGCGAAACCATGCTGAACTACTCCGTAAAAGGGGCTATGTAAGCGGAACGCCTACTCTACCACAGCTAGAACAAGACAGCAACAAAGAAAGAGAGGCGACACTAAGACCAACCGCAGGCAGGCATCCAATAGATGAAGAGCGATGCTTTACGACCCGGAGAAACATCAACACCAAGGTTTCTCTCAAGCCTAAAGATCTGGCTGAAATGGATGACGAGCTTCGTGGACATCTTTCCTGTGAATCCGAACTCTGGGCTATCAATTATTGTGTGTATAATGCAGCAAGAGCTTTGGCCGATGCGAACCGTAAAACAAAACCAACGGCTGATCATAACACCAAAAGACGAATGCATCAACTTGCCATAAAGATAGGCTGGGCAAGATAGTACGCGTCCCGCATTCAATGTGTGATTGACTACGTCACATCTGGCAGGAATTTTACCGCCAAGGTTCGAAAGTTCGCGCGCGAACTCCGGACCCGTTATCACACACTTAACAAGTCAAAGCTGCTGACCATCAGGCAGCATATTGTTGAGAGAATACGGATACTATCTGACGCTAAGAGAAGTCTAGAGCGGAGGGAGAGATGGGTCAGAGAAAATCAACAGTTTCTCTCTGACCCATCTCGACTCTACCAGAATCCTCCAGGTGAAAAAAGTATTAAGAGGGATGAAGAACTATTTCGCACCGGGACCAGATTGTATCAGAACCTTCTGGTGGAAGAAGTTTTCTTCAACCCATCAGCAGTTGGCCCGTATTTTCACCTCATATTTGAAGTCAGAAGAGCCGATTCCAGAGTGGTTGGTGGAAGGGCGCACAATACTTCTGCCGAAAATAGGCAACTTGGCTGACCCGAAGAACTACAGGCCAATAACTTGTCTGAACACGCTTTATAAGATATTCACAGCTATCCTAAATGATAGGATTGTTCGGGCAATTGAACCTGTGTGGCAAGAAATTCATGATCAACGAGACTCAAAGAAAGGCGTAGCCGGATGTCGGGAGAACCTGCTCATCGATAGATGTGTCTGCAAAGATGCAGCGTTCTACCAGCGTGACCTATCGATG
>NC_046662.1:52050684-52051873 GCF_010883055.1 Belonocnema kinseyi | reverse complement strand
GGTGTCTTTCAGGGCGACACCATGAGCCCACTCCTCTTTTGCCTTACATTATTGCCAGTATCTCTAGCACTTCGCCATTCCGACGGGTACTTGTGCGGCAAATCTGCAGATTAAAAATTCAAGGTCACTCATGTATTTTACATGGACGATCTTAAGATCTATGCTAAAAACAGAGAGCAACTGCATCTAGCTCTGGGGATTGTCAAACGATGTCATAAGGAAATCGGAATGGAATTTGGGTTAGACAAATGCGCCAAGGCTTATTTGAAGCGAGGAAAACTTAATGGCATCCCTGAAGATTCTGAGCTCGTTGATAGAAGCGCCATACGACACCTTTGCGCTGGAAAGACTTATACATACCTGGGAGTGCCACAGAGCCGCATTCAGGATGTGACAGCTATAAAGGATACTCTCCGAAGCAGATACAAACGTCTCATCCGACAGATTTGGTCTTCCGAACTGTCGGCGAGAAACAAAGTATCTGCAACGAACATGCTTGCCGTCCCGGTACTACTCTATTTATTTGGAGTAGTTCCATGGACGAAGAACGAGCGCAGATCTCTTGATATCGGGACAAGAGAGGTTATGCACATGAACAAAAGCATGCATCTTAAGTCTTCCGTTCCGCGATTGTACATCTCACGCCGTCAAAGGGGTCGCGGAATATTGAGTCTTGAATGTCTTCACCACAGGATTATTCTGGGTACAGCACATAGAGTTGCAAATGGAAGAGACCCTCTCCTTAAAATGGTCAGCAATCACGAAGAAGTGGGCAAAGGAGCATTTCTGTACAAAGCAGCGGAGGAGGCTGCTGAAACACTCGGACTTGTCTTCACTATTAGGGGTGAGCAAAATGCATCAAATCTAATCTATCTCGAGTACTCACTCCTGAAAGCCCGGATTAAGAAAGCACAAAAGAAAAACTTTCGTAAACAGCTCCTCGATAAGAGTATGCACCGTATCTTTCACAGAAATGTGAAGGATCAGTCAATGTCTTGTGAGCTAATGTTTGCTTTCCTTAAATCGCCTGGATGGAAGTCTGGTACAGAGGGTTTCATTTTTGCATGCTAAGACGGTGTCATTTCCTCCTTAACATACCGTCACCACATTTTGAGCCAAGACATTCCCGATGATAGCTGCAGGGCGTGCCATGCACACCCCGAGCATTTAGCTCACATACTATCTAGTT
>NC_046662.1:52043708-52050584 GCF_010883055.1 Belonocnema kinseyi | reverse complement strand
TGACATGGTTCTTCTTGACTTCGAGAAGCGAACCATGTTCGTTATCGAATTTTCGGCACCAGCTGACAAAAACATCATAGCCAATGAGAATGAAAAGAAAGACAGGTATCGAGACCTTATAAGGGAGTTACAGCGATTGTCCCCGGAACATTCTGTTAAGCTAATTGTCCTTATTATCGGCACTCTTGGAGGCGCCAAGCTTTCACTTGATAATGGCCTAAAAAGCATCCCTGTGTGTCAACAATATGCTAGAACACTTGCGGGAAAAATGCAGAAGGCGGTAGTCCTTGGGTCCCTCCGTGTTCTTAGGGTGCACGAGGCTTTTGCTGGATCGTCGTATTGATTCCTTTACAGACTGTAACCACCTATCTCACGATTGTGAGACGTGGTTATGGCTGAAATTTTACCGCGATTTCGCTGGAAGCGGGTGCAATTATTCAGATTAGCACCCGCTCCCGGCGAAATCCTGCGGTTGTCCTTATGACCTAAAAAAAAAGAATGCGTTCGTCAACTAGCTATTTTGGATAAGAACTCAAAAAGTGAGCGCATCTTTAAAATATTTGAGACAATTTTTTTCAAGATTTAGAAATGCTGTGGACCGGTATTTCTATTTTATTCTTTTGTAACAAGTACTGTAACGTACAATGGAACTGTACGCTTACATTATATTATTTTGGTATGATTTGTTATGTGCATGTATAATAATTTCGAGGTTAAATATCCTCTACAAATAAGGGTTGGCGGCTAGATAGACAGATAAACGTCATTGCTAAAACGTGTTATTCAGTTTCAGCAAGTGTCATAATTATAAATAATTATAAATAATGAGAATGTAAGCTTACGTAAGGAATTATCTTATCGGCTTTGGCGAGTAGAACTATAAATTACTGATGACCTTAAAACAGGATAAATGTATTTATCATGAGCGCTGTCTCTGATGAAATGGAAATATCTTAGAAAATTAATCTTCACGCCAACGTTCTATTATATGAAGACTATGCAACATACGACTTACATGAAAATATGTAACGAAAAACTAAAATAAAACATAGTTACATCTTCAACCACATTATTCATCAACACATTAATTGGATTCTCCTTTTCGTGGAAAAATGAGAAGAGTTAACATTCTGGTATGCTGCTTAGGAATAATCATTAATTCTCTTGGTGAGTTTAGTAGCATATTTTAAAATATCCATAATTTAAACAATATTTTGACCCCTATTGTCCAGTAAAAGAATAATTTGACCTGGTAAAGTATAAAAGCTTAGCTTCATAAACTGTCCGATTATTGCGAAATTGAATATCCTCGATAAAAGAGGGTCATTGCATCATTGCATTGTAAAATTTCGGAAAAATCTAATATGTTCTTCGATGATAAATAATGAAAACATGAATTGTGATGAAATATGTTGTCATATTTTTTGTGAATCACGTTCAGAAACACCTTGCTACGGGGACCTGTACATCACGTCACATAGCTCTCCCTTAATGCTCGGGACCCTTGAATGCTTTTCTCCATGGATAAGAGGATCGGGGCTCCCAAAGTCGATGCTTAAATGACAACTGTGCCACTTCACGAGGACTCGGTTTGCAGTGAAATATCCTAACTTTTGCAGCCTTATTGATAAAGATATACATGGTTTATATAGAGAGGATAAGGCAATGGTACTTTTCATTTATTTTATACATTTTCCTGTATGAAACAGATAAATATATCAGTTGTTTGGCCAGTTATCGCTAAGATTTCCTGGGGACTGTCTCCTTCATTGCTTCTAAAAGTGCATAAATCGCTCAACAGGGTATGTCTGGAGTGGAGAGCTTCTTTTTTCCGAGCAAAAAAATAACATTACACCTACTTAGCAGGAGTGTTAGTTAAAGTTTGCCGGTTTTACTCATAGATGTCTCTAGAGATATGTATACATTTCTATAATTTGGCATCTATGCCATATTTTTCTATGGACAATTACCTTCAAAAACACAAAATTCCATTCTGCCAAAATAATAGCATCATAGTTGTTTACCTCAGTAAATATTTCGTGTTTCGTTTTCAGTAATTCGCATTTGCAACATTCGTTGCTTTTCTTATTTCGCGAAAAGAAAAAAGCAGTTGAAGCTCATCGATTGCTGGTAGAAACTTATGGTGAACATGGTACAGTGATTAGAACATGCAAGACATGATTTCTTTAATTTAAAAGTCGATATTTCGATTTAACAGACGATGAACATCCTGGTGCAGCGAAAAAGTTCGAAGACGAGGAATTCCAGGGGTTATTGAATGAAGACCCAACCGAATCACAACAACAATTGACACAAACACTAAATGTGACCCGAGCAGCAATTTTCCAACGTTTAAAAGCCATGGGAAAAATCCAAAAGAATGAAAAATGGGTACCACACCAACTGAACGATAGAAAATTGGAAAATCGAAAAACCATTAGTGAACTGCTGCTTGCACGGTTCGAAACGAAATCTTTTCTGCCTCAAATTGTCACGGGGGATGAAAAATGGATTTATTTCGAGAACCCGAAGCGGAAAAAATCATGGCTTTCACCTGGTGAGGTCGGCCCATCGAGTTTAAGGCCAAACCGCTTTGGCCGTAAGACAATGCTCTGTGTTTGGTGGGACCAGTGTGGTGTGGTGTACTTCGAGTTATCAAAACCTGGTGAGACGGTGAATACGGATCGCTACCGACAAAAAATTATCAATTTGAATCATGCGTTGATCGAAAAACGGCCGGAATGGGTCGAACACATCGCAAAGTTATCCTACAACATGACAACGCAACGTCTCATATCGCTAAAGTGGTGAAGAACCCATTAAAAGCATTGAATTGGGAAATATTATCTCACTCGCCGTACTCTCCAGATCTCGCCCCACCCGACTATCATCTTTCAGTGATCCCAGATTTGCAACGACGTTCACTCCAATACTATCACAGGTCTTGTCGGTGTGAAATATAGTAGGAGACGATATACGTGACTGGGTTACGCGCGCAACCCATTTCTCCTCATCTGAATTTGAGAAGTCGAAGGTGCACGATTGCCGGTCGGAACACTTCGGTGGCTCTATTTATATCTCTATCTGCTAACTGCTTGGAAATAAAATTAAGAGATTGGGATTTTAGTATTTCCAGATTTCGATGCTGGCGATTCTCATGATTTGAATATTTCGCGCGCCTCTTTATATGCGTATATTTTGAGGTTACGTTATTTCAAGTATAAAATATAAATTATATAAATATCTATACTATTATATATATATATATATTAATAATGATAATTTTATAATTATGTTACATTATTATAGTCTTATTTATATCTTGATCCGCATTTGAAAGAAATGAAAGAAATTGGCGATTTTGGAATTCATCTCTTTTGGCTAAAAACTCCATTATTTGGCTGAAAAATAAATTATTTTGTTGAAAGTGTAACTATTTTGTAAAAAGAGTCCTCTTTTCTATCAAAAGTTCAACTGCTTTCTTAAAATGTGTTTTTTTTTCCTTTGAAGGTTCATCTCTTTCGTTGAAAATACATTTTTGAAACTGAAAATTTAACAAATTTAACTATTTGGTTGAAAGTTCAACTCGTTGATTGAAAGCTCATATTTTTCGTTTGAAAAATTCAACTTTTTGTAGATAATTCGTCTTTTTGACATTAAAATTAAATAATTTCGTTTAAATTTCACGTATTTTGTTTAAAATTTGTCTGTTTTGTAGATCATTAATTTTCTTGATCGAAAATTCATCTTATTGCTTGACAATTAAACAACTTTGTTGAAAATTCATTTTTCCTGTTAAAAATTATTTATCTTTATCGGAAAATGTAACTATTCTAGGATTGATTAAAAATTGATCCCTTTTATGTGGAAATCGAACTACTCCATTTTTTGTTGAAACTTTATCTTGTACATTTTATTAATTAAAACACCAATTATTTGATAGAAAATTAATTAATTTTAATAAATGTAAACTTTTAGGTTGAAAATTAATATATTTTGTTAATTAGGTTTTTTCCTTAACATTAAAAAACTGCAAAATAAAAAAAATGCTCTAAAATCGTCCTGATTCTTTTTTTGAATCCGTTAAAAATTAAAGAATTAATAGATATTAGTTTTTAAAATTATTTTCAATGATGACTTCAAATATTATTTCAGTCTGAACAAATTTTATTGTTAACTTATTTAATTTGAATTTTATTGATTAAAAAAAATTTTCGTTAATTATTAGCAATATTTGACAGTTCATTTAAAACAATCCATTATAAACAACTATTAAGAACTATGAAAATTTGAACAGAATGGTTTAAAATAGAAAGCCTTGAATTGTTACAATTGTAATAAGGTAAATTTTACTTTGAACGCAACAATTTTAATTCAAAAAAAGATTGAAAATTAATTTAATAAAATTAATTAATTAATTTAATAAACTTGAAATTATTTCAATTAATTTGAAAGGCGATGTAGATTTTTGCAGATTTACAAAAAAATTAAGCCTTTCGAGAATTGTAAAATATTTAAAAAGAATAACAAAAATGGTTGTGATTGCTAAGAAAATTGAAAATGATTTTTTATGCTGAAAAATTAATTTTAAGTGAGTATTTCAAAAGATTTTAAAAATTAAAAAAAAAAAAGAATCAGGACAATTTTAAGGCAATTTTTTTATTTTGTTGTTTTTTAATGTTAGGGAAATATCTAATTAACAAAATATATCAATTTTCAACCCAAAAGTTTACTTTTTAATAAAAATAATTAATTTCCTATCAAATAATTGGTGTATTAATTAATACAATGTACAGGATAAAGTTTCAACCAAAAATGGAATAGTTCAATTTCCACATAAAAGCGATCAATTTTTAATCAATCCTAGAATAGTTACAATTTCAAATAAGGAAAAATAATTTTTAACAGAAAAAATTAATTTTCAACAATGTTGTTAAACTGTAAATCAATAAGAGGACCTTTTTACCAAGAAAATTAATGATCTCCAAAAAAAGAAAAAATTTTAAACAAAATACATGAATTTTCAACGAAATTAATTAATTTTGAAGTCAAAAAGACGAATTATCTACAAAAAGTTGAATTTCTTAAGCGAAAAATATGAGTTTTCAATCAAAATGTTAAACTTTCAAACGAAGAGTTAAATTTTCAACCATAATTATAAAGCGTATTTTTTTTGCGAAGTAGTTCAACTGTTAGTGAAATAATCGACTTTTAAACCCAAGAAGATGTAAGTTGATATTTCAAACAAACAATTGCATTTTTGACCAAAAATTATACATTTTCAACCAAAAAAATTAAATTCCTACCAAACATGGTCAATTTCTAACAAAATACATGAACTTTCAACGAAATTATTTAATTTGAAAGTCAAAAGAGTATTATCTACAAAAAAGCTGAATTTTTAACCCAAAAATATGATTTTCCAACCAAAATTTTAGTTTTCGATTAAATAGTTTAACTTTCTATCAAATTGTTGACTTTTTACGCCTAAAATATGAATTTTTTATAAAACAGTAAAATTTTCAATAAAAAATTTGATTTGAAGGCAAATAGTTAAATTTTCAACTATAATTATGAATCCCTAATTAGAAAAAATTAATGTTGTTACTGAGTAGTTCAACTTTAAGTGAATAATTGAATTTTTCACCCGAAAATTATTATTCTAATTTTTAACAATATAATTGCATTTACAACAAAACGACTTTGCAGACAAAAAATATTTACAGTTGACATTTCAAGCAAATATTTTAATTTTTAACCAACAAGTATGAATTTTCCATAAAAAAATTTAATTTCTACAAAGAAAGACGAATTTTTAACAAATTATATGATTTTTTTAACCAAAAATGGTATAGATTAATTGTCAGTTTCAAACAAGTATTTTTACAATACATAAAACATATTTATATCAGAATAGTTATTAAATAAAAAAAGAAGTAAATTTTAACAAAGTAGTTGAACTTTTGATAGAAAAGAGGACTTTTTTTACAAAATAGTTACATTTTCAACAAAATAATTAAGTTTTCAACCAAATATCAATTAATTCTTTAATTTTCAACGGATTCAGAATCATCTTCTAAAATTAATTATTTATTCATTTTGGATACCTTGAATTCAATTTAAAACATTTGATTTAAAAATTCTTTCAATTAAAAAAAATCATAATCGAAAACAAATAAATTAATTTTCTATCCAATAATTCGTGTTTTAACTAATACAATGTACAGGATAAAATTTCAACCAAAAATAGAATAGTTAAAATTGCAGTTAAAAACTGTGACAAAAAATTGAATTAAACAAGAAAAAAACGAATTTTCAACAAAATTGTTAAACTTTCAAGGAAAAATGTGGATTTTCGACAAAGAAGATTAATGTTTTTTTATAAAAAAAAAAGATTTTTCAACTTAACCAATATATACGACTAATTTTTATTCAATAATATAATAGTTATATTTTCAGATGAAGATAAGTAATGTTTAACAGGAAAAATGATTTTTCAACAAATTTGTTGAATTGTCAACCAACAAGATAAATTTTTGACCAAAAAATTAATGATCTACAAAACAGACAGATTTTAAAACAAAATAAATGAATTTTCAAAGAAAGTATTTAATTTTAAAGACAAAAAGACGACTTATCTACAAAAAGTTGTAGTTTTCAAGCAAAAAATATGAGTTTTCAATCAAAGAGTTCAACTTTCAACAAAATAGTTACATATGTTAAATTTTCAGTTTCAAAAATGTATTCTCAACGAAAGAGATGAACCTTCAAAGAGAAAATTTCTTTAATTTCTTTCAAATGCGGATCAAGATATAAATAAGACTATTATAATGTAACATAATTACAATATTATCAGTAATAACATGTGTGTGTATA
>NC_046662.1:52039948-52043608 GCF_010883055.1 Belonocnema kinseyi | reverse complement strand
CTAACAAGGTCACGTTTCAGAGAGGTGTCTTTCAGGGCGAAACCATGAGCCCACTTCTCTTTTGCCTTACATTATTGCCACTATCTCTAGCACTGCGCCATTGCGACGGGTACTTGTGCGGTAAAACCTGCAGATCAAAAATTCAAGGTCACTCATGTATTTTACATTGACGATCTTAAGATCTATGCTAAAAACAGAGAGCAACTGCATCTAGCTCTGGGGATTGTCGAACGATATACTCAGGAAATTAGAATGGAATTTGGGTTAGACAAATGCGCTAAGGTTTATTTGAAGCGAGGAAAACTTAATGGCATCCCTGAAGATTCTGAGCTCGTTGATAGAAGCGCTATACGACTCCTTTGCGCTGGAGAGACTTATACATACCTAGGCGTGCCACAGAGCCGCATTCAGGATGTGACATCTATAAAGGATACTCTTCAAAGCAGATACAAACGTCTTATCGGACAGATTTGGTCTTCCGAACTGTCGGCGAGGAACAAAGTATCTGCAACGAACATGCTTGTCGTCCCGGTACTACTCTATTCATTTGGAGTAGTTCCATGGACGAAGAACGAGCTCAGATCGCGGAATATTGAGTCTTGAATGTCTTTACAACAGGATTATTCTGGGTACAGCACATAGAGTTGCAAATGGAAGAGACCCTCTTCTTAAAATGGTCAGAAATCACGAAGAAGTCGGCAAAGAAGCATTTCTGTACAAAGCAGCGGAGGAGGATGCTGAAACACTCGGACTTGACTTCAATATATCAATATATCAATATGCATCAAAATGCCCTGCACAACCCGAGCATTTAGCTCACATACTATCTAGTTGTCCAACACACGCGGCAACGACCTACATTCAAAGGCACAATGCGGCAATAAGAGTACTTTATTACTATCTCTGTCACTCATACGGCATTCACCTTAATATCGCTCCTCTAAATGCTCCTAGGGAAATTGAGTCAATTGTCGAGAATGGGAAGTGCCGCATATACTGTAACTTTATATTCTCGACAATTGTTTCTGTTGCTCACTCGAGGCCTGACATGGTTCTTCTTGAATTCGAGAAGCGAACCATGTGCGTTATCGAATTTTCGGCACGAGCTGAGAAAAACATCATAGCCAAGGAGAATGAAAAGAAAGAGAGGTATCGAGACCTTATAAGGGAGTTGCAACGATTGTACCCGGAATATTCTGTTAAACTGATCGTCCTTGTCATCGGCGCTCTTGGAGGTGCCAAGCTTTCACTTGCTAATAGCCTAAAAAGCATCCCTGCGTGTCAACAATATGCTAGAACACTTGCGGGAAAAATGCAGAAGGCGGTTGTCCTTGGGTCACTCCGTGTTCTTAGGGTGCACGAGGCTTTTGCTGTATCGTCGTATTGATTCCTTTACAGACTGTAACTACCTATCTCACGGTTGTCAGACGTGGTTATAACTGAAATTTTACCGCGATTTCGCTGAAAACGGGTGCAATTTTTCAGATTAGCAACCGCTCCTGGCGAAATCCTGCGGTTGTCCTTATGACAAATTTTTAATTATATATATAATAGTATAGGTATTTATATCATTCATATTTTATTCTTGATATAATGTAACCTCAAAATATATGCATATAAAGAGTCGCGATTTTATTTCAAAGCAGTTAACAGATAGAGATATAAATAGAACCGCCAAACTGTTCCGACCGGCAATCGTGCACCTTCGAGTTTTCAAATGCAGATGAGGAGAAATGGGTTGCGCGCGCAACCCAGTCATGTACATCGTCTGCTACTATATTTTACACGGACAAGACCTGTGATAGTATTGGAGTGAACGTCGTTTAAATCTGGGATCATTGTCACTTTTTCGCATCGATTGCAATCTCACTCGCAGAGCAGCGCTTCTCCAATTTTGAAGAAGTCGAAAAATGGCTCGTCGAATGGTTTGCCTCGAAAGAGAAAAAGTTTTTATGGAATGGTATCCATGATTTGCCTGAAAGATTGGCAAAATGTGTAGAATTCTAAAAGTCAATACTTTCAATAAAAAATTTTTGAAATTCCCTTGAGGATTAAGTGTTTTCCTTATTGAAAAAAGCGGCAAACTTTAACTAATACCCCTGGTAATTATGTTCAATACACCTTTCTCCCTGTTGCCGAGTCCTTGTCTCTGCGAAGATCGCATCTTACGAACAGAAATATATTAAGCAAATTCTACCATTGTAACAATGCTCTTTTTAACCAACTGTCGACCCTAGCAAGTCTTGATTCGAAGACAGTACTCAGGGATTAAAATTCCTCGCAGTTTATCATTGAGAAGTTCTGTAGTTTTTTCATCCTCGCCATTAGTCCTAGAATTGGTGTACGGTTCAGAGACTTCGTATCTTTACTGTCAGCAAAGTTTTACGGGTTATTCTAGAGCTCAAGTATATCGTGGAGGGGCTAGGAAAGGAAGCCGTTACCTTTACAATCTCTCGATCTGCTTTAATAACTATTCGGGATTGACTGTTTGACTTTTCTGATCACCCCTGGCTCAAATTGTAAGATATCAGAGAGTCCTGACTGGTCTCTTAGGATTCCTCATACGTTTTGCTTGGATTTTTTTTTGTATTTGGATACTCTCGGAAAACAACTTACGGACGAAGTTGCGAGGTCAGCCTCTAGACTCCGACTTAACATCTTAAGAGAAAGCCCTATCAGTGGCTTGCGTTCTGTTCGTTAACATGACTGTAAGAACTGGGTTCTCTTTTTTTTGCCTTGTTGAAAGTCGAGTGGTTCTCACATCGATTACTTTTTCAATGCGAACGTTTTGACTACAAGGATATGATGTCATTGTATCAGTTTCCTGAGATGACACCTTTAACTTGTAACGAGATTAACGGCCTCTCATAATTGCACGGGTGACTACTTCATCCAGATGGGCTGAAACTTACCAGTAAGGTTGACTGTGGCGTCGAGCTTAAAAATCTTACTCTTCTTCTCTGGCAGTTCCCTCTTCCTGCTCCCACATGTAGAAGAGCCTTTTGATCTTTCGAAAATAATTTTTTATTTCACTGCAATATCAGTAGGCTTGCGGGTTATGTCATACGGTTATGTCATGCGGTTATGTATCACTCGTGGGTACAAATGCAAAGAGGGTGTTGTCAATGGCGGACGACTCGGAATCTAATTAAAACTACTTTAATATGAAATCTTCTTTAGATTGACAGCTGCCGAGCAGCTCTCGGAGCCTCAAAGAGCAAAGAGATTATCGTGGACGAAAGTGAATTTATTTTTATCGCTATGTCAGGTGAACTTCAATTTTAGCCATTGAAACGAAGCATGTGTGAACTCGGGCGTTGTCGTGATGAAAGAGAATTTTTTTTCTCGCCAAATGTGGTCGTTTTTTTTTAATTTCTTCTTTCAGCTGCTCTAATAATGATGCATAATATTCACCAGTGATTGTTTTACCCTTTTCCAAGTAGTCAATAAGTATAATTCCACGTGCATCCCAAAAAACTGTAGCCATAACCTTACCAGCTGACTTTACAGTCTTTGCCTTCTTTGGAGCTGGTTCGCCTGTGGAAATCCACTGTTCGAATTGTTCCTTTGTCTCAGGAGTGTAATGGTGCATCCATGTTTCATCCACAGTCACAAATCGACGAAAAAATTCCTCACGATTCCGACTTATGCGCGCCAAAA
>NC_046662.1:52038248-52039848 GCF_010883055.1 Belonocnema kinseyi | reverse complement strand
CTAGTCGGGAGTGGTGCTGACTGAAAACAGATGATTTGGAGCGATTCGCGCGCCATCTGTTGGTCATTCTAAGGACTTATTGAACTACCCTCGTATATATAGCAATAAATGACAAGTTCACATTGAATGACCTTGAAAAATGACCTGTGTCTTAAAGACATGACTTTATTTGCATTTCGCCGTTAGAGCCCAATAACTTTCATAGGGAACATTTTTTTCGCAGAGCTGCAGTTTTCGAGATATTTGGTAATGTTTCTTAAAAGGTTTGGATGTTTAACCCTCCAAAAAGCGAAAACTGTCCACTTTCGAACTTTGTGCCCCATAACACTTTTGATCGAGGCATTGTGAACTGCAGTTTTAAGAAGTTTAATCAAAATCGACCGAAAGCCATTTCATGTACATTTGCTGCGGGGTCCTTTCCGTGCAATACTTTAAATCTTTCGAATGGTTAAAAAACTGAAGAAATAGTCTAAAATCCCTTGAAAATTAAAAAAAATTCATGTTACTCCCTAAAGTACCTCAAAAATCTTTTAAAAGCTGTGAAATCTAAGGAATAGTGGAAACACTGACTAATTAAAAAAACATAATCCTCTATTTCTTGTTTCAGAGTTTACCTCGCCGTTTGATTGTTTGCCTAACGGCGCCCCTATTCCTGGTATTCCTCGAGTCGGAAATTCGTCTTCTCCTGCAAGAATTCAATTACCTGAGACGTCTTATTCTCCTGCCGAGCCTTCTCGTCTTGTAAGGTCCAGGTCTCCTGCTTCATGGGCTCATTCTCCTTCTAGTTATATGGTTCCACCTACGAAGCTTCCTTCCCCTGATGGAAATGGATGTGGACTGGACCAACTTAAATTTATTCGTCTTATCTCCAAATGGAATTATAATCTGACATTGGAGCTTCGAAAATACACTTTTCCTGGCAAAAATGCATTAAAAATAAAAATACGAACTAATGTTTATAGGCCGGTTCCAACCCAAGAACAAATCGTATTATCAACATCCGACGGTGACGTCTTTGCCATATTGGAGACTTACGATGTTCTGGCTGGAATCTATAAATATATAAATCGTACCATAAAACGTGTGAAAATAAATATCGAAAGCAACAAGATTACTGAATATAGCCGCGAAGAAGTTGCCGCATATCCAGTTGGTATCCAACGATCAATCGTGAGAAGTTTTATGGTGAAGAATATAAACCATCATGGAGACAGTAATATTCTACACCATTTATTCAACTGAGAAAATCTGAAACTAAAAAATATATTGTTTACTGTACGAAGTCGGTCCAAAATTTTACATGTAACTAGTAATTACAATTAAAAGTTTGTTTGGAAACAGATGAACAAATTTTATTTTGATTCCCTCGCGAAAATATTTCAGAAAGAAAATTACTGTACCGTACAGTGACGAAAATCAGGAGTTTACTATTCATAAGCGTCTAGAAACAAGTTATGAATTTTTATTGTAGAAAATTTTATGTTAATGTCTAGTGATTAATAAATATACCAGGTGTATACATATGAAACCGGTATTGCCATTTAGCGGCCAGTAGGCACACTTGTAGGCACTGTCGGAACTTACCATTTGTGCTAATTGG
>NC_046662.1:52017219-52038148 GCF_010883055.1 Belonocnema kinseyi | reverse complement strand
CGCATACTTTGAATAAAATATTTGTTATCATTCTCTTGAAATAAATGTGTTTTTTTCTTGAAAAAATACCGGTTTCATATGTATACACCTGGTATATTTTTCACTTTTTCTTCCAACTATTTGAAAACAACTACTTACCTTTCAAATCTCTTTGATGTAATGCGCAGGGGTGTCAGCAAACGAAAAAGGACTGATAAGTGGTATCATTTTAAGATTAAGAAATACTTTTTAAATACTTGTTTTTTGCATTCTCATCCTAATGAGAAGGTATCGGTTTTATGTAAAATTTCACTCTGTCGGCACTAGAAAGAAAAAATTAGTTCCTAAACCAGCCATTTTGGATAAAAATTAAAAAAGTGAACGCATTATACAGATTTTTAAAACCATATTTTCTTAAGATTAAAAAAATGTGTGTGCAGTTATTTATACTACTCAGAAACTCAAACATTTTGCCCTTATGACTTTATTCTATAAAAGAAAGTAAGCAGAGTTAGAGCAATTTTAAAATCAAAAAAGAAACAAGTAAAATGGATACTTTAAGCCAATTACCGCATCGCATGAAAAATGACAAGAGAAAAAAACGCTGATTTTTGAAAGTCCGGCAAGATTATCATGACAACTCTTTGAATTTAGACAAAAAGTTGAAAATTAAAATTTTGATCATACAAAACATAATAAAAAATAAAAAATTTCATTTTGCGGTCAAACTATGCAAGATACGAAAAAATGACCGAAAATTTCGCGCCCTGAAAATATTTAGAAATTTGTCAATAATGACTTTTCGATAGGTTGCATAGTTTTTGATTTAGTCGTAAAAAGCAACATAAAAAATTTTAAAAATAAATTTTTGGATAAACGACACAAGCTTTGAAAAAATAGATAGACGAAAGTTGCTCTTCCAAACAATAGCGAAAACTAATTCAAATTTATCATGAATAATTTTTGATAGGACACTTCGTTTTTATATAAATCGTAAAAAATAACATTCAAAATTTAAAAATTAAATTTTCTGAAAAATGTTACAAGGTAAAAACTAAAATTAAGCGACTAAAATTGTTTATCTCAAAAAGATATATCAATTTGCTATCAATCATTTTTAGATAGAAGGAGTAGATTTTCTTTCAATCGTAAAAAATAAGATTAAGAATTTCAAAAATAAACTTGTAGAAAAACGACACAAGCGGCGAACAAAATCAAAAGACAAAAGTTGATTACACCAAGAATATATACAATTTTGGTTATAAACTCTGACTATAAAACTATATTAAGAGTAAAAAAATAAACTTTTTGTAAAAAGGATACAAGATACAACATTTTATTTAACGACATTTCTCGCCTAAATTACATCTACATTGAATGTAAACAAATTAGATTTATGAGAAGCGATAAAAGTTGCAGTTAAATGTTAAATGATAAAAATAAGACAATAAAAATACTTTTGTTCTGATACTGATGCATGTTATGAACGGTGATAATACAAATTTATTCAAATGATTTACATTTTTCAAAGTGTCTAAGAATAAAATATAATGCAAAATAAGAAGCAAATATTAAAGTAATCATTAAAAAAGGAGATTTGTACTTTATTTTTCAATATCTGCATAAGCAGTCCCATACCGAGGTACTAGAATAAATATAATATACATTTGATATAATAGAGTCAAGCATAATGTAAGAAAGTTTTATTTTTCGACCTAATCAAGCGTGAAGCATGGCATAAGTAATCAGAATGTGTTCTCTAAAGGCGAAGGAACTTCAACAAAAGAGAATTCTCAATCACCAAATGACAGCTGCCGATACTTTAATCTTTAATTTTAAAAGAATTGCGCACAAATGTGGGGCAGATTTTTAATGCTGAAATATTTCGTAAATGTTCTGACCAGCCTCACCCAGCCTCATATTTAGCACAGAAAAAACTAGAGAAAAAATGTGTTGCAGGATATTTTTTAGAGCGCTATTTGTTAAGCCATATACAACGTATCTTTGACCAATTGTAGTCGGTTAAGCCAATTTTGAGAAATTCAAGTTAAAATTTTTTTTTTCTTTTGTAACGAATACTGTAACGTTTAACAGAACTGTAAGCTTATATTATATTATCTTTAAATGGTTTTTGTGTGTATGTATGAGAATTTCGAAATTAAATCTCCTCTACAAGTAAGGGTTTTCAGGTAGACAGATAAACGTCATTGCTAAAACCTGTTATTCGGCTACAGCAGGTGTGAAAAATTATCTTATCGGCCATCGCGGGTAGAAATAAAAATGACTGATGACCTTGAAACGCGATAAATGCATTTATCGTGTTTCAATGTTAAACATTTTTTTATTTCTTGTGAAAGGTTTACTAAATACTACATCGAAATATTTCTCGCCTTTTAAAGACGATGAATTACAAAAGAATTTGTTTTAATTCAAGGATTCATCGAATTTTGATCCTCAACTTTAATGAAATTAGTTAGAAAGTTATTATCAGAAACGCTGTCTTTAATGAAATTTAAATATCTAAAAAAAATAAACTTTACGCCTACGATCTACTACATAAAGACTATACAACATATTTCTCGCATGAAAATATGTAATGAAGAACAATAATAATACATAGTTACACTTTGAACAAAATTATACGTTAACACTTTGTCTATCAATTTGACTAAAACCATAATTTGACCCCGGAAATTATAAATCTTAGCTTCATAAACTGGCCAATTATTTCGCACTTGAATATCCTGTACAAAAGAGGGTCATTGGCCAGACAGACAGATGTACGTCATCGCCAAAACTTTTTTTCGGCTTGAGTCGGTTTCAAAATGTGAAGATCCATTTAAAAACAGAATTACAAGTTTTTTAAATTCAAAAATGCATCAAATTTTGTTATGCAACTTCAACGAATTTAATAAGTAAATATATTTTTATTAAATTTTCATCAGGGTAATCTAGAATATTTAGCCGGGCATTCCTTTGGGCATTCCTTATGACAGCAGATAGAATTAACCACAATAATTAAACTGCAGGTTTGATTCTTGATGAGAAGTATAGGTATAAAATAATTTATTAACCTTAATTGCGCTACAATTCGGATGAAACAGAATAGTGTTATTAAGAGAGTTAAACATTTCTGAGGTCCTTTTTGAAAAGAAGAGCGGGCTCTCTGTAAATCTTCTAGATATAATTTTTCATCATAAACCCCTTTCCATGCCGATTTATTTCTTTGTCGATCGGCAAAAGGAAGAAATTCTCAATCCTTATATATGTGAATCTGATCAAACATAATTCGAACCTGGTGGGCCTAGTTATATTTCTCTATGGTGGATAAATCATCTTCAAATCTGTCCAGTTCTCTAAATCATGAATAAGATTTTCTCGTGTAAGGGTCTCGGACACATTTAGAATTTTCTTTTTCCAATTCAGAATTGATACAAAAAGTCTAAACGCAAGTTCGGATTCACCTATTTCTGATGCAATATCTGACCAAGAGAACCAGGAATTGGTTCCGAATTTTAAGCAGTGGGAAATAGCCTGGATTTTTTTTTAAAATCGGGAATTTTTCAAATTTTTCTGTTTCCTTTCCAATGAATATCGTCTCGTTTGGGGGGAATTTAATTTATTTTGTTTAAAAGTTTTTGTTTGTTTGTTAGAAGTTCATTCTATCGTTTTAGAAAGTCCACTGCTATATGACTCAGAATTCCTCTCTTGTGGGTAAAGATTCTACTATTTGGTTAAAAAATTAATTATTTTCTTGAAAATTCTACGATTTCTTCAAAATTCAAACTATTTTCTCAAAATGCCATCTCTTTTGGTTGAGAGATAATTCCTTTTACTTAAAAAGTGTAATATTATATTATGGTATTTTGGGTTTAAATACCTTGTTGAAAATTTAAATATTATTCAAATATCTTAAATATCTTTCGCTGGAAAAGTCAACTAAATTGGTGAAAATTGATCGTTTATTCATTTTTATTGAAGAGTCTGGTATTATATGAGTTCAAAATAATCTCTTTCCGTTCAAAATTCGACTATTTTATTGAAAAATTAATAATTTTATTGAAAATTCTACTGTTTGAAAAATTATATTATCTGATCAAAAATTCAACTGCTTTGTTGAGCATTTATAATTTAAAGAACTTACGATTTTACTTTTTTTCAGCTTGTAAAAAATGGCGTTAAGAATTTCATGTTATGTAAAGAATTAACTTGATCGGATTCTTTGGTTTCTGATTTCGCAAATTGTGGAATGACATCTATACTCATCGATATTAACTAGTTCTGATGAGAATACAGATTTCTAAATTACTCGTATCATGAATATAACACCTGGCATGAGATATCTAATATTTATGAAAAAAGCGTTTCTCTCGATCTTTCTAATAGCTTATTTGGAAAAAAACTCTGCAGAAAATTGGAAGTTCCTTAGTTCCATTCCCAGTAGTGCAATTCAAATAGATCTGTTTTGAAAAAATTTTATTTTAAGAATTCATAATTTTATTTTTCATCTAGACCTTAAGTGTTTTCGCTTATTTTAAGAGTTAACTTTATCGATATCTTTGATTTATAATTTTATGTAGGTTATCTCCAGCCTAAATACTGAATATTAATGAGCGGCCTACTTCGCTATTAAATGGTAGTGGTAAATAAGAGGATTTATTTTACAATAACAACTTTATTAGAAATTAAGTACATTGCGCATACTCGTCTACGAACTTCCCACAATGTCTGCCGATCGACCTACTGTTAGCTTTTAGCTCGCTGAGCCATTGACTAAATAACAACTAGAAAGGAGACTGGGCAGCCTCTCACTCGCTGTTAGGTTATGTCGGGTGCTAAGAACCTACATACCGTTCCCCCTAAATAAAAAAGGCATTTTAAACCAAAAGTACGAGTATCGTGATTAAATCATAAGAAAAATGCAAAACGATGTGCGAAAACTTAGTTGCTGGTTTGAAAATAAACTCTTGTAATGAAACTTCGTGGTTACAATATTAACTATTTTAACACATATAACGAATACTTAACTTATCCAGTCTTTACATCAGGACTAAAAGTTGCCCCACATAAAAGAAACACGTGGGAACAAGAGTTTAAATCCTTAAAGTAGAATGCGCGATTTTTATATTTATTTTTCGGGCAAAAAGCCTTGTTGTGCAAAAAATTCGCGAGGAACTCTGAGAGTCGTATCTTAAAGAAATTTGGCTGGTCAGGCACTGGTATCTAGATGAACATGAGTACGTAATCCTAAAAATACTGTTGAAAGTACTCTGGTCCAATCCTTGACAGAGTGACATATTATGGCAAACTTGAAAGATCTGTGCTATCGTTCAATTAGACCGTTAGCTGCAGGATGATAGGCGGCGGTAGGGATACGTTTACAGCCTAATAGATCCAAGAGTACAGTAAATAAACGAGATTCAAACTGCAAACCCTGATCCGTTGATAAAATTTTAGAACACACGAATCGAGCAACCTAATTGTCAAAGAAGGCTCTAGCTACAGTTTGAGCTTGAATTATTTTCAGGAGTGCTACAAAACTCTCTAAGGTCCTCGCCAGTCTCCTGCTGTTCAGCAAGTTCGATTAAGCTAAAGCCCATTGGCTACCTTATCCTTCAATGCGTGAAAGCGGGTTAACAACAATATTTTCAGCACCTTATAAATCTTAAATACGAGTTGTAAACTGGTTGATGAAGGAAAGTTGTCGAGTTTGACGTGAAGACGCTTTCTCAGACGTTTGCATGAAGACGTAGATTAACGGTTTATGATCTGTCAGTAGTTTGAATTCCGTGCCTTCCAGAAAGTACTTGAAATATTTGATGGCTTCGAACGCGGAAGTAAGCTCGTGGTCGTAAAAACTGTACTTATTTTGAGATGGCGTGAATTTCTGAGAGAAGAATGCTAGAGGTAACCATGATGTCTCGGTGAATTGCTCTACAACGGCGTTAATAAAAAGTCTTGAGCGTCCGTTACCAGTCTGATTTCACCATCAGACAAAGGATGAGCTAAAAGAGCTGCGTTGCAGAAATCAGTTTTGATCTGTTCAAATGCTTGATCAGCTTCTTGAGACTAAATGATTTTTCGCTTGTTATTCTTTTTAGACTTACGTAGGTAAACGTGATGTGGTGCCTGGGTTTGTGCAGCATGAGCAAGGCTGCGACGAAAAAACTTTATCATCCCAGGAACCTGCGCAAGTCAACCACTGTTTTAGACTTAGGAAAATATATCATAGACTTAACTTTCTCCGAAGTTGGATTAATCCCGTCACCTTAAATGAGGTGCCCGAGGAAGGTCAATTCTGAAACGCCGAAAATGCATTTAGAGGCATTGATTCGAAGGTCAGCCTTTTTAAGTCTTTCGAAGACTACGCGTAGATGATTCTCATGCTCCTCCAGTGATAAGGACGCAATGAACTGTCTACAAAGCGTTGACAAGTTTAGGCTGCATTTGGCAGACCGAACGTCATGCGCGTATATTTATGCAATTCAAACGGCGTAATCATCGCTGTTTTTAGGATGTCATCTGGAGCGATACAAATTTGCTGAAAAGCCCTTTTCAAAGCGATAAAAGAAAAATGTTCTTTCTGTATAAATTGGCTGAAAAATCGTGCAGATGTGGAACTGGAAATCGGAGCAGAGTAGCTATTGCGTTAAGACGACGATAGTCACCGCAAACTCTCCAGTTATCTTCCTTTCTGCTAGTCAAGTGTATGGGACTTGCTCATGGACTATCCGAGTGTCTGCACACTTCGATTTAACAAAGCTTTATGAATTCTGCTTTGGCAGCCTTGAACTTTTCAGGAGAAAGTCATCGAGGGCGTTCTGCGACAGGCGGCCCGTTAGTGACGATATGATAAAAAACCTTGATGGAATCTATAGGAGTATAATGTTCAAGTACGGTTAACTCTCTGCATTCCGATAGGATCTGCAAAAATCGCGAAGTTAACTGAAAAGTGCAAATCGAAGATTGATCAACGTGAATAATATTCCCGTAAGACGATAACGATTAAGCAGAGCAGCTCCTATTATGGGATGTGGAACAGCAGAAATATAAAAATTTCAGATAATTGGACGACAAAGTCCGAACATTTACCTCCCCAATGTCAGTTCCAGCTAGTTTTCTTAAATTGTGTCACTCTGCCAAGAATATGGCATTTTGCATGAATGTGCTTTATCGCCATACCGTTTATGGTTCCAGCACGAATTCGATTTATTTTGCCTATTTTCGTTGACTGATGAATTGGAACTTGAACGAGAACGCGTTTCGTTAGGTTTTCGAATTGAAACGAGAAGTTGAAGGCGATCGCGATTTACCCGAACACAAAAGCTCGATTTGAGAAGCCAATCGATCAATCTTTTTTTCCAATGTGTCAAAATCAGGTTTATATTTCTTAGTGTGACCGATGTCGGTGGAAACTGCTGCGACGTACGAATTATTTGGCTCTAACGCATCGACAATTTTGTCGGTTATTCCCACGAGTTTCTGCAAATCCTCACTTTCATCAGTCAAGACCTCACCATTCAACAAATTTTGCAAACGCCTTTTGCAGGATGAAGAATACGTTGCAATTACATGCTCCTTAACCTTTTTGTAATAATAGGGCAGTTTAGTTTCCGCAGTGATCAAATCTTTAACGGAAGACGTAACCTAAAACCCTACAGACGGTATAATCTAATCTATTTTAGTCACACCAGCAGTAATTCGATAGTTACGGAAACTAGAATCTACATGCGTAAACTATAATGCAGGATCTTGACGGAAAAACTCGATAAGTTTTGGACTCTACATGAATCTACCCGAGCATCCGAAACATCATTCTTTTGTAACTCGGCGGCTCGATAATTCTGAATTGTATTATTTTGTGAACCCGTGGCTATAGAACCTTGAACTTAAGGCCTGAGCTAACACCTGATCATCACTGTTTTCCAAAGACATAATTGACATTTCAATAAATTTACACAGCTTAGAAAACGAAAAAAATTTTGCACGGATTCTATTATTATATCTAACACCGAATACTCTAAAAAATATAAGCGCGCAGATTGACAGAATTATAACAAAAATTATGTTGAGAATTTTCGCGCGGATTGATTACAGAAAAGAATACATTGGTGATTGAAATATGTTTCAGTAATCCAGATAAAAAGCCCTGCTTGTAGATAATCAAACATCCAGAGGGCTGATAAAACATGTGCCCCATATGGCAGCGTCTCTCCACAGAATAATGAATTTCCAAATCCGGAAATATTTCGGCAATCCTTGGGCGAAATTTTTATTTTTCAAAGATTAGAATAAAGCGATAAATTGAATTTTCTTCGGCGGTTTTCAATTTGAAATGGGCAAATATCCACGAAGAAAAGCTTCGATTTTTATCTCGCCACGTGCCACCGAACGTATCATATGTCGGGGTCACCATTTATAGTTTGTCTCCAGCCTAAATACTGAATATTAATGAGCGGCCTACTCTGCTATTATGTGACAGTGGTAAATAAGTGGATTTATTGAACAATGACAACTTTATTAGAAATTAAGTACATTGCGTGTACTCGTATGCGAACGTTCCACAATATCTGCCGATCGACTTTCTGCTCACTTTTGGCTCGCTGCGCCATTGACTAACTAACAACTAGAAAGGAGACTCGGTAATAATCGGTAATACAGATTCCTAAATGCTCGTATCATAAAAGTAACAACTGTAGTAAGATAGCGTATATTTCTAAAAAAAAAAGATGTTTCTCTTTATCTCTCTAATAGCCTAATTAGAAATGCGCTTGAACGAAAACGAGAAGTTCTGTTATTATTTTCTGCTTTAAGAATTATTTCTTAACATTTTAACTATTTTGTTACAAATTTAATCCTTTCGTTGGAAGTTCTACTACTTTGACAAAAGTAATTTTTTCCGTTTAAAAATTAAACTGCCTTGTTCAATATTCTTCTTTTAGCATAGAAACATCGTCTAATGGATTGAAAATGTATCTACTGGTAAAAAATTAATCTTTTCGGTTCAAATTCATCTTTAATAAATGAAAGTAAATTCTTTCATTCTTTTATAGGCTTCTCAAAAAGAATACCTAAGTTATGCGGAAACTCAAAACTTTGACCATTTTTAATAAGAAATATAATCGACGAGCGAGAAATTACAATTCAGCCAACTCGTGGCCACCTTACAAGCTTTCATAGCGGAGAGCTTAGAAAGAAATTCATTGGATTTAATGTATTGGATTGAATGTGTTGACTATTGTGTTTTTAGTATTTTTATTCCTATCGACTTGATGCGATCAGAATGTTTACCGTTTTCGTCCGAAGTATCTTCTAACTATTAAAAAGACAATAAATATATAAATCCCAACCAGAGAATCAGAAGTCTTTAGGATGGCAACGATGTCACCACCGGATGTGCATAATGCAATTTGTTCTCTGGCTGGTGCAGGCCCATAGTTATCACCTCCTGTTTTTACTTTTATTGATTTTTTAGCAGGGAAGCTATATCTTCGAAGTTCCAATGCCTGATACGAGTTCCTTTGTGGAATAAGCCGAATGAATGGAAGTTTTTCAAGTTCACATCCATGTTCGTCAGGAGAAGGAGGCATTGCGGGTGGAAGTATAGGCTTGGAAAAAAAGGAGCACCTGCAGGAAGAAGTCTGGACCTTGCACGAAGAGGATGCTCTAAAGAAGGTGATCTTTTCCTGGTACGAAGAGAAAGCTCTGCAGGAGAAATATGGCTCTAAGGTAACCAAAAAGAATGGATTACATTTTTTTAAGCCATTTGGTATTTCCAGTATCCCTGATATGTTATAAGTTCCAAAGGATTTCTAAAGAATTTAATGAAATACATTTTATTTACTCATACGTGTGAGCATGTGTGGCGTGCGCACGCCTTCTCAACCAAGCAAGTCCCACACCGAAGCACTTTAAACCTTTTAAATTTTCATAAATTTCTTCAAATAGTTCAACTTTCTTGAATACCTTTAAATCTCTTTAAATTAATTCAAATCGTTTTAAATTACTTTTCTGTAACTCACTTCACATTCTTTAAAATCATTTAAACTGTCCTAAAATCTTATACATGAGAGAAGGCATTAGATTTGTGTAAAATTTGACCCCCGCCCCCCAGTTTTTTTCAAATGTCCCAGTTTTGAGACCTATTGTAAATTTTACATTAAATTAATAATTAATAATCGTTAAGTATATTTGCACGAAGTCTAATTAATAGCGAGTATATCAAAGTAATTTTTTTTATAATATTCGCTTAATACCTAATTTGATCACTATATTTGTTTAAATATGGTTGCACGCAAAATTCAATTGGAAAATGTAGGAGACAAAGGATTCAAAATATTTCATTCTGAGAAATTCTGAAAAGAAATTGAAGCCTCGAGAACTATAAGCCATCTACTTTTTAATGTAATTTTTCAATGCAATTTATGTAATTACTTCTGTAGTATAAAACTTCTCATGATTGTGCGTTTGGAACCCACTGGAATATCAATGAAATCTTTCCGGTTCAATCCGCAAATTGTGTGGTTCTCCATATTTATTTCCATACGTTTTCACGCGATACCAATATATTTGTATGTTCCAGTAAGAACATTATAAATCTCCAATATCACAAAGTCCTCACAATCGGATGTTGATAATACAATTTGTTCTTCGCTTGGCACAGGCCCATACATATTACTCACTGTTATTATTTTTATTTATTTACCTGCAGGAAAAGTGTATCTTTGAAGTTTGAATGTGCGGTGCGAATTTTTTTCGGGAATAAGCCGAATAAATCTCATTTCTTCAAGTCAACATCCATTTGCCTGAGAAGATGGGAGCTTAGTCTGAGGAAATATAGATCTGGAAGAAGGAGAATCAGACTTGGACCTGGCATAAAGAGAAGGCTCAGAAAGAGAAATATAGCTCTCAGGTAAATGCTTTCGTTCAGAAGAAGAAAAAAAAAGAGAAGGTCTTTTACGAGGAACACCGGGAATATGGTCGCCATTAGGCAAACACACAAACTGTGAACTTAACTCTGCAGCAAGAAAGAAAGAATTAAAAAAGAAAAAATTCTATTTTCTGCTAATATATGCGAAATGCGAAAAAAAGTTTAAATAATAAAATATTGCTACGCGCATCCCAAGGTATCCACCACATACGTAGCGGATACACCCGCACCCAAAAAAATCTTTTCATTTATGAAATCATTTCGTTGTCTGCATTTGCTTGATTTCATAGAACATTTTGATGAAATGAACAAAACTTTTTCTTTTTGGCCAAATTCGTTTACTTTGATAAATGAAGTTTTTTGGTTAAATTTCTCATGAAATTGTATCGTCTTCTGATAGTAGCTTTATAAAATATTAAATAATTCACCCAAAGTGACAAAACTCTTGCACCAATCAAAATATTTGATTACATTAGCCAAAAGTTGTACTTGGACCGACCAAAATATTTGCTTTGATTAACCAAAAGATATGGTATAATCAACCAAATGTTACAAACCAAAAATTTTCCTTGGTTCAACCAAATATTTGTTTGTCCATATATTCTCGGGTTTATACCATAATTTTTTTCTCGGCATAGGATACCCGGGTATATTTACCGTGAAAAAAGTTAACTTTGAGTAAATTAGTAATTTCTTATAAAATGATTTAATTCATGCACCTTAAATGTATCAAATATTAACAGAATTAATAATAAATTAATCAACGTCTCCGATATCAATACAGCAGATTTGAGAACATTTGAAACAGACACATTGATGGCTCTTCGCTGAGAAAAAAAACTGATGTCCCAGAAAGAAATTAATTTTTTTGAGCAGTTTTGGTTGTTCTTACTTAAAGTTCACTGCGTCTACCAAAAAAACAGTTGGACTTCTGAAACAATTTGTGTGGCTCAAATAAAAAAGTTTTTTAGATAATTTTTGTTCCGTGTATCGAAGAATTTAGCAGAGCGTACCAAAAATGTAGCTGCGTAGGCGCTAACCAGCTAACCGCTTTTTAAATATGCTGGATTCAAGCCAAAATTACTTTTCGGCAGTATGATCTCTTAAATCCTCGAAATATGCTTAAAATTAATTTAAAAAGTGTGCAATGCATCTAGAAGTATTTATGAAAAATATCTTAATTACTTACTGTTTCATCTATTCACAGAGTATTCTTTTAATTAATTGTGATTAATTAAAAGAATTTTCTACAAGTAACCGTGAAATTTGGTTGGGAGAAACAAACTTTATTTCGGTAAACTGAACATTTTTTTTAGTATTCTCAACGTATGATGCCATAGAATTTATTATCAAGTGCCTCAATAACAATAAACTATTATATGATATTATATCATGATGATTACAATATAAATATATTTTATTTTAGAAGCACCGTTTTTTAGGATTTTCAGATTCTGGAAAAAGATACTATGTCTGTGTTCAAATCATCTATAAATAATTTTCAGTGGGTGTGTACAAATAAAAAAATGTTTTAAATTTTTTCAAACGATTTAATAAAGAGCAGGTTTTTACAATTTACACTGTTAAGTACATTGAAATCCAGAATTTCGTATAGAGGTAAATTGAATTTTAATTACGATTAACTGAAAATGAAAGCTATTTTTTATTTGTTTAAACAGTTTTTATAAATTATCACAATTTGGATTTTATGGTCTCATTTTTTTATGGAATCAACAAGAAATATTTAATACAACACTTTTTGCTACAGTAATTTACAACTTTATTCACTTTTGTTCACTAGTCAGCTAAAAATTTCTTTTTTATGACTTTTCGCTCTGAAACTTTTGATGTGAAACTTTTTTGGGATGTGAGTTAATTTAAAATTATGACCGAGCGATCAAACGGATGTCTCTCTCTCTCTCTCTTTCTAGACTTTTCTCTCTCTTATGCACAACCTACTCTTCTTCTCTGTAATCATATTTCCCTTTTTTTGTTGATATCCAATTGCTCTAAAAACTACTCTTTGATATCCCCAATACTGCCACGCTAAACAAACCTGCATATATTTTCACTATATCATCTCTCTCTCTCTCTCTCTCTCTCCCACTTTCTATGTTCCTTTCTCTCTCTCTATCTTACTCCCTCCATGAAATTATAATGTAATTATAACTAATTTGGTTAACGGTGTAACTGTTGATTATTCTAATTCTTCATTACATATAAGATGCATGAAATATATCCTAAAGTCGGCATTTAGCAGATTGGTGGCGTGACATTTATCATTCTGATGTCAGACACTTACATTTCGTCACCTTCAGCGTCTAGGATAAATATTTACTTATTAAAATGCGCCACTAAATATTTAATTTTGCCACCATTCAGCTACCAGTTTCTGTGACAATTTTAAAATGATTAATTACTGTTGCGCTTATTATTACTAAAAAAATCATGTCAAAATTTAAAAACAGTTTAAATAGTAAAGATCCTTATCCGACTTTAGAATGAAGATTTCTGTGACATTCATCCATGCTGCTGGGCGTATTCCATTCCTAAGCATGGCTGAAATATGCCGCATAATGGACCCAACAAGGATTGCAATCCATTTTTGTCTTCCATTTCGTCTTTAAAAGTTGGTCTTTCTGAAAGACATGGGCCGTTCCCTTATTTGTGTATTTTATTTGTGAGACCTGTATGCTTTTTTTGTTTCATCTAGTAAAATTGCTGCAAAGACCAATTTTAAGCCAATTTTTGCTTGTATTCTAGTTCTGAGCCCTTCCTAAAAATCGGGTGACCTTACTACTGGTGCTATTCAATTTATAGTCGTTTAAAAGCTTCTTCATACTCTGGAGTTCAATCAAAAATGGTTTCATTTAGAGTCAGTTTGGTAAGTGATCGAGCTATAAAGGAAATGTTTTTCATAAATTTCCTATGATACCCAGGTAGTCTTAGGAACGATTTTACGTTTCTAAATTTTGTTTAACAACAAGAATTGGATAATTCCTCTTATCCTAACAGGGTTTTCCATTATCCTTCTCTGGTGATTAGGTAACCTAGGTATTCAAATTCCCGACGTAAGAACTCGCATTTTGATGGTTCTAATTACAAGCCTCGTTTATTATTATTTGCCAGATTTTCTCGAAATTGATTTTTTTATTCATCCCGGCGTGCGAATTTGAGTCGAAAAACTTAATAAACCTATTTTGGCCACAACGTGTATTAAACAGTGCCAGAACTTAAGACTTTTCCTGGGGCTTGATTTTTAATTAATATATGACAAATGACAACTTTTCTCCTACAATTTTGAATTATTTGATTTCCGATTTTAAATACATAATCTGAAGAACTAAATACATTACCTCACTGGGGGGCTTCAGAAAAATGTTCTTTTCCCAAAAATGGAAATTCTGAGAATTTCGAAAGAAAATTTTTTATCCTTTTGAATGAATCTTTTATATCATTATCGTATGGTACTTTACCAACAGTAGATAACCCTTTACAACTGTGAGGGCAAATAATCCACAATATAATAATATAATTATACTGTGAAATTATATAAATATAAGAATCCACTTGCTAAAAGCGAGTGCTAATTTTTTAAATTAAATTTTTTATTCTGATCTCTCTAATAGCTTAATGGAAAAGCAGCTAAAGGATGTTAGAAGTAAAAGTGGAGCGAAAACAGAAGATCTCTTTTAAAAAAATTAAACTTTAATATCCGTTAAGAAATAAAGCCTGTAGAAGCTTATGAACACTTAACTCCTAGTTTTGACTCTGTATGATACTGCAGTTTTTTCTCAAATATTTTTAATAAAAAATGAAAATCACGTTCTTTATCTGTTTCCAAAAAAGACTGGCTGGGACATTTAAAAAACTTTGAAGCATCGAAGTTAATAAAAGATTTATTTTTTAAAGTGATTTCAAGTAATTTTAATTTTTTTACATTGAGCGAATAGTCGAGAGATTAGTTGTTCACACAAGGGTTTACATCCTTTACTATGAAACTCTTCCTGATTGAGCGGCGGGCACCTACTGGAGTTTCATTCCATTCGTCTTTGTTTAATCCGGTGATCGTGTGGCTGTTCATGTTTATTTTCACACGTTTTCTGTCAAGACCAATATATTTATATAACCCAGCCAAAACATCATAACTTTCCAATATAGCAAAGATATCCCCATGGGATGTCGATAATACAATTTGCTCTTCCGTTGACACAGGTCCATATGTAGTAGGTCCTGTTTTAACTTTAATTGATTTATCGACAGGAAAAGTGTATCTGCCAAGTTTGAACTTCCGTTGTGGATTTTTTATGGAAATAAGCCTAATAAATCTAAGTTGTTCAAGTCCACAGCCGTTTCCATCAGGAGAAGGAAGCCTTCTAGATGGAGCTATATGCGTGGAAGGATGATAATTTTCAGGAAGGGACCTGGACTTAACACGGAGAAAAGGCTCAACAGTATGAGATCTTAATTTGGCAGGAATGGGAGGCTCTGCAGAAGGAAAAGCGCTCTCAGGTAAATGAATTTGTTTAGGAGAAAGGGAAAGAGGTCCGCTACGAGGAACACCAGAAAAAGGTTCGCCATTAGGTAAACACTCAAACGGTGAATTTAGCTCTGCAACAAGAAATAGAGGATTACAGTTTTTTAAATACGTTGGTAATACCAGTAGTCCTAAGATTTTACAAATTTTAAAGGTCACCACTTATTTATTAAAAAAAACACGAGGGCCAAACTAAAATTTTTAAATCTTGTTATACCTTTTCTCAAAATACTTAGTAACATTTTTTTCAATGTCTTTTTCCGTCGATAGATCATTAGCATAACTCAAACTGTTCATGCTTGTTTATCTCTCAAATCTTAATAATTTTTTCTTCTAATTATCCATCACAACAATATTTAATTTTGTTTTTAAGAAATTTCGAAATACAGTCTTTCCAGCCAAATAAAAAAGGATTACATTATTTCAGTTTCTTTGTAATCACAATCGTTTTTTTCAATTCGAAACTTCAAGTTTTAATATATTATAGAATACTAAATTAATCGGTGATATAAATAATACAAAACATATTATTTTTCTAGGTACGGAAAGTGCGAAAAACATATACGAACAAGTTTCATATTTACAATCGTATTCCTAGTAGCTTGCAAGAAATATATTGTAATATTCTTTAACAGAAATCCAGAAATGATAAATATAATGTAAAAAATTCGCATGTTGGGCAAAGTCAAGTGCGAAACGTGAGATGCGTGATGATAATGTGTTCGTTAAAGCCGAAGAAGCTTTTACAAAAGAGAATTCACAATCACCAAATTATAGTGAGGTTCATGATGCAAAAGTAATCGTAGGTGGCAGCACCGAGCCGAGTACTAGACCCTCTGTCAATGAGAGGCGATATTCAAAATAGCGCTTGGTATGTGGTTCTTATAATTAATATATGAGGGTAAATAAGCTTTAAATATATGTTTAGTGCTTATATACAAGGGTACTGTATAATTTGAGTGGAATATAAAATCTGTAAACGATATTGTCGATTTCGATTGTCACAATACTCGATTTCATTGCTATATGCATGTGACACGAGGCGTCAGTGGATTAGACAGCATTGGAAAATATCGAAAAAATTGTCACGATTGTTCGTTCGTTAACAGCTACACGCGTGCGACAGAGCAAAAATATCTTTGGATAGAGGCATTTTTGAGTTAGACAGTAATGGAATGTTACACGTGTTTTTTTTTTAAGTTAATGATCCCAACAGAGCTGCCTTGATCTGCGCTTGCTTAGGTTTAAGTGACGTTCATTGGCTACGGTGCGCGTCTGTACTTGATTTTTAATATGTACGCGAAATAGAGCCAATGAGCGATGCACAGTTCAAGCATGCGCAAGTATTTATAGATCAATGTTGGGGATAATAATCGAATCAAAATTTAAGGTCGATAATACGAATCAACACTTCTGCTTTACCACCACCTTGCCACCCGTACCGCCGCAATACAGGGCCTCTGCTTGTTATTTATGATCGAATTCTTATTTCAATTTAAGCCTCTCTGCTTGTTATTTATGATCGTATTTTTATTTCGATTTCGGAAAGGACATTTTAAAGCCTTCAAATAATTTAAACGAGCTATCTGGACCATTAAATATATCTACCTGAGTGCCTGCGGAGAATTTCTCAGAGCTTCTCAAAGCCTTGAGAATCTTTAGTATATACTCTCAGATTTCTATCCGTAGGGTTAGTATATTTTTAATTACAAGTTAATGTTTAAGTTATTACTTTTTATTAATATAAACATTAGAATTAAGTAATATTCCTTTGAAGCATGGAATTTGTAATAATTTTTGTTATAAAAGTCCATTGCTGGTGTAAAATGCGACAACAACTTTTTCAGATTTTGAGGTTAGGAATTAATTTTAGAATACAAGAGCGACCTGCTGGTCGCAAAATAACATAATTTTTGCCACTTTAATGTAAATAATCCGTATATCTACAAAAATCTATAAAATATTATTTTCTCCTATGAAAAGTTACGAAACTGAACTACAGAAACTTTGCGAAAGTTAAGCTTTCACTCATTTTTCTTAATAAGAAAAAAATACTCCGTGTTTGAAATACATTGAAAATTAGTGCAATGTTTTATACAGCTTTCACAAAAATTTCATTCAAATTTGTAAAATTTTTTGTGAAAAAACAGAAACTATTTCAATCAGGATTAAGATAAAAAATAGCTTTTTATGTATTTATCCTACGTTTTTTGATAATTTTTTTAACTGCGAGCAGTTCGCTCTTTGATTGCAAAATGTAATTTTAAACTCAGAATCTTTATAAGTTGCTACCGCATTTTATATCAGCAATGAAATTTTATAACAAATTTCATGCTTCACAGGAATAATACTTAATTTTAATGTGTTTATTGAATGAAAATGATAACTAAAACATTAATTTATAAGTAAAAATACACCAATGTTACACTAACTTTAAATTTAAACAAAATACGGGAATTTTCAAAGAAATAGTTCCATTTTTAACTTAAAATGATCAAGTTTCAATAAAAACGATCAAATTTTAAACAAAAATAGAATGATTCAGTTTTTAGTATACAAAAGTTAATATTCAATTTAAAAAATGAAATTTTCTACAAGTTATTTAAAATTTTAAACAAAACAGGCGAATTTGACACCAAATATCAAAAATTTCTAACAAAAAAGATGAATTTTCAATCATCAGATTAATTTTCTATTTGAAAAAATCCTTTTTAACAAATAATATAATTTTCAACTAAATTAATTTTCAATCCCAGTACAATAATATAAAAAGTGTTTCAAATAAGATAGAATTTACTTAAAATCAGGCAGGTTCTACACATTATATAGCAGAATCTCTTGGCGATTAACATTTTTTATAGTAAATTATGCAAGACGTTTTTTTTCCAATTTGAAACCAAAAAAATCGAATTTGGGTATTTATGTTAATAATAATAATAAAAAACAGATTAATTTTTGACCCATAACATTCATTCTTTACAAAAAAAACTATTAGTTTTAAACTAACAATGATATAATTGAAATTTCCCTTAAATACATTAATTTTTAATAAACAAAAAAAATTAAGAAAATAATTGAATCCTCAATAAACAAGATAGGATTTGAACAAAGAAAAATAATTCTCTACCAAAAAGACGAATTTTTAAATGAAAAAATTAATTATCAATTAAAAATATAAATATATAAAACGAGAAATCGGACAATTCCTTTTTAGTTAAAAGAATTAATATTTAACAACAAACAATTAAATGTTTAACAAATTAATTGAAATTTTACTAAAATAGATGCATTTGATGATACATAGTTAAATTTTCAAACACACAGATGTATTTTCAACCAAGAACCCAAAAACATCAATTTTTAATTCGAAATTTAGGTGTTCCACCAAAAGGAGGATAGTTAAATTTTCAGTTCGAGAATTTAATTCTTAACAAAAAAGCGGAATGTGCAACTTAATAGTTTTGTTCCTAATCAAAAAGATGAATTTTCAAACAAGAAGACTAATTTTCTACCACAATATCGAATTTTCATCGAAATATGTGCATTTTCGAACGAATGGTTGAATTTTCAACTACAGAAGATCATTGTTTAACTTCAAATATCAATTCTCTACCAAAAATGGTATTATCCAATTTTAGCTTACATACAATAATTTTTGACTAACTCTAAAGGAGCTTTAAACAAAATATTTAAATTCGCAATCAAAAATATGAATTTTTAAGGGGGAAGTTTTATATTTCTAACAAAGAACAGCAATTTTCAACAAATTTTCAAACAAATAATTCCATTTTTACCTAAAAAAACAAGGTTCGATAAAAAATGTGAAATTTCAAACAAAAATAGAATAATGCGGTTTTTAGTTTAGAAAAGTTAATATTCAATCAAAAAAACGAAATTTTCTACAGATTATTTTAAATTTTAGCTAAAACAGTTGAAATTGACACCAAATAGTACAAGTTTTAAAAAAATGAATTTTCAATCACAAATATTAATTTTCTATTAAAGAAATTTTTAAAAATAAATAACAGAATTTTGTAGACATTGTTGATGTAAGCTGTTGGCTTTAGGGTCAGGTGAATTAAAACTAATTAAGTTGTTTCAAACGTTTCGACAAACATTGGTGTCCTTCATCAGTGAGTTTGATTAAATCTGTGAAAAGTACACAATATCTTGTAGGTACGCACGTTTACAATTAAAAGCATTATTTTTTATTAATATCTTAGTTGTGAACTAAAAAATATGAAAATGACTTATTTTTAAATTTAAATTTCGTTTAATTTTATTAAGAACTATTGATAAATCTTGCAGTAATCTTAAAACATTATTTTACAATTGATGAGAAAACAAGACCAATGTAGTCGAAAAAGTTTTGTCATCAACTTTTTATTTAATAAAACAATTTTTAATCTCAAAAGTTGTTTACAAATTATTTTTTCAGTGACGTATATGTAATTACATTAAATTTTTTAATATTTTACTCCTTTTTTGTTATTTTTTAAATTATCTGTCTGTACGTAAATTATTATTATAAATTGTAAGAGACTTTATACAGATTTAAATTGTTTTCAGCTCTATTAATTTTCAATCCAAGAACAATATTATAAACAGTACTTAAAATAAGATAGAATTCACTTAAAATCAAGCAGGTTCTACACATTTTAACAAAAAAAAATCAAGCAAATAGTTGAATCGTCAATAAACAAGATAAGATTTTAACAATGAAAATTAATTTTCTATGAAAAAAGGCGAATTTTCAAAAAACAAAAAAGTTAATTTTCAGTTATAAAAATAATTTTTCATCCTAAAATTGTACATTTAAATTTTAAACAAAATAGCTAAATATTCAATCAAAAAGATCAAATTTTAAACAAATACTGGATTTTTAAACTAAAAAAGATAAATTTTTAATTAAAAATATAAATATATAGAACCAGAAATAGGATTTTTCCTTTTTAGCTGAAATAACTAATATTTCACAACAAAAAATTAAATTTTCAACAAATTAGTTGAAATTTATCTAAATAGATGAATTTGATAATACACAGTTGAATCTTCAAACAAACGGATACATTTTCAACCAGGAACATTAATTTTATATAAAAAAGACGATGTTTGAAACAAATAATTGAATTTTCAACACAAAAATATCAATTTTTAATTCGAAATTTCAATGTTTCACCGAAAGAGGTATTGTTAAAGTTTCAGTTAAAGAATTTAATTTTTAATAAAAAAAAGGAATGTGCAACTTAATAGTTTTGTTCTTAATCACAAAGATAAATTTTCTACCAAAAAGACTAATTTCCTACCAAAAAACCTGAATTTTTATCGAAATATGTGCTGTTTCAAACAAAACGTTAAATTTTCAACTAAAAATGGTCAATTTTTACTTTTTGTCTAGCTTCTAATGTGTCCCCTAAGGGTTTACATTTTTCTTACACCTTCTTTATTCCTTTACACACCCTCCACACACTTACTTGGTGGTG
>NC_046662.1:51982184-52017119 GCF_010883055.1 Belonocnema kinseyi | reverse complement strand
CACCGAGACTCTTCCAGAGTGCGAGGCGGGAATCGAACCCGCAAGCCGAAGGAGTGGGTCCAAAGCCTACGCTTTAGCCCCCACGACCATCGTCCCACTTCGGTCAATTTTTACTTTCAAATATCAATTCTCTAGCATAAATTGTATAGTCCAATTTTATCTTACATAAATTAATTTCTAACTGACTCTGAATGAATTTTCAAAAAAAAATTGAATCCTCAATCAAAAAGATGAATTTTCAACCTCGAAGATTAATTTCCTATTTGAAAAATGCGGTTTAAAAAAATACATTTTTAACAAAAAAGGATCCATTTTTTTTTAAATATCATTTTTCTATCAAAAATGATACAATAAAATTTTCTCTTAAACAAATTAATTTTTCGCAGAGAAAGGAATTTTTAACAAAATAATAGAATCTTTGAAAAAAAGATGAGATTTCATTTAGGAAGTTTATTTTTCTACCAAGAATGGTTATTTTTCAATAAAATTCTGAATTTCCAAATACTGTATGAAAACAGATGACTTTGTTTCCAAATAGTTCAATCATTAACGAAAAAAGATCGACTTTAAACCAAAAGGATTAACTTTCTATCAAAACAGAAAAATAAAAAAAAAATGTATTATTAAGTAAAAAAGGTCAATTTTCAATTTAAAATATCAATTTTCAACAAAAATAGTAGAATCGAAATTTTCTTTAAAGAAATTGGTTTTTGACAAACTGAAAAAAATTTTTTTTGGAATAACTGAATCCTTAATGAAAAGTATTAATTTTCAAAAGAAGAATATTACTTTTTTATAAAAAATTACGAATTTTTTTACAAAATCTAGAAAGTTTCAAATAGATATGTGATTTTCATCAAATAATATAATATTTTAACCAAAAGTAAGATAAGTAGATTTTACCATTATAGAAATTAATTTAAAAAAATATATGTATAGAAATTTAAAGAAAATAGTTGAATTTTCAATCAAAAATTTCGTTTTGAAAAGAAAAAGATGAAGCTTCAATTATGAACTTAGTATTCAACGAAAAAACGGGATGGTTCAGTTTTTAGTTTAAAAAATTATTTTGAATTTAAAGAAGTGTAATTAAAAGACAATATCGGAGTTCTCTACCAAAACAGATTGCAATTAAAAATATCAACAAATTTTTAACCAAAAATGGGAAGTTAAATTTTCACTTCGATAAATTAATTTTGAAAAAATAATAATTATACGAAAAATGGTTGAATCCTTAATCAGCAGGATAAATTTTCAAACAAGAAGATTAATTTTCTACTAAAAAAGACGAATTTCTAACAAAATCCATAATTTTTTAAACAATTAGTTAGATTATTAACGAAAAAAGATCACACTTTAATTTAAAAATTTAATTTTCTACTAAAAATGTCACAGTTGAATTTTCTGTTAAAAAAATTAATTTCCGACAACAACAAAAAACAGTGTTTTGAAAATTATTTCAAAGGAGATCGAATACATTTAACATTAGGTAGATTCTGCACTTCGAGTCGCTGAATCGATCAGAAAAGGAATCATGTTGTTTTTCGATGAAATTTTAAGAGTACTTTTTTTTCGTTGTAAAATAAATTCTATGTTCAAAAGATTAATTTTTAACCAATCTGATTACTGTTTTACAAAAAAGACGAATTTTTAACCAATTCCTTGATTTTGAAACTATAAGGGAACAGTTTTTTTGAAATTTTTTGTTGAAAATATTCAACAATTTAGTTGATTTTTTTCTGTCTTGACTGAAAATTGTTTGCATTCGACTACTTGGCTAAATTTTAAACTAATTCAGTGAAAATCGATATTTCTTTTGCTAAAGATTCATCATTTCAGTTGAAAATTTAATTCTTTTGTTCAAAATTCTTTCTTTCTATGGTTGAAACTTAATATTTTTTGTTGAACATTTCTCTAATTGTTTTAAAGTTAAAATATCGCTTAAAAATTAACTTTTTGGTTAAAGATTCATTATTTTAGTTAAAAATGTATCTCTGGTTGAAAACTTAAAAATTTTCTTGAAATGCAGTTTTTGGTTCAATTCAGCTGTTACTGTTCTAAAATAATCATATTTTTTAGTTTTTGGTTAAAAATTTATCTACTTATTTAAAAGTTTAACTATGTTGTTAAAACGTTATGTTTTTGGATGAAAAAGTAACTATCTGCTTGCAAATTCGTTAATTTTTTTTAACTGAAAATTAAACTTATTCATTTTTAGTGTAAACGGTTTTGTTAAAAATTTGGCTTTTTAATGAAAGATTTACATTCACAAACGAATAGTTTAACTTTTAACCCAATACTTAAATTTACAACCTACAAATATAAATTTTAAACTGAATGGCGAAATTTTCAATCAATAGACCCCACATGATAAGTTTCCAAGTATTTAATGGTTTAAAGTATTATTTTTAATGAATAATTCCACCAATTTCAATGTAATTTGAAATATAATAATTATTAGTTCAATTTTAAAGAAAGATTTTAAGGGCATGTGACACAGCCGAATACCTACATTACCGACCTCATTTTATCAGTTCACTGAATATTTTTTTGAACCTAAGAACTTTTTTTCTAAATAAAATATCTAGCTGAAACTTTGGGAAATGTATTAGAGTGCAATAAAGTGCGTTTAGGTACTGCATTTTGGTAGAAACTTCACTGAAAATTATTTCATCTTTTTTTTGAACCTCGACATTTTTTGAAAGTTCGAACTTTTTTTATACATAAAATATCGGTTCCAAACTTTGAAAAATGCAAGAGCCGAAAGAAAAATACGTTTAAGTACAAAGCTTAATAATAAAAGATGTGAAAAAATATTTCAACTATCAATTCCATCGGCATCCGCCGGGAACGTTGTACTCGAAAATATGAACCGCGTAGTTTTTGTTCGAATCGTTAAAAATTACATTAGAAATAATATAATATACAACATTTTTTGAACCAAACAGTATCTGCGAACTGGTTCTAAATTATGGTAATAAAAATCCATTAAAAATAAAAATTGTACTTTTAGAAAGAACAACACAATGACAAATGTTCAATAACAAAATTATGGTTTTTTACAGGATGTGCACTTTCTTGTAATTACGAAAACAAGACAATGAAAATGTGTCTGTTTCAATATCATTGTATATTATACATTTTTATCATGTTAATTCCTTAAAACTATTCAGTTTTCAAGGTAGCTAGAATAGAAATTATTGAAAAATTAGGAAAAAATATAAGAACATAAATATTAAAAAATTAATAACACTTCGATTTTGGACAAAATCAATTGCAAATGATGAGATGCCTAACGAAAATGGGTTAGCTAAGGCCAAAGGAGCTTTGACAAAAGAGAATTCACGTCAAAAAATTATAATCTTGTTTGCTCTTTATCAGTAAAAGTTCTATACACAATTGTGGGGAAAGTATAAAGATCGATCAGATTTTTTAGTTCATTATGCAAATCTTCTTTTTCTTGAGAAAGTAATTCACTAAGTAAGACATCACTGAAATCTCCAAATGTCATTACTTCGGGATCGGAAAAGGGATTACAGAAAAATTATCTACAAACTCTAAGGTCGTCCGAGTGGCCGAACATTTGACTTTGCCAAAAAAGTAAATGCAGTCCTTCGCCCAGTTCTTAAAATTGTTCATGAGTTTATTAAACGATTTAATTATTGCAAAATACGGGCTAGTTGGTAGCCGACGACTGGCACCACTACCTTATGCATATACATTTTTTTTGCAACAACTGAACTGGAACTTGAACTGAAAAACTTGAAAACTTTTCGGTTAACGGACATGGCTTTCAATTGAACTTGAAGTTATTTGAAGGGCATCTAAACGTAAACAGTCAGTGACGTGTAAGCAATTTTTTAATAATGAAAATACATGTGCGTGGGTAACTGGACACTTCTCCTTTGTCCCTAAGGTAGAAAATCTTTTCTTGGAATTAGTAAATCTGATGTAACTAATTCCAGGTCCCAGTGTAATATATTTTTTGTGTTTGAGCGCAATTTTCGAATTGTGTAACAATTTATACGCCTAAGCTTTTATAATTAACTAGATGGGATTTTTGCGTCATACAAATTTTTGGTTGCGGAAAGATTCAAAATATTAAAAAGATTACTGATAAATTAAGCTATTATACTTACCAATAGAAATAAAGATAATTGCCAAAGTAAAGATCATGGTGTAAACGGTCCTCATTTTGCTAAATAAAACAAGAAACTAATAAATGTATGTATAAATAATTTGGTTACCAGTATAAAAATGTTATGCAAATTCGGTCTTGCGTATTAATACGCGTAATTTGTCCTTTATAGTTGTTATCTAACTGATTATAGGTGTCAAAATTATAATTTGGAGTTATTTACACGTCAGGAAAGGCAACGTTTAAGATAAATGTTCACTAACAAAATTCGTTAAAGTTGAGTGACAAAATTTGATGAATTCTTGAATTAGAAAAAAACTTCTCACGTGATTTATCTTCTTAAATAGGTCACAAATATATCAAATTGATATTTAATAAGCTATCCACAAGAGATGTAAAAAAACTCTCGAGCACTTATATAAGATAAATGCACTTATCTTCTCCCAAGCTTGTCAGTAATTTGTAATGTCACTCGTGATGGCTGATAAGATAATTTGCGACTGTAATGTACATTCTCATCATTTAAGGTTTAGAAAATAAATAGATTCGCATAAAATTTTACAATTTAGGTTTTCTATGGATCTTGAAGTTTTGCCCTGCTGAAGCAGAAACACAGGTATTGGCGATAACGTCCATCTGTCTGTCTGTTCGATGATCATAATTTGTAGAGGATTTTAAATTCTGTGCAAAAAATGACCTGTTTATTTTCCTGTGAATACATTTAACAATATTATTTCATGTAGTGAATATTTGATTAGGAGCAATATCTATAATAATGAGAGTATCTGCAATAATAGATGGGAGCTACGTTTGCTCAGGCAGTAAGAAGTTTGGGCGTCATGTTACAGACACCTGTTTGATCCCTGAGCCTGTACCTTTAGAAAATTTTCAATTTCCTTCTAATGAAAATTTAGTTATCCGGATGACTGAATTATACAATGCCTTTGACATATTGGACTGGAACTACCTTAAGTATGAGGTGTTTCTTCTTATTGATAGTAGCTCTAATTGTAGCATCCAGATGTAAATAATTTAAACTTTAAAGCTCGTAGCTAATATTTGAGAACAAGATCGGTAAAACAGGAACTCTAAACTACATTATAAACCTAGTTTTGTAATAAGTGTAACATTGTTTCAAAATTTTGGAAACAGCGTATTAACTTAAGAACCACTTCATCTCATCAAACACTTGACTTCGTCCGTTGCTGATAATCAAAAATCAAGTTTACTGAAGAAATCTAGAAAGGTTTGTATATAACTTTACTACAGTTTTAGGGGTTCAGATGCGACCTTAAGCTACACGGAGAAACTATAAATTATAAAAAAATATTTATTTTTACAATACGACAATAGCAAGCCATGATATAGAGTCACTATTGCAAGAATTACTATTTTGAATATTAAAGTGTGAAGTTATTATGTCTATTCAAATACAAAATAAATTATTAAATAATTGCACATATACCAAAAGAAACTCACTATGATCCCTAAGACAGACTGTGAAGTTTACAAAACACAGTAGTAAAAACCTTCTGTCTATGTTCATTCTTCGCATTTCTAATTTTTCCCATAGAAAATAGGAAAAACTTCCATGGTCGAAAGAGCAAAATAAAAATAAATTCGCATTCACTTCACGCACTATACATTTTATGCATTAAACATACAATAAGATATTTATATTTAATTATATTTATTTATCATCCTTATCAACTTTGGCCCGTGTAATGACGTCATTTAGTACTGAATCGCGAAGCACTACATGCAATTGTTACTTTCATTGCACCTTCCCATTGAAAATGGTAATTTTTCTCACCTGTTTTGCAACTTCTGTTATTTCAAATGCTAGTTATTGCAACTACGGTTTTATCATTTACTTTGTGAATATCACTTTTTTTAACTTCAATCTGCGGCAATATTATTATTTTCTCGGCTATATCCTAGATTGCCATCGAACTTTTATAAATATCAATATTATAATGCCAAATTTCACGATAAAGAGTTTCTCCGTGTACGTTGCGAGAAAATTACTTTTTTATCCGGTAAAAAGTACCAATCATCAGGCTATAAATACCGAAATGCGATTTTCGGGAATATCTCCTGAAGAATGTATCTTACCACTAAATTACGTCACGTATAATTGGTAGAAAATTTGATTTCGTTCGAAATGAGCCATATAGCGTAAAAAAATATTCATTCATAACTCTTAGGAATTCGGTAGGAAACACAATTACTTTCAAAATAAATTCTTAAACATTTAAAAATGTTCAATAGCCATCGAGATAGAGCGTTTTAACGTAGACCCCTATTATTAATTTTTCACGAAAATCGTTGAAAGTTAGCTTTTCAGAAAATTCGTAGGTCTTAAGGGGCTAAACAAAAGTCAAATAAAAATTGTAAAAAATTATATTCGCAGGTAAACCATAGACTGTCCCCATATACTTATTTTTCTAATCTTATTTCAACTCTGAAACAATAATGTTCTCTCAAATTACGAATGAACTATAAGATGATGACTTTAAATAATACCGTAAATGAAAAAAGAATGTATTCCAAGTTTTAAAGATAAAGCAAAGAAAATTCAATGACTGCATTTTTTTATATCTTTCCATATGAAGTATCTGCAATTAAGTTGATCTCGCGGCTGTTCCAAAATTTGAGGAATTCTCGATAAGCGCACTCTCTATATTTCTCAAACCATAAACCTAAGTAACTGCATGTAGTTTACTTTTGTTTTTTGTCTTTAATTAGGACCTTTTTGACTTGAAAACCTTGCGTATGAAAAAAACGATATTTTTGAACTCAAAATAAGCTTAGCTCTTTTCTGTGAATGCACACAATACGATACGATAAAATAAATTCTTGATGAGGTATCGGAAAACAAGTCGACAATCAATAAGTATTCTTTGCACCTACAGGGCTCGAATGGAAGGTAATTTTATTTTCTATAACTCATCTGACAACAACTTATGTGATAAAATACATCACTGAGGAAACATTTTCAAAAACCGCTTAATAGTACTATTCAGTTAACAAAAACGTGATTTTCTCCCGAATGGGATCTGCTTTCATTTTCTCTCAACAATTTTTGATTACTCTTAGGTACCAGAAAAAGCATGCTGCATTTACTTTTTCACGGAGTAATAATAAGAAGATCGATCTCTGTACATACGTTCTGACTGCGGTAACTGTACATTTAGTTCCAGAACAACAACCGCAGAAATTGAGGTTAAATCAATTTTTTGCAAAATTAATTAACCTTAACCGTTGGAAATTAAAAAAAAAAAGAAAATGTAGCTGAAAAAAATGACGTGTTGTGTTCCAAAGTATCTGACATTCAATTGGAATAAAAGAACATCAGGAATAACTATGTTTTCACCTAGCACGGTACGTGAATCTATATATTGTTTTCTGAAAATATAACTTTTATATTTTTGGTTTAGAATTAATCTTTTTTAGTTGAAAATTTATCTATTGGTTGAAAATTAGTTAATTCAACACGGCACTCACTTGCACACTTATTGCGGGAGAAAAGAAAATAGCAAATCACAGTGCGCATGTTCCCTTTGTTGTGAGCATTGGCTTTAAACGTCTAAGTCTGGCAGTAAATGTACAGTTACCGCAGTCAAAACTCGATACACTTCATACAGCATGATCAGTCGCCTTATTATTACTCCGTGTACTTTTCTTAGGTGTTTCAAGCAGACTATTTTTTTTCTGACCACGGTGTGCGTTATTGCACCGATCTGTTCAATTCAGTATAACTTTCAATAAATCAATGCATCCATATTGCTGTCACTTTGCTTTATGAATATTTTTTGACAAAACCGATTACTTTGTTCCAGATTGGAATAAACTTGTGTCATCACAGAAGATTGCGTGGTTCAGGCTCTATAAAAAAAAGAACGATTTTTGGAATCAAATAAACAAAAATTGTAAAATGGAACTTTTGGATGTTGCTGTCTTTGAATGGTTTAAGCAATCCAGAGACAGAGGTGACCCAGTGTCTGGGCTGATCGTGTAAAAGAAAGCTTGTATTTGGAAGTAAAATCTCAACGGTTCTTAAACTTTCAAAGGAAGTTAGCAGGAAAACCTTATTTTAACATGTAAGAGCAAAAGTTTTTTTTTTTGTATAAGTTTGTTTAAAAATTCATGAATTTCATTAATACTGTTAAAATTCAAGTTTCTGATTAAACAGGACCACAAACCGCCTAATCATGGAGCATAAGAGGGACTGGATGTAGCTTATGTTTTTGAGGTCAGTGATTCCGAATCCAGTGTTCGTCTAACGCCATCAGGTCAGTATCAAGGTCAGTTCAAGGTCAAACCTACAAGATTCATCACTCACCAACTAAATTAGGGTACCCGTAGGTTTCAGTGGTCGCTGAATTCGAATCCGGTGTCCATTTGACGCAATCAGTTCAGTATCAAGGTGAGTTCAAGGTTAAGCTTACAAAATGCAATACTGATCATCTAAATTAGGGTACCTTCAGGTTGTCCGATTGACGACATCAAGTCAGTATCAAGGTCAGCTCAAGCTCAAACCTAAAAAATGCATCGCTCACCAACTAAATCAGGGAACCTTCAGGTTTAAGTGGTCGCTGAATTCGAAGCCGTGATCAAAATAGACCTTTCAGATATTTGTTTTCTTCGGTAGGAGGCTTAGTATATTGTAATAATGTAAAGGGATTAGTTAAAAAATTTAAAAGCATAACTTATAATGCTAACGAGTGGCGACTTTTTTTAGATTTGTCTACAAGAAGTTTAAAAGGTGTTTTTTTACATAATGGTAATAAATATGTACCTCTGCCAGTTGCACACTCTGTTACACTCGACGAAAAATACGAGACTCTTCAGTTTCTTCTCAATGAATTGAAACACATTTGCCACAAATGGCAGCTCTTTGGAGATTTAAAAATCATAACAATAATGCTGAAGTCACTGAGTGCCTCGAATCGAAATATAGCGTCTACTTTGAGACTCTTCATGCTAATATTTGTAGGGGCTAAGATTGTAAAGTAGAGGATATTGCCATACGATTTTTGCCCCTACTTTAGCGATCTTATGAGCACAAATTTCCGAATCTTCCATTTTGGGCGTCAAAATAGAGGCTTAATTTTTGTTTATAATTTATTGCTCCACACTCTACCTTCCTGTACAGAATATAATATTTTGACGAAAAATTAACAAAATGGAGCAATAAGAACACATGGTAATATTTGCGTAATGTTTCAAGTTATTTTGCACACGGGAAAAAAATATGCATTACATTTTATACAACTAATCCTATAGCTATTTACAATCTATTTACAATCGCACGTTATGCAAATTTTTATTCCCCGCGGGTTCTAACAATAAAGTTTCGCATTCCTAACGCCTAAAGCCTCTCGGCTAGCCTAGTTTGAAGTATGCAAAAAAAAATCTGAAATATAACCTACAGCTGTGCAAGGCCATCTGCAAATTTTTGTGAGCCATTCTGTAAAAAATATTGCTACGTTCATAATAATATATGTACTAATATTTTAGATTTTAGAAATATTATAAATTATTATTTTATATTTTATGTGCTTATTTAGGATATGAACTTAATCCAAAAATATTTCAAGATATTGTAAAAGATTAAAAAAAATTCAATATATATGTTCAGAAATTTAATAGATTTTAAAGGATTTCCACAAATTTCCTAAGATACTTAAAAATTACTTAAAATCCCTTAAATTCAATAAACATATCTTGAACTCATGTAAATAATTCTAAAAGTTTGGAATTTGATTTTAAACTTAAAAATTTTTGTAATCAAATAACTCCCGTTAATTCCCGTGAAACTCCTGAAAATCTGTTTGAATCCATAAAAATATTTTTAAATCACATCAAGGTCTCTTTTGAATTTTTGAAAAATTATAAAAAATTTTTAATTACATTAAATCTATTGAAATGCCAGATAATGCCTCAGAATGACTGAAAATCTCTTGAACTCATAAAAATTATTTTAAAGTCTTTAGAATATCTTTAAAATTCTGGTACTTTTTGGAATTCTTCTAAAATCTTGAAAACTTCGTTGAAATTACTTAAAGTCTTTTAAAATTCATTTATAAACTTTAATCTTTTTTAATTCAAAATAATGGTTAAATCCCGTTAAATTATTTTCAAACTCATTAAAATCCTTTAAAACACTTGATCATATTTTGTAATTACATAATAATACATCAAATTTTTTTCAATTTTTTGACATTTATTAGAATCATTGAAAATAATTTGCAATCTTTAAAAACCTGTAGAGCGCAAAGGGAAATTGAGGATTGTATCAAAATATTTGCGAATATTTCGGGCTATATCAAAAATATCTAAGATTAAAGAGAATATCCAGATTACCAAGAATATTGAAAGAATACGTGTATGGGAATATTTAGTAAATGTATCAGGAATATTGAAGTGATCGACCCTTCCGCATATAGAAATAAAATGGTTTAAAAATATGACATTTTGAAGAAAAAATTTATTATTTTACACCTTTTTCAACCTCTGGCACATACTCCTCCGTTTACCCGTATTTTTATTGACTATCGTAATTCATAGTAGTTTATTGCCCTTTTTATCGAAAAACATTATGTTTCAAATGTTTTTACGACGATTAAAACCCACAAATATATTAAGAACAATAGATAAAAAATTTTTTTTCAAATTTTTAAGTTGTTTTGTGTTAGACATTTTTTCTCAAGAAATGGAAATTTCAAAAGCTTGCTTCTCGGTCAAGTTTTAAAACTTTACTCCTTTTCAAATAGAAGTACAAGAAGGTATAATATCTTTAATGTACACCTCAAAAAGAATTCAATTATAGTCAAAACTTATAGATATAAGCAATCCTTTCTGGAAACGACAGTTGAATAGTAAATTAATAAATTTAATATAATTTTTCTATATCAATATTCTACATTAAAAATGGTAACTAAATTAATAATTGCAATAATTAATTACTGATTAAAAATATACAATGTTAGATAATTGAAAAAAATTTTGCGAAAATTATATTTTGCGTCGTTTCAAGCTAAATAGTATAATATACTTCATTTATTTTATTCGTTTTTATTTTAAGTTTTGACTGAAATATTAACTCTAATAAGTTATTCAATCATTACTTGCATTTAATGAACAATGTTCTTTTTTTTATTAAATTCTTAAATAATTATGAGGATTTTTTATTTCTGCTTATTGATTTATGTTAATATTTAATTAAATCACAATAAATAAGACTACCATCATTATTATATTTCATTGATGAAAAACTGTAGGTACTTTTTAATTTTGTTTTATCACTCCATTTTTTATCAAAACTAGAACTTCAAAGATACAATGTTTCAAAATTCAATTATTTAGCAATGTTTATTAAAATTTTGGAGCATTTTCTTCAGATGTTCATTGCTTGTATGTATTTTAAATATTTTAATTTATACTGCCAAATGAGACGAGCGAAAAATACTGAAAAGAAAATTTCCGACAATGCAAAATTCCCGAATAATAAGATCCCCGTAAAAAATTTCCGAATACTGAAATTCCTGCATTACAGTAATGCAAAATTTTTTTTTCATCAAAAATAAATATTATTTGTTTATTAAAAACACAATGATCAAATATCTCCATCAAAGAAATTTTGTGTCAATGTTTAAACTATATGAAAATTATTTTTTGAATTTTAAATAACAATAATTTATAAAAGTTGTATACATGAATTAGTTTAAGGACTGTGCGCATTTTTTAACAAAATCGCTCATTCAGAAACAAATTCTTTTTAATTATTATTATTCAAAATTTTAAAAATTATTTCATGAATTTTTGAAAATTAAATAAATTATCTAAAAAAGTATTTGTTTATTTCGTTAAAAAAAATAATATTCAATAATACAATTTTTTGACTCTTAAAATTCTGGAATTTTCTGGTTTGACCATTTTATAATTCGATAATTTTCTGGAGGAAATGTTTTTCTTATTGAATTTTTAAATAGGGTCATATTATAAGCCATAATGAATTTTATTATTTAATAATTTTTCAATTCGGCATTTTTATATTTCGGCAATTTTATAATTTTTGGAGATTTATTTTTCGGTATTTTTCGATCAGTTCAATTTGATGGTGTTCAAAATTTGTTGGAAAATTCAAAAATACATTAATTTAACCCACTTGTATACGCTCATAAATCTCAAAAAAAATATTTTATAGATTGGAGAGAGTTAATACTTTAGGTTCAATTTTACTGTTCTTCACAGACAGTTACGCAATTTTTTAAAACATTCGCATTTATGTTTTATACAACAAAATTCTTTTTCAAATTGAAATCTCTCACTGTAAACAAAAAATTTGGTAATCTTTCCAAAAAGTTTGGGAAGCTTTTCTCACAATCACTTTTTGGAAATTTTGCCAAGCGTTTGAGGGGAAAAATCTCAAAGAATGATAGGAATTTTCCCAAGAGTTTAGGAAATTTCCCAACATGGTGGTTAACATTTGAGTTCTTAAATTGATGGAATTTTAAATGAATTTATTTATGAAAGTTGACTCTAAGGTACTTCTTTTTTAAATATTATTTTCTCTAGCTAAAATGTTGATATTTTTAATCTCAAAATAAAAATAATGATTAGATTGCCATGCATGTTGTAACAAACCAATATTTTGATTGCGCAGTTTAGAATCCCGTTCATGTTCATAAATGCGAGTTTCAAGTCCCCTACCAGTCCCACCAATATAAATTTTATTGCAACATTTACAATTAATCATATTTACTATAAAAGACCAAGTTTTCTCTGTTATCTTTAACTTTATTTTTTTAAACAGGAAATTTATTAAGTGAGTTGCGTTGATAGTAAAATAAACATGAAATAAACATATGACCATGCCACCTTGAGTTCAGTTTGATTGTAATTTTCATTTCATTTTTTATTTAAAAATGAATTCTTATACATTTCACGGATCTTTCTTTGATTTTTTTTATGATAACAAAAATCTTTAAAAATTAATTTTCAATTGTCACTAAAACAGTATTAAATAACATTGAAATTGACGGAATTTTTAATGAATTTATGGATGAAAATGAACTTCTAAGATTTTCTAAGAAGTTATTTTTTTAGTATTGTTTGCTCGATCTTATATTTTGATATTTTTAATCTCAATATCAAAATAATGATTAGATTGCCATGCATATTGTGACAAACCAGTATTTTCATTATCCAATTTACAATCTAGTTTATGCTCATAAGTGGGCTCGCAGGCTCCTACTAAAAAAACACTAGTGGAGCAGCGAGGCCCGAGGATGGGGATTGGACCATAAATATAGCTGCTCGACACATAATCGGCAGTTGGCGGGTTGCGTGTAGGGATGGGTAAAGCACGGTAAGAATCGATTCCTCGATTCCGACGCAAGCGTCGATTCCGCGGAATCTAAGAATCGACCGTGGGAATCGATTCCGATTTCAATGATTTTCAATTTTCAATGATTTCAATCCCCCACTCCAAAAGAGCGCGCAGTAAAATTTTTTTACCTGTTCTTTTTTTTATATAAAAGCGCACTTATGTTGCAAATTACACCTATTATACAATAAAAACATTATAAGTGGCGAAAAGTACAAACCTAAATAGTGCAAAGTTCAAATTTTAATACTTTAACGGTTAAAAATATTCTCTATGTTCTTTTTTTTAGAGATAAACATATTTATTTGATTAAAATACACTTATTGTACCCTCAAACAATACAAGCATTAATAAATAATCAGTCTTCTAAATTTTAATTAATTTAGAAACTCTAGCTGCCTCTCCACATTTCTAAGTCAATAGATGACCTCCCTCTTCAGAGATCAGCAATGATGATCTCCCTCGATAACACGTTTAGTGAAACTCAAACGACGCGTCGGACAGTAGAGGAGAGTAGAGTAGGGGGTCTGGGACTCCAATGCCGTAAAAGTATTCGAATTCGAACGTATCTTCCGGATCTCTCTTTTTACTCTGAATTGTTAAAAAAGATGTCCGTTCGGATTCGAAGACTTACACGGCATCGGTGTCCCACAGCTAAGTACGCGCATGACGCATGCTGATGACGATAATGACAGACCTATCCGACGACCTATTTGAAAAGTGAGAAATTTGACACGAAACCAAGATAACAACCCAACGGAAGACACCTCTAATGAAATGACCGAAATATGTCAATGACCAATCACAGATAACAACCTTTAGGAAAGTAAAAATTTATTTCCTCTTACCTGTGCAATCAGAATCGATGTGGATTCCGACGAAGAGTCGATTCCTGGAATCGATTCCTTAGAATCAAGAATCGATTCCAAAGAATCGAAAAATCGACACCAAGGAGTCGATTCTTCGAAGGAATCGGAATCGACTTAACCATCCCTAGTTGCGTGGGATACGCAACAGTTTTCTCTTGAGGACTTAGTTATCCTCAAGAAAAACTTGGAAGATCTCTTGCGCTCTTAGGCTAAAAAACCTAAGTTCTCAATATTTCGTTAAAGAGAGATCCCTGGAGCGGAGGCACGTATACTGTGTGAATCCGGTTCCAAGAGAATTCTCTCTCCAAGACACTGTTAGAGTACAATACGCAGAATTTCAACTACCATTTCGGTATCGCGACTTAGATATTTCTGGGCTCTTTCCCTCTTTGATTTCGAGTATAACAATTTTTAAAAGTTCTTTTACGACTTAGGCTGAAAGCGCCTTCTTGCTGGATATTACAAAATATTGTCAAGTTTGAAAATTTCTTGAGTCTAATTAAAGGTCAGGACGTAGTCTACCTACCAACCCTGGCTGAGGAAGTTAGCTTTCGAAATTACTATCTATTTTTTGAAGCCCTTAGCCGCTTATCAGCAGACGGGAGTATACCTCTCCGCCCCTGGTTAAAAAAGAGGCTGAACTTCGAAGATAGAAAAGAGAATATTTTCTGGCAACTAGCTTTGTCGAACCGCAGTAATAAAGATTGTTTTGAATAGAGAGTTTCTCTTAAAACTGTATAAATCCAGACTTGAAAATTTTGTTTTATTTTCCTAAGTGTTTACCCAATCTCTTGCGACGCAGGTAAGTGAGCACCTGCAGAGAAGCGTGCGAGCGAGTGAATAGAAAATTCTTGAAGTGCCAGCGTAAGCCCTCCAATAATAATTATCATGTTGACACCCTTTTACAAAGTATAGGCAGATTGCCTAAAACTATACGAGTTTTACTTAAATTGTTCTCAGCGAGAGACCTACAGATAGGTCAACGAACCTATAACCGAAAAGCATACATTGAAAACGGAAAGGCTGAATATCCTGATAAAAGGATTTAAAGTTTTAAGAAATTATGGGTAGTCAGAGACTAATTTCAGAGTAGGATTTTATGTGTGAAAATTCTTGCATATAAGATAGAATATAAGAGCGCGGCTAAATTGATAATTCTCAAGCAAAAAGGGATATATGATTTTAGAATCTAAGCGAATAAGGTTAATTTAAATGACGATTCTTTGTGCGTGCGAAATATAATTATTAAAAATAGCTCAGGCTTGACCCAGTGAGATATTGAACAAAGACGAAGTTTTTCCTACCTCTCAATTAATAGGGTGAAATGTGTCAAAACAATTAGGGGTCAGAAGCCCTAGGATAATCACGTGAGTATTACAATGAGGTGTCAACCATAAAAAGGGTTTCACACCTGTCGCGTGGGGGCAGAGCGGAACGGAAATGCCTTCGGACTTCAGGTGCGCAAGACAATTGTTAAAGAGGGACAGAGATGCGACTCTTCCAAAGAGAGAAAGGGTTTCTCAGGGAGAATACCTAAAATGTTTACACTAGACTCTTGGGCTTTAAATCTCTCGAGACTATATTCTCTTCACCTGAAAATCAGACTTAGACGCTTTTTGGACAGGTTTTAATCGAATTTACGATTGGCCACTCCTAAGAAGGTAAGAGCTCTTGTTTAAATGATACAACCTTCTACCGACTGGTTTCAGACGAATATACGTCTGTCCACTCCTCAAAGGAAATAGCTTTTTCTTAGATATAGTAAAGATGGAATTTCTTCCAAATTCACTATATCAAGTCTTAGAAGAGAGAGAATACTCTCTTCCAAGAAAGCTCTGCGAGTTGCCTCGCAAAAACTAACTGGTAATTTTGGGCAGTGTGGCACTTTTTATAGCCCATGCCCTTCTCTCATCTCCCAAGATGCATAAGAAAATGCATAGTGGGAGGCTTTGGAGTCTGCGCTCCTTTAGGGCTCCTACGAGAATGCAAGTTTTCTGTGCCAAGTCCCTGTACCAAGGGTTTCTGCTGAATATGGTTATAAAAATAAATAGGCAGTCGCAGACAATTGTCCAGGGGTGGTCCCGAAGGAATTAACCCCCAAGCGGAGGTGCGAAAACCGTTCCGAAAACTGAATGGCACCTGGGTGAGGTGTCTGGAACGGTGACTCTGAGATACCGGGCGAACTCTCAGAGTACGCAGCCTTATCCTTGCATGCGGGGCTCTACAAGGATGGACGAACCTCTTTCTCTAGCTTCTCGTGGAAACAACAATGACAACACCAAAGATAGTTGTAGTAAGTGCGGTTTAAAACAACAGAACGCACAGGGCTCCCGACAATGGATCGGCCAACAATGCCGACCAATCTAAAGCTGGGGGAACCAATGAAAATGGATTCAATGCGATTGATCGGCGGGATTTCCCAACATTTGAGTGGACGGAGTGACTGAATCACGACTTGCTATAGTGCTAGGATGCGAAAGTGGCCCCTGAACAGGGTTACTTGGCACGGCTGCATGCTCTGTGGTGCGAGAAACACTCGGAGCTGTCGCACTTTTCGCAGCAACGTCTGCGAGACCATGCTGATCTACTCCGAAAAAGGGGCTATGTAAGAGGAACGCCTACCCTACCACAGCTAGAACAAATCGGCAACAGAAAAAGAGAGGCGACAATAAGACCAACCGCGGACAGGCATCCAACAGAGGAAGAGCGATGCTTTACGGCCCGAAGAAACATCAAAACCAAGGTTTCTCTCAAGCCAAAGCTGCTGACCATCAGGCAGCATATTGTTGAGAGAATACGGATACTATCCGACGCTAAGAGAAGTCTAGAGCGGAGGGAGAGGTGGGTCAGAGAAATTCAACAGTTTCTCTCTGACCCATCTCGACTCTCCCAAGACCCTCCAGTTACTGTCGAACACCCACCCAAACCAGAGGAGGTCTAAGTATTTTGGAAAGAAGTCTACGAAGTGCAGCATAGACCATACGAAGACTCAGGTAACATTAATAGCTTCAAGAAGCTGTGTGATGTCCTCATTACACCTGATAAAGAAGGCCCACCCATCACTACTGAGGAGGTGAAAAAAGTATTAAGAGGGATGAAGAACTATTCGCGCCGGGACCAGATTGTATTAAAACCTTCTGGTGGAAGAACATTTCTTCAACCCATCAGCATTTGGCCCGTATTTTCACCTCATATTTGAAGCCGGAAGAGCCGATTCCGAAGTGATTGGTGAAAGGGCGCACAATACTCCTGCCGAAAATAGGCAACTTAGCTGGCCCGAAGAATTGCAGGCCAATAACTTGTCTGAACACACGTTATATGATATTCACAGCTATCCTAAATGATAGGATTGTTCGGGCAATTCAACCTGTGTGGCAAGAAATGTATGAACAACGAGGCAAATCCACAAATAATTAGGTGCATAGGAAGATTGAAGCCGCTTTGGAAATCCAGATTTACTATCTCATCTGGAAAAAATCGTGTGACAACTAACAAGGTCACCTTTCAGAGAGGTATCTTTCAGGGCGACACCAGGAGCCCACTGCTCATTTGCCTTACATTATTTCCACTATCTCTAGCATTTCGCCATTCCGATGTGTATTTGTGCGGCAAACCTGCAGATCGGAAGTACAAGTTCATTCGTGTATTTTACATGGACGATCATAAGATCTATGCTAAAAACAAAGAGCAACTACATCTAGCTCTAGGGATTGTCAAACGATTTACCAAGGAAATTGAAATGGAATTTGGGTTAGACAAATGCACCAAGGTTTATTTGAAACGGGGAAAACTTAATGGCATCCCTGAAGATCCTGAGCTCGTTGATAGACGCGCTATAGAGGATGTGACATCTATAAAGGATACACTTCGAAGCAGATACAAACGTCTTATCCGGCAGATTTAGTCTTCCGAATTCTCGGCTAGGAACAAAGTATCTGCAGCGAACATGCTTGCCGTCCCGGTACTACTCTATTCATTTGGAGTAGTTCCATGTACGAAGAACGAGCTCAGATCCCTTGATATCGGGACAAGAAAGGGTATACACATGCACAAAAGCCTGCATCTTAAGTCTTCTGTTCCGCGACTGTACATCTCACGCCGTCAAGGGGGTAGCGAAATTTTTAATCCTGAATGTCTTCACAACAGGATTATTCCGGGTACAGCACATACAGTTGCAAATAGAAGAGACCCTCTTCTTAAAATGATCAGGAATCACGAAGAAGTGGGCAAAGGAGCGTTTCTGTACAAAGGAGCGGAGGAAGCTGCTGAAACGGTCGAACTTGACTTCAGTATTAGGGGTGAGTAAAATGCATCAAATGTTATCTATCTCGAGTACTCACTCCTAAAAGCTTGGATTAAGAAAGCATAAGAGAAAAACTTTCGTGAACGCGGGAACGACCTACGTTCAAAGGCATAATGCAGCACTAAGATTGCTTTATTACCATCTCTGTCACTCTTACGGCACTAACCTTAATATCGCTCCTCTAAATGCTCCTAGGGAAATTGAGTCAATTGTCGAGAATGGGAAGTGCCGCATATACTGGAACCTTATATTCTCGACAATTGTTTCTGTTGCTCACTCGAGGGCTAATATGGTTCTTCTTGACTTCGAGAAGCGAACCATGTTCTTTATCGAATTTTCGGCACCAGCTGACAAGCACATCATAACCAAGGAGAATGAAAAGAAAGAGAGGTATCGAGACCTTATAGGGGAGTTACAACGATTGCACCCGGAATATTCTGTTAAACTAATCGTCCTTATCATCGGCGCTCTTGGAGGTGCCAAGCTTTCACTTGCTAATGGCCTAAAAAGCATCCCTGCGTGTCAACAATGTGCTAAAACACTTGCGGGAAAAATGCAGAAGGCGGTAGTCCTTGGGTCGCTTCATGTTCTTAGGATGCACGAGGCTTTTGCTGGATCGTCGTATTGATTCCTTTACAGACTATAACCACCTATCTCACAGTCGTGAGACGTGGTTGTGGCTGAAATTTTACCGCGATTTCGCTGGGAGCGGGTGACCTTGAACAAGGTCGAAACGTACGTTGGTGGTTTTTTCTTAAGAAATTGACAAATAAAGTATGATTGTTGGACAACTGAATCTACTATTATTATTTTTTATTTGACCGTATGACCAAAATAACACATTCTCTGATCAATTAACATCATGAATAAGAACAACGGTCAAAGAAATTTTACAGCGTGGGTGATTAATTCAAGTGCATATGCTAAAACTAGTTCTATAACATTACATTGTTAATAAGTTGATATATTATATAATAAAAAAATAATTGTTTAAAGGAAAACTGATCAGGATTGCAAAACATAACAATGATATTCCTAATCAGAGCCCTTTTTATCGTTTGCACGAAAGGTATCTCGGGGACCTAGTTTCTGAATATGAATCAGTGAAAAATTCACTGATTAAAATAATATTTAGATATGTGACTGATTGAGCAAGGATTTCGAGCGCATTCACTAATCAGTACAGTAACAGCAGAGTAAACCATGTGCAACATAACCTACCAGATTGAAAGTTAAGCGTTGTTATTACTCTTTTACTTAAGTGTCCAAAAGAAATCCTGATTAAAACAAATTTTTTTAATTTTCGGGCTGTAAATCTGTTGAATAAACTGCAAGGAAATATACTCTAACTCGTATAAAAAGTGCTTACTTAACGGGAGGCCTTTTGTCATTTAAATGCATTAAAATTTTCCACCTTTTTTAATATTTGATCATATTTATAGGCTTGAAGTTTTACTGCAATTATTTGATTGAATCTACTAATATATTATTTTATTATGGATTCTGAATTAACACGCTATAGTGCTGTCAACCTCACAGTAATACAAGAATCTGAATTTCAGTAGAGAAAGGCGGTTGACTTTCAGATGTAACCAAAATGATCATTCGCCAGTTGAAAGTCAACTGATGATGATAACATGACTCTAAGTAACGCGCTTGGTTGAAAGTAAAATGCTTTATGTACGTAAAATGTACTTTATAGGTTAATTTAAGACAGAAAGATTGTTGACTTTCCGTTAACGCGTGCATGTGAAATGAAACTTATAGGTTGATTTAAGTTAGCTGATTGTTGAAATACCAGGTACAGAACCTAAATCTTCAATCCTTTTTTATATATTTTTTTTATCACAGATAAAGGATTATTCTATTCATAATCAAAAACCGTTATAGATCTGAGTAAATATATCAAAATAGGAAACGCTGACGAAACGACTATACCATGAGCTCAGTGTTGATCGAGACTATGTCTGATTTCCAGCTATTTCAATCATTGGAATCTCACTGACAATCAGCGACATTTCACTGATTCAGATATAGAGAGTATTTGTGCATATGGAAGTGTTATTGGCCACTAAATTACACCTAGACGCTGACTATGATATAATGTAAATATCTTAGGCTGATGAACTTCACGATCATACAGATTTCTTAGATAAGGATTAGTAAACATATTACTCATATACAATTTGTAATGAAGAAATGGAAGAATAAATGAATACGCTGTAAGCTAAATCATTCAATAATACACGTACTAGCAACCCTGCTCTTTGGAGAAAATGAGGAGCGTTTATAATTTGGCCTTTGCAATCATCTGCAAATCTATTGGTGAATATAATAGTATAATAATTTGTTTATAATTTTTAAAATATTTTTAAGCTTTCCATGACCAGTACTTTGACTAACGTAATAATTTTCTCAAATCTCTTAATAAAGTTTAGCTTTTTAAATTGTTGTACAATTTCGAAAATTGTGCTCATCAGAATGAGCATGGAATATTTTTATGTGAAAACTGACTATTACATCGTGTTGGATTGCGAACTGGCACATGTTTTCAGTTTTTGTGTCGTAAATACCTTATCGTCGTTATGAAAAAAACTTAGAATATCTTTATCGCTACAGATATCCAAAAAATTACGTTATGATTTTTGTTTTGAAAAATTGAAATCATTTTCAAAAAATTTAACAAGTTTTTCAAACGAAATTTAAATGATTTTAAAACCTAAAAGATTTCAAAATATTGAAAAAAATTCTAGATTTTTTAAGATTTGTGAATAAAAACTGCAGAAGTTTTTTAAGGATTCTGATAGTTTTCAATATAATACAAATATCTTGTGATTTTTCATAAACTTTTTTTTGACTCAAACAAACTTAAATACTGTAAAAACAAAAAAACTTTATTAGAAATTTTTTAGATATGTTTCCGCAATATATGTCAAATATCTCATATTTTTCAAGATGATCTTACCTATTTACAAGTTTCAAAAACTTACCTTCTAATTATTTCAATAAAGCTCACAATTTTCAATGAAAAAGATTATTTTATATAATCAGTCCTAAAGTTCAAATATAAAGACTCAAAGTTATTTACTTTATAATTTAAAACATTTAAAATTAAAGCACCTAAATTTTGTGATTCTAAAATTTTTTATTTGAAACCTCGAACCCAGTTCTATTAGTTTTGGATAATAAAGCAATTTAATTTTTAAGATTTTTCTGTGAAAAATAAATAGTTTTCAGAAAAATTTCCCTTTATTTTAATAGAATATTTCGTTCCGAAAGTTCTAGAGGTCATATATCTTAACCGATGTTAAAGATCATTCCACTGAATTTAAATCCGTGAGTTTTTTAATTGTTAACTCTGGCAAGGCAGTTAAAAGATACTAACGTCGCTCCATATCTTTGTACCTTATATAACCTATTGTGAAACAATATTATTCTTTATTTACAAACAAATGATCAGGTAGTAAATAAAAGTTTTTGATATCTAAGAACGATAAATAAGTGTATTTGTTTATGAAAATTTGTGTACACTGCTGCAAAAAGTTTGGGTACATTTCCGAAATTTAAGTTGTTGCCAAACCTAGATAATTATTATTTTTAAAAGTTCAAAAACTTTTAAAAAATTTAGAAAAAATATTACTATTTATTCTACACCAAGGACATAAATAAATGTTATGTGATTGCTAAGTAATATTATCGAATGTTTATTAGTGAAATACTGAAATGTTAACTCCTTTTAATATGATAATTCAAGATTCTTCGCTTTCGCTTATTTGTTATCAGACACAATTTATTATAAAATTATGATATCTTAAATATACTGCTTCGCACGCAACCACTTATCAAAATCTGAAAACATAACAATAGTGTTTTAATTATGATAGTATTGCTAAGAGATTTCACCTTGTTTTAAATGACCTGTAAAGAATTTGCTGATAATAACAGATAACCGCCTGTCAGGGGAACGTGATGAACTCTTCAAAACCCAACAATCACGTAATATTTATTTGTATTCTTGGTTCAGATTTAAAGAGTAGGATTTTTCATTTATTTCATAAATCTTATAAGTTAAGACAAAGTAATAATATTTTCATTAAAATTAATTTAATAAAAATTGTCAATAGAATAAACAGCGTATCTCGCGAGTTGTCCTTATCATTGCAGAAACGGGTAGAACAAACAAACAAAAACGATACGAAGAGTCCAATATACTTTTTGGTTTCCTAAAGTATTTTGGGACTTTTGCAAAATGCTTCACTTCTAAAAGAAATGTCAATAATTTATCCCGAAAACCGCCCTAAAGGTAGACATGTGTCTGAATTTGGCCCAGTTGTACATTACTAGTCAAAATCCATATGCTTAATGGTATTTATAAACTTAGTAACCTGAGATTTAATATTGCATACCCCCCTCCCCTTCAATGCTAAAAAACGACTTCAGCATCAGTGAATCCAATATAAATTTTTTAAATCTTTCAAACGGATAGAAATTTGTATTTATCCTCTAAAATCTCTTGAAAACTAAATAAAACAAATGTATTCCTATAACTTCTTTAGAAATCCTTTGAAACTGATTAAATATCAGGGCTTTTAGAAATACCAAATGGCCTAAAAAATTTAATCCCCTCTGTCTTGTTGCAGATTTAAGTTCACAGTTTGATTGTTTACCCAATGGTGCGCCTATTCCTTCTATTCCTCTTAGTGAACCTTCTTCTCCTTCTGAAAAAAATAATTTGTCTCAGACACATATTCCTCCAGCTGAGCCTTCTCTTCGTGCTAGGACCAAATCTCCTCCTAGTGAGCCTTCTTTTCGTACCAGGCCCAGACGTCCTCCTGCACGTCCTTATCCGCCCTTCATTTCTACTGCTTCATCTATAAGGCTCCCTTCTCCTGATGGAAATGGATGCGGAATTGAACAACTTAAATTTATTCGACTTATTTCCAAAAAGAATTCATACCAGGCATTAGAACTTAGAAGATACACTTTACCTGCCAATAAATCATTAAGAATAAAAATACGAGGAGATATCTATATGCCTGCACCAGCCGAAGAACAAATTGTATTATCCACATCCGGCGGTGACGTCGTTGCCATACTGAAGACATATAATGCTGTGATTGGAATATATAAATTTATTGCTCACAAGAAAGCACGTGTGAAAATAAACATGGAAACCCGCATTATTACCCAAATGGAACCAGAAGAAATGGATGCAATTCCAGTAGGTTCAAATCGCTTACTCAATAATGGCTTTAAAGTAAAATATAAACATATAAGCCCTGGAGTAAGTAACTGATGCGAATAAAAATATTGAAAACATAATAGCCAACACATATAATCCAATTCATCTAATCCAATGAGTCGCTTTCTAAGGTCTTCGCTCTTAAAACTTGTAAGTTAGCATTTAGAATTCATGACTTACTTGAATTGCCATTAATCGCTCGTGAAGTATTTTTCTAACTGAAAGTGTAGATAGTGTAAAGTACCCGCATAACCTGGTTATTCTTCTGTCAGAAACTATTAGAGCATTAAGAGAATTGTTTTGGGTTAAGAATGATTGGTACATATATCCTCCACAAGACGATTTTTGTGCAGTTTTTCTCAATTTTGGCTGTCGTCCACAAATGGAAAATCTTTAAAAATTTTTTTTTTATTATCTCTTGATAGTACCTTTCAAATAGGGGAGGTTAAAAAAGTCACCCACTCTTGGTTTTGGGGCAGAACACACGGTATATCCTTGCAGTTATGAGTTTTCGGTGTTTTTATTGCCGGAATCGCTTTCGTAAATAGAGACACTGTTTCTGGACATTTTTTTTATTATACTGGGCCATATGTGAGCTAAAAATTAAAAAATAAATTCGTCATATGACTTCAGAAGCTTCAATCCAATTTAGATTTCAATAAATCTCAAAATATTGAGAAAAAAATTTATATTTTTTAAGATGTGGAAACAAAAAGTGCAGAATATATTTAAGGATTTGTTAATGTTTCAATATGATAATAAAAATATTTTCTGATGATTGATGCTAAAATTTAATGTGATATTTCGTTTTGAAAATAGTTCAAATGATATTTACGAATTTTAGAAGTTTTGAAGAGGTTAAATATATTTGAAAAACTTGGGAAGATATTCTGAAAATCATAAAATATTGGAAATTTTCTTATAACTTCGACAGGTCCATAATATTTTTAAGCTCATCTGATGTTTTGATTTTAAAAATGCAAATACTGTGAAACAAAAAATAACTTTTAGAGAAAATTCCTAGGTATGCTATATAATCTCAAAAACAAATAGACGGAAAAGTGGACAATTAGGGAGCACAGTTTAACAAGAAACACGACTCCAGATTAAGTAAAAATTAATGTCTAAAAATTATTTTTTCAAATTTATCCTTATCTTGTTTTTTATAAAACAGTGACTTTGCCAAATGTATTACTGCACGAAAAAAAAAGTTCAACGTAAAATAAAGTAAGGTTAAATAGATTACGTTAGTAAATAATTCTGGTATTTTCATTTAGAAGTAGTATCTTGTAAATATGTCATATTTTTCGGGATGATCTTACCTATTTACAAGTTTCACAAAATTACATTCTTATTGTTTCAATAAATCTGGAAATTTGAAGAAAAGAATGTGTCATTTGAAGTTATCAAAACCAAACGCAAATTTCAAGACTCAAAATCGAACTCTTTTTAATTTAAAACTTTTTAACTTGAAGTTTATAAATTTTTTAATTTTGAAATATTTTGTTTCAAAGCTTAAAGCTAGTGTCAGGGAAAAGTACACATCCTGCCAAGCATTGGAATTTTATAGACTGCAATTGTAAAATTCGAATTAAATCACGATTTGTAACTAATTGTATTATTAATTGATTCTCACTTCAAATAATTGTAGACAACTTTTGATATGATCAAAACTAAAATAGTAATAAAGTACGATTCTTAAGAAACATATAGACCATGATAATCAAGACTTCAAGTACAATTTTGACGTCTTAAGCAGTCATCAAGTTTATTATTCTACGTACGACGAATTTGTGGTCTCAACCGCAAATTTTTATTATGTCTATTATCATTGAAAATCATCGGTTGTTCGATATAAGTTTCCAAATATGTATTAACATAGATAAATGCAATCATGAGGACAAATTGCACGATTTCTATGTTTTTATAAGCAATCGTCGCTAAAATTATTCTGATAGAATCATATCTCAAAAAGGTGAAGAACTTTCTCTGTAGAGGAAACACTCGCGCTGGCTGTAACCCTTTGCTACAACCCTAAGTGTACACCTTTTAATCGCTCCCGAAAAATATTCTTTAACTTAAACATCCATCTGCATTTTTTTACAAAATAATTCCCAGATTATTTGCTTCCTCGTTTTTTAAAAAGTCTTCTGTGTTTTCTTCTACGTCCAATAACGGAATTACTTTTTTACATTCTCATAATTTATGATTGAGAAAATATTAGAATTGTCCGAAATTTGACACCTTAGTTTTTCATTGGATCTCCACGTTTTGAGATCCCCTGAATCCGAAAATCAGGTTTTTACGATAACGTATGTCTGTCTGTCCGTCCGGCTCTCCGTCCGTAAACACGATAACTCTCGAAAAAATAAATGGATGAAATTCATCTTTGGCACACTTTTTTGAGGTCCTAAAAGAAAGGACGAGTTCGTTAATCAGATATTTCTAATAAAAATTCAAAGAGTGAGCGCATTTTGAAAATCGGTAAGACCTCTTTTTTCTAAATCTGAAAATTCTGTGTACGGATATTTATAGTGTCAGAATGGACAAACAATTTATCCTTATGACTTTTTTCGATAGAAAGAAAATTCTTAGAGTTAAGGCATTTTCAAAATGTTTTTAATCAACCGAAATTAAGAATGTGGAGATAAACAACGCGCTTTATAAAAAAAAAGTAAGAAAAAGAAAAACATTGCTTTTTAAAATTCCTGCAAGACTATAATAACAAAGTTTTGGATTTTCTTGGAAAATCGAAAATTTTTAATTTGTTTTGCAAAAAAAATAATGAAGAATAAAAAATTTCATTTTGTGGTCAAACTATGTAGGATACGAAAAAACCTGAATTCACAAAAATTGGTATGCCAACAAAGATCTTCAATTTCGTTAAGAATAACTTCGTGATTGGATGCGTTCTTTTTATTTGATTCGTGAAAAATAACATTGAAAATAAAAATATATAAAATGTTTGGAGAAAGGAAGAAATTCACGAGAGAAAAAAAGATTTTTTTATAAAAATACAGTTCAGATATCGTTAAATGAAGGGTAAGTCGAGTCTGAATGGCAGCAACTTGAGGTTCTGTGGCGCATTAAATATGATCTCTTTTGACAACTGCTTAAATTTTGATAAATTAACTTTTTATTGTATATTTCAAATTTCGTGTCTTTAAATAAGTTCACAGGTCCCACAATATTAATCTGCACCAAACGTTCTAACATATGAAGCTTCATGTTTTTTACCAAATCACATTTCATATGGTGTTTTGGTCCAATGCTACCTTCCAGCCAATAATCAATTAATTTTCATTGATGCAGCAAAATTAGAATGAATGAACTCACTTGCTTAACACTCCTTCTTCGGTACTGATTTAAATGGTTTCTTTTTCATTTTCCCAAGGTACAAGCGGGGCATTAAAAATTATGATCAACAGCTACTTAAAAACTTTTAACAATATCATGATTTACCATAGTTTTAATCTTCTGTGAACTTGAACGAGCACATTTGTCATGAACAATTCGAAGCCTTGTGTTTTCAGCCACGACAGCTTGATTATCTAATGCAATTGACTTTACCTAGCAATTATCTACATGTAACTATTTAACTGCAAAGTCAAGACATAACATGTTCTCTTTCCAACGATGATCACCGATTGACTTTCTTTGGTTTTTAAACCAAGAACGTTTGAGTTGTCAAAATACGGTGAGCCAGGACCGTCCACAAGGGCATCTATTAAAAACATGGACGTTGTCACTCCTTATTACAATTCTTATCATCAATTTGCTATCAGCTACTTTAATCTTAGTCTTCTGATCTAGGAACTCATGAAATTCAAACCATTATCGAGATTTTACCATGTGAGGCACCTGAATCAGCATACAGCGTTTCTACTGTCTTATTTAATGTTACTTTAGCAAAAAGACCTTCCGCATACTCGGATAAAGACAATCTTAAATCAGAATGTTAATTTGATCGAAAACGTGCATTTGTGCATTTTCCGGTTTGAATTTCGAACAGTTTTTTTAAACAATTTTTTTTGTCAGTGATAACAAGCTAATATCTTCTTTTAAACGCCTTTTAATTTGTCCACTGACGATTCGTCTTTAGACAAATAGGCTTTATTTTCAAGGCAAAAAAATTCTGCAATAAAACTTGCCTTCAAAATTAAAGCATCTGTTACAAAACAGATGCTTAAATTTTTATAATATGATGATTATCTTTCTTATCTATTTTGAGATTGACATACACGATGAAAATGTGTATGCATTATATTCTTGTTGGGCAAGAACTTTCGTGTTTGTTGAACCTTCTTCAAAAAGAACGATTAACATCATCCACATGTCTTTAGCAAGATAAAGTGATCTCACAATTTAACAAAATTATTCTTCTAGAATAGAACTAATTACTGCTCTCATTTGAGCATCATTTTTAGTCCACTCTTATATTTCCTCTGCAATTAACACAGCACCTTGCAGTTTTGTTAGTGTCCCATCTAACACCTAAAAAATCTTCAAAAATTCAAGAGGAACCTGCACATCATACTTTCACCTCTGCAAATTCTCCGATGTCATCGCTCTTATTCAATTATTCACTTAAATCTATTAACTTCACCAACCACTTTCTGCTTCTATGTTGCAAATAATTTAATGTGAATTTTTTTTCATTATAAAGAATATATGTTTTATTAAGAAAAAACAGCGGTGATAGATTTGGTGACAAAAACATTAAGATGAGTAACCAAAAAAAAACTGTATGTAAGCAAATTCAAAATATAAGATGAACTTAGGTTACTTTATCTTAGATTTATGATCTAGACTAGCTTCCCTAAATTATTAAAATAATGGCCACATTTTTAATATCATCAAATAAGATAATTCAAGTCTGGCCTAATATCCTAATTTCACGAATTTCCTGAATTTCCCATGATTTTTCCCTGATCAGGTTTTGATTTTGGCTTTATGCGAAAACTCGAATTGTCTACAGCTTCTTAGGAATTTCTTTTTTCATTCATACTAGAGTTTTTTTTAAATTTTAGATAAACTTCCTTGAGAAAACGATATTTCTGCCAATCTGGAAATAACTGGAAGTTTTTAAAATCAGTTGAAACTTCACGGTCAAATGAAAAATCAATTTTTCCGATGATGACCTTCAAATGGCTACAGTTGTTTCGAAATTCATTCCTTCAATTTGAAAAGAATTTATCCGGATTATAAACACTTTCTTTCTTTCTTAGAGAAAACAATATTTTCGGGACGGCCGTAGCAGTGACTTTTTAGGAAAACTTTTAAGTTTGGCTTTTGATCAAAATTCAAATTTTAGAATTGTAGTCTATAACTTTTTCATGATGACCAGGTTTTTTTTTGTATTATCGATAAACTCTTCACCTTTTATTAAATTTTATCTGATAACAAATAAACAAGAAATGAATCTCGAATTGCAATAGCCTAATTCGTAGAATAGATCGTCTTGAAAAACTATTTTTATATTTATTGGAATGAATATATACACTGTTAAAAATTTCTTTTGGAAACTTTTACTACATGTATTGGAAGTTTATGACGCAGCCAAAAATGTTGTTAATATATTTATATAACGATCGTATTTATGTAATTCGCGGATTTCATAGAATTAGCGGAATTCACGAAATTCGTATGTATATGCATGGTTTTACGTGTTTCGATATTAAGGGCCGTGAGCTCGTTCCTTGTCTATTGAACCGCCTCAAATGAGAAGAGTAAAACCAGGTAGGCATGTTAGGTGCCGATAACTTGTTTCATTCCAAAAGATTTGCAGATCAAATCTGTCGAAGAAGATATTCCTATCTCCTTCAGAGAGACTCCTTCAGTATGTTGTGTCTTGAATGCGGGTTTGACACACGGCCAGATATTTATAGCTCTTTCCAGTGTCAAGACATCTAACAACACTCATATCCACAAACTCAGGTTTTCCAGATGAGATAATAAATCTAGTTTCCCGAAGGGCTATCACTTTCTTCACGGATGACACTATGTATGTGTGGATGAAATTCAAGATTTCCGGCGGACAGATGATAATTTTATGAAAGGTTGAATCAACAACTTTTCGGTAGTTAATCCCAGGAATTCGCAGAACACGCTGATGAGCTGCTGCCTTGTGTCAGATGCACCTATCAATTAGCAGACTTCTCTCAGTAGCCTTCTGAACTTTTTTTCCAACCACGTTTTTCGTATATCTCTCTCCACTCAGGCTCAATTCTACGAACAATCCCAGTTGCCTTCTTCAGTAGCAGTATAGTGCCTCCTAATACGAGCTACTACAAGGTGGGCGTTTCCTACTTTAATGTGAGCTGAAAATGCGCGATGCTGGTTTGTGCGTGGACGTAAACTTATTTCACCAGAAGTTCTTGATACCTTCTGTGGATAAGTGTTTTCAGGTTCTTGTATACCACTCTCCAAAAAGTCTTTACCTCGTTTGGCTTGGGTGCATTTTTGACAGAAACCGGGAGAATGCTGATGAGGCGCGATGGCTCCTTAAGAAGCTCTTCATTTTGCCTGATCCATCTCTCCCTCTTTTTTATTATTTTCTTGCGTTAGGTAACACATTTATTTGATCACCAGTTCCTGGGCAAACTTTCGAACCCTTTCCGTTATGTGTGTTATGTAGTCAATCATCCTAAACACGGGATGCATTCTGTCTTGCCCATTAAATCTTCTTGTTCAGATGATGGAAGCCTCTTTTAATTTATCGCCGGTTTTAGACTTTTATTTGAATCAGCCTAAGCTCTCGCATGGATATAAGCTGAGCAATTGACGGTCTAGAGGCAGAGTCCTCTGTCATATCTTAAAAGAGAGGGAGAGACCCACTTAAGACATATCTTGGGGCTTCAGAAGAACCTGCATATTAATGTTCCTCCTTGTTTTGATATCACTATCATCTCTTAGAAGGTACTTTCTATCCGCAGTCGGTCTCATTGTCTCTCACTCATTTTCGTCTGTAGCTTGTTAAATTAGCGTTATGGTAGCGCTCTGTGCATATATCCTATTTTCAAGAGGTAGCTACGCTCAATTCGCAATGACTGATGCGAAATATTTAAAGCTTTAGGTGTTTCCGGCAACACAGAGTGTACATACGCGTTAAAAAACTTCTGTGCACAGGAATAATGCTCACAGCTAGTTTTTTAACTCAATGTTGGTCTTTATCTGGTTTGTCGACGTGTTTCATTACGATTTTTTTCTAATAGCAGCTAGTAAAAGACTTCGCCCATCCCTGTAGATACCTGCATGCAACGATAAGGTTTCATACTATGAGAGGTCGCCTGGTATTCCACAATCACCATTTAAGACAACTCGCCCACGTACCAGTCAACACTAGGAATGGTTTATACGCCCCAGCTTAGTGTTTATTCCTCCGGGACCATCCCTGGACAATTTTCTGCAGCAGGTTATTAGTTATTTTAATTGGATTCAGCAGAAAACCTTGGTACAGGGACGACCGCCTTCTGTATTTTTCCCGCAAGAGTTTTAACCTATTGTTCACACGCAAGGATGCTTTCCAGGCCACTAACCAGTGAAAGCTTGGCACCCCCAAGAGCGCCGATGATAAGGACGATTACTTGAACAGAATATTCGGGGTAGAATCTCCGCAACTCCCTTAAAAGGTCGTAATACCTCACTTTCTTTTCATTGTCCTTGGATATGATGTTTTTATCAGCTGGTGCCGAAAATTCGATAACGAACATGGTTCGCTTCTTAAAGTCAAGAAGAACCATGTCAGGCCGCGAGTGCATGAGTCCCGCATGAGTTGGAAAACTAGATAGTATGTGTATCAAATGCTCGAGGTGTGCATGTCACGCCCTCAAGCTATCATCGGTAATGTCTTAACTCAAAATGTGGTGACGGTATGTTAAGGTGGATATAATATGATAACATCTTAAAATGCCAAAACGAAACCATCCGTGCCAGATGTCAATCTGGGTGATTTGAGGAAATAAAGTTAGCTCACACGACATTGACTGATCCTCCACATTTCTGTGGAAGATTCCGCGCATCCCCTTATCTATGATCTGTTCAGAGAAGTTTTTCTCTTGTGCTTTCCTAATCGGGGCTTTCAGGAGTGAGTACTCTAGATAGATAAGATTTGATGCATTTTGCTCACCCCTAATAATAAAGTCAAGTCCGAGTGTTTCAGCAGCTTCCTCCGCTGCTTTGTAGGGAAACGCTCCTTTGCGTACTTGTTTGTGCTTCCTGCTGTACCCACAATAATCCTTTTGCGAAGACATTCAAGATTCAATATTCCGCGGCTACCTTGATAACTTGAGCAGTAGAGTCTCGGAACAGAAGACCTTAGATGCATGCTTTCATTCATGTGCATAACCTTTAATGTCTCAATATGAAGGGATCTGAGCTCGTTCTTCGTCTATGGTCTCACTCAAAATGAATTGAATACTACCGGGACGCCAAGCATGTTCGTTCAGATACTTTGTTCCTCGCCAATAGTTCGGAAGACTGAATCTGTTGGATCAGACGTTTGTATGTGGTATATATAAGTCTCTTTAGTGCAAAGGTGTCGTATACTGCTTCCATCGACGAGCTCAGGGTCCTCACGGATCTAGAGGTTTGCCGCAAAATTACTTGTCGGAATAGCGAAGTGCTAGACATAGTGGTAAAAATGTGAGGCTAATGGGATTGGACACATGGTGTCGCCCTGAAAGACACCTTTCTGAAACGTGACCTTGTTAGTTGTCACACGATTTTTGCCAGATGAGATAGTAAATCTGGTTTTCCAAAGCGGCATCAATCTCTCTATGCACCCAACTATTTGCGGATGAACCTTTAAGCTTTCAAAATGATAGATGATTAGTCTATGGGAGGTGGAATTGAAAGCTTTCCGGCAATCAATCCAGGTCATTGATAGGTCACGCTGGTAGTATGCTGCAGCTTTGCAGACACATCTATCGATGAGCAGGTTCTCCTGACATGCTGCTACGCCTTCTTTGAGCCGCGTTGTTAATAGATTTCTTGCTACACAGGTTCGATTGTCCCAACGATCCTATCATTTAGGATAGATGTGAATATTTTATACTGTGTGTTTAGACAAGTGATTGAACTACAATTCTTATTGTCAGCTAAGTTGCCTATTTTCGGTAGGAGTATTGTGCGCCCTTCCACCAACCACTTCGGAATTTGTTCTTCCGACTCTAAACTTGAGCTGAAAATGTGGGCCAAATGCTGTTGGGTTGAAGCAAACTTCTTCCACCAGAAGGTCTTGATACCATCTAGTCCCGAAGCGGAATAGTTCTTCAACCCTCTTAATACTTTTTTCACCTCAGTAGTGATGGGTGGGCCTTCTTTATCAGGTGTAATGAGGACATCACACAGCTCCTTGAAGCTATTCATGTTACCTGAGTCTTCGTGCTGTCTATGCTGCACTTCGTAGACCTCTCTCCAAAATACTTCGACCTCCTCTGGTTTGGGCGGATGGTCGACAGTAACTGAGGGGTCTTGGAAGAGTCGAGATGTGTCAGAGAGAAACAGCGGATTTTCTCTGATCCACCATATTTTCTCAACAAAATGCTGCCTAAAGATCAGTAGCTTTGACTTGTTAAGTGTGTGATAACGGGTCCGAAGTTCGCGCACGAACATTCGAACATTATCGGTGAAAATCCTGCCAAATGTGATTTAGTCAATCACAAACTTAATGCGGGATTCGTACTGTCTTGCCCAGCCTATCTTTATGGCGAGTTGATGTATTCGTCTCTTGGTCTTATGATCAACCGTTGATGCGAGAATTGCAATAGCAGCCAGTTGAAAAACCTTCAGGTCTCGTAGGGAATCCTAATTATGACACTAGAACTTCTTCCGACTGAAGTTCTGGCGAGTCGCCTTGCGCGAAGTATTTGAAGTAAACACGATTTTCACATAAATCAAATTTTTTCCTGGACTGATTCCCGTAAAATATTTTCGTGAATTCTACTTGATGCTCAAACTAATGGAGTATTTAAGTCGCACCGTATGAGAGAAATAGACGAGTCGAGTGAAGTGTCCGAATGGACTTTGCTGTCCTGAGCATGAAATCCGTTGAAGGTCACCTCAACAAGAAAGGGGCCCGTTGCAGAATACCTCATGAAACCTTTCTAGTAAAAAATATGACAAAGTGACCAAGCCAACTACATTTCGACAATAAAATCTCTTTAGAGGATAACATTAAAATGGAAGCTGCCGCTCTAACAGGAGATGTGAATCCTGTGCTACTGCTCAACATAAATAATTTTACAAAATAGTTGTGCCCCATGAGTAGTCCCGCATGGATTTCGATTTTACTAAAAATTGGGTTCAGAAGGTAGAACATATAAGCAACTGCTAAAAAACCTAAGAGAACCTGAACTTATCCGGTGCCGAAGATCCCAGTTCTGGAGTTGCGGACAGGGATTGTAAGCCGTATGCCGAAACAAACCATTACCTAAGGAAAAAAGACTACGATACTTCACTCAAGTAATTAATGATAATGGAATCCTCGTTGTAAAAGGGTGTATTACTGTAGTTAATGGGGTTCAGTTTGGGACAAAACTGCCTGAAATTTTAGCCAGAAGGCATCAACATACAAGGCGATTGGTTTGTTTTGATCATGACGAATGGTAGCATGGAAGCACGGAGATGGCGGTTAAAGAATCGCAAAAAAAAGATTGGATCTTAAATTTTTGGTCGAAAGAGAAATGAATAGCAATTCAATGCCAAATATTTCAAATTAGGAAGGCTACACCAAATCCCCCCGAAACGGTGATCTATCAACCATAAGAGTATCACGTAATCTAAGACTTTTACATACAGGGGAATAGATTATTTAGGACCAATGTATGCGAGTGATGGAAAAACATTAACTAAGGGGTAGTTTTTACATGCCCTTCACAAAGAGCAATACAGTCTGTCAAGTTAAAGCGTGGGTGGCTTTACTCGCAGTCGGTAAGGTGTATCGAAATGATTTTGGTGTCAAAATATTAAGAAGAGCTCCCTCTTTCA
>NC_046662.1:51977983-51982084 GCF_010883055.1 Belonocnema kinseyi | reverse complement strand
GGGAGCTCTTCTTAATATTTTGACACCAAAATCATGTCGATACACCTTACCGACTGCGAGTAAAGCCACCCACGCTTTAACTTGACAGACTGTACATTTGGAAATCACTGCATCAATGAGTGCGGACTCTGTTAGTATGGTTTATCTCGAATTTTTTCTGACAATGGGAGTAGCTTCAGGAGCGCAGCTGCAGAATTACGAAATACTCTGAAAGAACTCAGCTAAGTCAAAATCTAGAATCGTGTGGCACATTTTAATATAGAATTTCATTTCATCCCAGCATACGCAACGTATATAGATGGTTGCTGGGAAGGAATGGTGCGCAGTGTCAAGATAGCGCTCATTGTAGCTGAATGAAAGAGTGTCACGCGAAGAATGTCCAGCTAAGTTAATGATTTAAATTAAAGACATGGTGAATAGCCGACCATTAACACAGATCTCAGTTGATTTTCCAGATGCAGAAACACGAACAATAAATTATTTTATAATTGAAGCATCAAGTGGAAGAGTTAATCCAGGATATCTGGTGCATATGAAATTATGCTGAAAAAATAAATGTCGGGTAACACAAGGCTTGTCCAAATTGTTTTTGAACAGATGGATTAGAGAATAATTTCCGATCATATGTTCTAGAAAACGTTGGCAAAAGGGAGTTGCGCTATTGGAAAAAGATGATTTAGTGCTAGTTGTTGACCACAATTTGCCTTAAAACTTATTTTTTAATGGTATCGTCGATCGTCTCTACGTAGAAAAGGATGAGCAAATTCGTTTTTCAAATCAACGGATGGTCAAAGGAGTAATAAAACACCCAGTGATTAGGCTCGAAAAATTATTGGTGAAAGATGATGCAGACGTTTAAGATTAGAGACAATTAAAATATAACACAACATCAATTTGGAGCTTATGTCGTCCTTTGGTCCCGCTTGGACGGATTCGTTCTGTACCAAGACTGGGATGTGCATGGCAGCTTACAAAACTTAAAAGGTGATTGCATGGTTTTTCTTCACAAGTGGTTTTTTCTGATCGAGCTGCACTGAAGCTCATTCATGTGGAAGAACAGACAAATGATTGAGCGTGTAAAGGTCAAAATATTTCAATAAATTTCGTTCCTACTATTTCCAGCTTCACATGACTCCCCAACACTTCTCCTCGCCGCGCTCTAGTTGTGTTCGATCAGAAAGGATTATGATGAGTCTACCCATTTTCTCCCAATCTCTCTTGTCCGGCTGTCGAAACTGCTTTCATAACATTCCATTGTTAATGAATAAAAAACAAAGATATTTAGTGTGATTTTTTTAACATTTGAACGAAAGGTATCTCGCAGACCTATTATTGCATATAGAACTATTATTGGTGACTCTATTTCACCTATGCAGATATCACCTAGAAAGTTTTTTTTTACTTAGGAATGTATCAAAATTTGTATATCAGATTTCACGAATTAAGTCAGTAATTTTTTATTATAGACGCTGACTCCGATATAATGTAAATATCTCATAATGATAAGCATTACGCATATGAAAACGTAGCAAATAGCGATTAGTAAACATATAACTCATACATAATATATAAATAAGAACTAGAGTAATCGACAGTCACACTGTAAACCAAATTCTTCTATAATACATTTATCAGTTTCTCTACTCTTTGGCAAAGATGATGAGCATTTATACTCTGGTCTTTGCGTTGGCAATCATCTTATCTTTTATTGGTAAATATAATATTATAATAATATAACAAGCATTTTTGTAATATTTTTAAGCTTTCTGCAACCAGCAATTTTTGACTGACCTAAGAATTTCACCCAAAAGATATTAAAACTTAGCTTTATAAATTATTGTACAATTCGAAAATTGTGCTTAAATAAATATATCACTTTCTTTTGATATGATGAAATAGGTAATTAATAGACGTATGCAAAAAAATTCGATCCAAATTCGAAACGACATTGTACGCGTTTCGAATGTCAAAAACCAACTTCGACGAGCTCTGTCCTCGGTTAGAATTTTTCAATTCAATCGGATCGTCACTCAAATTTCCAAAACCGAACTTCGACGCGTGCTATCGCCGGTTCAAATTTTTCGATTCGATCGGACCCTCGCTCGAATTTTGAAAACTGAAATTCAACGCCCATTGTCACCGGTTCAAAATTTTCAATTCCATCGGCCCGATGCTCGAATTTACAAACCCAAACTTCGAAGCGCGCTGTCGTCGGTTCGAATTTTTCAATTCGATATGCCCGTCGCTCAAAAGTCGAAAACCGAACTTCGACGCGTGCTATCGTCGGTCCGAATTTTTCGATTCAAGCCGACCCTTGGTTTTCTCGAGTCGAATGGCTCGTCAATTAAACGTCGAAAATCCAATATGCAACTGACAAAAGACGTTTTAAAATTCTAAAGTGGTCTGTCCGACAGACTACACTAGCATATCTGAATCCGAATCCGGTGTCCAAATAACCAAGGTGGCTCGTATTTTTCTTAAAAACGAAAAAATAGACGTAAAATCGACAAAAATAGCGATTTTTCAGGTATATTTTTGCATAAAAAAACAATATATTTTCTTGCCCGGTGGACTTAACCAACATATTTATATGACTTTTGGGTCGCTGAATTCGAATCTGAATCAAGGATCAAAATAACCCAGTTATCTCATATTTGATCGAATAATGCAAAAATAGAGGTGAAATCGATGAAAACATTGGTTTTTCGTGCATATTGTTGCAAAAAAATATATCTTCATCCCCGGTGGACTTATCCAGTATATTCTTATGTTTTTTAGGTCACTGATTCTAAATCCGGAGTTTAAATAACCGAGTTGGCTCATATTTTATCGAAAAATGCAAAATTAGACATAAGATTGACGAAGACCTTTAAAACTTTACTTTCCTCGACTGGGATTGTCGTTCACTGTAGATTCCCTTTGCCTCTCACGTTTCGGGGTTTTTAATTTGCGTTAGTCTCCTTGCATGGCAATAGTAATATTATTCTTTATATTGCTTGTATCGAACCCTTTTGTCCTCAAAAGTCCTACGTAGTGGGTTTCGCTTTTGTTTGGTACATTGATTCACTCGATCTCGTTTTAAGCTCCACCAGTAGTCAGCCATCATGTTGGTATCCCAAAATCCCTGATATTGCCTCTCCATCTCTTGTATGTTCTGGTGGAAACGTTCGCCTTGCTCATCACTAAAGTCTCCCAGGTCGTATGTAAACTTATTTATATGCAAATGAAGAAAACGTAGCTTCAAATTCATAAGGCACAAAGCAGGACTAAATATTAAGGGGCCCCGTCATCTTTTTTGATTAAAAATTGAATAGTTAGGTTGGAAATTCATCACTTGTGGAAACAGAAACAATTTCTTATTATAAATTAATTTTGATTTGTTGCAAACTTCTTTTTTTCTTTTGATACTTTAATTAATTGTAACTAAAAATATATAGAATAGTATACAAAAGTATTAGTTTCGTCTTGTTTATAGCGGCGACTAGACTAACTAGATCGATCTTTACACATTAAACGAATTTCGTAAAATCTAAGGACGAAAATGTTGACTCTAAAAATATTGAATCGCTCTGTTCCAAGATTAAACGGGATCTGCGTGGGCGACTCGGGAAAATATCAGTTGAGAATATTGAAGATTACATGATCGAATATGTTTGGAGAATCAATACATTTTTAGTTACAAATAATTAAAGTATCAACAGAAAAAAAGAAATTTGTAACAAATCAAAATTAATGTCGCATATGAAATTTTTTCAGTTTCGACAAGTGATGCATTTTCAACCAAACTATGCAATGTTTAATCAAATAAGGTGACGGGGCCTCTTAATATGTAGTCCTGTACTGTGTTTCCTTCCTTTTCCCGTGACCGGCCGATTGACGACGGGCCGATAAAATTAAAAAATTTGAACCGACGATAGAACGCGTCGAAGTTCGGTTTTGGAAATTCGAGCGACGGGCCGACCGAATTGAAAAATTCAAACCGACGAAAATGGGCGTCTAATTTCGGTTTTCAACATTCGAGCGAGGGTCGGCTCGAATCGAAAAATTTGAACCGACGATAGCACGCATCGAAGTTCGGTTTTGGAAATTCGCGCGACGGGC
>NC_046662.1:51965822-51977883 GCF_010883055.1 Belonocnema kinseyi | reverse complement strand
CGGTTTCGGAGATTCGAGCGACGGACCGATCGAATTGAAAAATTTGAACCGACGATAGAACGCGTCGAAGTTCGGTTTTGGAAATTCGAGCGACGGGCCGACCGAATTGAAAAATTCGAACCGACGACAATGGGCGTCAAATTTCGGTTTTCAACATTCGAGCGAGGGTCGGCTCGAATCGAAAGATTCAAACCGACGATAGCACGCGTTGAAGTTCGGCTTCGGAAAATTGAGCGACGGACCGATCGAATTGAAAATTTTGAACCGACGACAGCACTCGTCGAAGTTGCTTTTTCGACATTTAAGCGATGGGCCGTTCGAGTTGAATGAACCGATCCAAAAATGAACGCAAGTCGAATCGAAAATACTATATTTGATCCGACAAAATGCACACATCTAGTAATTAATAATCGATGCTTCTGCAATCCTAATGTGCTTCTTTGTATTCTTACACAAGATTGATTCATTTATTTTTGCATTCTAATTATACTGAAAAAGCAATAGTTTTATGTGAAAACTGACTATTACATCCTACTGGATTGCTCATACTTTAGAATTTAAACCCGACTCATTTAAAATTGTTAAAAAAGATCTCATTGTCGCTACGAAAAAAAACATGGAATATCTTTATCGTAACTGGTATGCAAAAACATACCAGCACAAAAAATATGATTAAATTTAATAATCTGGAAGAATTTTTGATAATTATTTTAAATGAAACACTTTTAGAAAATGTTTAAATTATTTTCAGATATTTTATAGTTTTAGAGATTTTGAAAAGATTATGAAACAATTTAAATTTTACAATTATTTCAGGAAAATGTTTTAAAAATGCAGATATATCAACCAGAAAAATTTTTAACTTTTTAAACATGTTGACAGATTTTAATAAATTGATTTTTTTAAGATTCGAAGCAAAAATTTTATTGGTTTTTTATTTGGTAGCATAAATTTTATGATAATATTAAAAAATATTTGTGAAGATTTAACAATATCTTCTAAATTGTCAAAATGATCTGGAAAACTTTAAGGTATTTTTTATAGTTCTACAATATTATTTAAAAATTTGTAGTTAAAATCGGAATAATTTTAGACAATACATAGAAGTTTTTCAACAAAATTTTAAAAGATTTTAAAATATTGAAAACATAATGTACATTTTTCAAGATTTCCGAATAAAAAGTGAAAACGCATTTTAAGGATTTTGAAATTTTTCAATATTTAAATAGAAATATTTTTTGATGTTTGATGCAAAAATGTAATGTCATTTTTTATTTCGAAAATAGTTGAAAAGACATTTACAGATTATAGAAGTTTTGAAGGTGTTAAAAATATTTGAAACCTGAACGATGTCTTAAAATGCATGAAATATTTGTAAGTTTCTTTAAACTTGACACAAGTTCTTAAGATCTTTTGAGCTGACCTGATGATCTCCTGAAAAATTTCAAATACTGTAAAATAAGAAAAAAACTTTATTACAAATTTTCAAAAACCTTTTTGAATTTTCTCAAAAAACAATATTTAATAAACACGAGTATCTAAAAATTATTTTCTGAATTTATCCTTATCTTATTTTTTATAGAATAATAACTTTACGGAATTCATTTCTTCACAAAATTTATATCTTCTCATACATACACTTTAAACTGAAAATATTTTTGATGTGAAGTAACGTAAGGTTGAATAGATGAAGTATATATAGATTTAGAAATCAAACCTAAACTCTAATTTAAAGACTATAAGTCGAACTTCTTTTAATTTAAAACTTTTAAAATTGAAGTTTATTAATTTTTTAATTCTAAAATGTTTTATTCGAAAGCTGAAACCTAGTTCTATTGGTTTCGGCTATTAAAGAAATTAAATTTTTCGAGTAGAGGCACATTTTTTATGTACACAAAACGATAAATACGTGAATCTGTTTATCCAAATTTTTAAATACTTCTTGTGAAATAGTTGAGTATATTTGCGACATATAAATTATTGCCAGAACTCGAACATTATCTTTAAAAATTTAATAAATTTGCGACATTAAGGAAAAATATTACTATTTACTCTACAACGAGCACATCAATAAATGTTATGTTATTGTTGAGTAATTTCAATAAATTTTTTGTCTTGAAATGGAAATTTCTTTTAAGATGAAAATTCGAGATTCGTCACTTTCGTTAATTTTTTATTAGATACAATTTATTATACAAATATGATATCTTTAATATATTCCTTCGCCTGTAACTCCTCATCAAAATTTGAAAAACTAACAATAATCTTTTAATTGTGATAATATTACTAATAATTTTTAGCTTTTTCTAATGACCTGTAAAGAATTTGCCGATAAGACAAGGTAATCGCAGGTTAGGGATAAGTGTAAATCCTGCCAATCATGGGAGATTTATAGGCTGCAATTGTGAAATTTAAATTCATTCAGGAGTTCTAACCAATTTTATTGCTGATTGATTGTCGCTTCTAATGATTGTAGAAAACTTTTAACACCACTTCTTGTTTCATTAACATCCAAGTTTCAGGTGCATCACCGGAAAAAGATAATTAGTCAGAAGTTGTTTTACGTCGATTCTTATCCCCTGTAAATTCCGAATCACAAAAAACCAGTCAAGGTTGTTTTTTTTCTTTGTCCACCATACATAATCTTCATATCGCAGGTTGATTTTAAATACCGAAAAATTCTTTTGATCTTTTGACTGATCTTGAATGTCCTATACCAGGATCCTCCAGAAACTTGACACTTTTAATACCGCAAAAGAAATATCAGGGCGACTATCTAAAGCAGCATAAATCAAGCTGCCAGCTGATTCCTGATTAGGAATGCCAGCCATCTTGGAGAAATCTTCTTTACTTGTTGACGCCATAGTTTTTGTAAGCTTAGTATGTGGATCTCCAGGAGTTGATACTATCTAATAGTCAATCATGCTGAAAGAAATGATAATTTCTTCAATGCAGTGACTTTTAATCATACTAATAGTATTCTTTTCTCTCTCTTTCTACAAATTTGAAGTCCTACCTTTGACTCGGCTTTCTCTTCAGTAATCACAAATTGGTGTTTTAAATCTTGTAAAACATTAAGTATGTTCTGTTTTAAGAAATACTGCTTAACTTTGATTAATAAACTTTTCATTGTGTAGTTGAAATCTCGTGTCTTCTAATGAGTTCACCGGACCTACAGTATGAAACTGCACCAAATATTCCAACATGCGGAACTTCAGATTTTTAGCAAGCCACATTTCATATGGCATATTGGTTGTTCCTTTCCTATTAGTTACACGATCCATCACATAGACAGCTGCAGATGTTGCTTCGGCCCAAAGTTTAGTCGGAATTTTATAGGCGAACTCACTTGCTTGACAGAATTGGAAGTCTTGTGTCTTCAGCCGAGATAGCTGAATTATCTAATGCAATTGACATAAACTGAGAATCATTCATATCTCCCACGACGATCACTGCTTATCTGCCTTTAGTTTATAAACCAATATTTTTTGAGTTACTAACATTTTTTCTATTCCAATTCTTATCATAATTTGGCTATCAGCCAGCATATCAATCCAGATATCACGTTTCTTCCTCGAAAACGTGCATTCTGTGAATTTCCGTTTTGAATTTTGGACAGTTTTTCTTGAAATGACCTTTGTGACAGCAACAAAAAGTTAATACCTTATTTTGGACGCCTTTTGAATTGTCCATGGTTGATTAATTTTTACACAAAAGAGCTTCTCTTTTATCGCAAAACAATTCTTGGCTGAAACTTGCACCGATCCTTAACAATTGATGCTCTAGTAGTTCTCGAGTGAACTGATCATTTGTAGCAAATGCTTTAATTTTTGAACTACTAATGTTTAGCCCTTTCATATATCTTAAAAATTGACATACTCAAAGAAAATATGTACGCATGATATTCTTTTTGATTAAGATCTTATGTGTTTGTTGCACTATTTTTCAAAAAGGCCAATTAACTTCATCCACCTTTCCTTAGCAACATAGCATGATCTAATCATTGGATGTTATAATTCCTATAGAGTCGAACTAATGACTGCTTTCACTTGAGCATCATTTTGATTCGACTTTTGTAATTCCCTTGCAATTAACGCAGCACCTTGCAGTTTTGGCAATGTTCCATCTAACATTCAAAAAATGTTCAAAGATTAAAGAGCAACCTGCACATCATACTTGCATCTCTGCAAATTCTCCGATGTTAGCGTTTCTATTTAACTATTTAATTTAGTTTATCAATTTCACCGACTACGCTTTGCTACTATGTTGCAAATAACTAAACGTAGATTTTTTTCATTTTGAAGAATATAGGTTTTATTCTAAAAAAACAACGGTGATAGAATTGATGACAAAAGCATTAAGATGAGTCACAAAGAAAACAGTATATAAACAAATGCAAAGTATAAGATAAATTAAGGTGACTTCATCATAGATTTGAGAGCATTTTATATTTTAAACCATTTCTGATATGAAATAATAAAACATCAAAGAAGGACGTAGAACTTCGCTTCCTGTAGACCCAAAAAGATTGATGATTAGCCACGAATTTTTTTTTAAATCATCAAAATAGCAGAAAAATTTTAATTTTATTTTAGTTTCTCTAAATCATAAAAAATAACGGCTACATGCTTCTACAGTTTTGATTGCATTATTATACAAGATAGTCTAGAAACAAATATATTTTTGTTCTTTATAAACTTGCCATTCTCAAATAATTTTTATATAAACTGTTATATTCTGGTACGGTATTTAAAACATGTTTGATACCATCAAATAAGATAGTTCAAGGCTGGCAGCATATCTTCATTTTCCGAATCGCCTGAGTTTTCAGTGATTTTTCCCTGACAATTTCTTTATCTCCCCTGACCAATACAATTTTTATATTCAAATTAGAATTTCTTTGGATTTTCGATAAATCTTCTGCAAAAACCGATATTTTTTACAAACTAGGAATAACCGCGAGTTTTTAAAATCAGTTGAAACTTCACGGTCAAATGAATAATCGATTTTTCCGATGATGATCTTCGAATAGCTACAGCTTCTTCTAAATTTATTAATTTATTCTTAAAAGAATTTATTTGGATTAAAACAACTTTCTTTCTTAGAGGAAATAATATTTTTGAAACGACAGAAGCAAGGAATTATTAAAAAATCTTTTAAGTTTATCTTTTGGCAATAATTTTAATTTTAAAATTGTAGTCTGTAACTCGATCATGATGACCACGTTTCTTTGACCTGCGGTCACCCAGAATTGTCGACAAATTCTTTACTGGCTATTACTAAGATTTGAATAACTGTCAGTAATATTATCGTAATTAAAATAAGATAATTAAATTCTTAAAATTCAATAAGGAGTATGTATGACATCTGATCTTACATCTGATAAGAATTGAACACAAGCAACGAATCTCGGAATATTATCTTCACAGAAATTTTGATTCCGCGACTACAAGGTTTTTATGATTAATCAACAATCACGTAAAGCTTATTTGTGTCCTTTTTGGCAGGTTCAAAAATAATTCGAAAATAATTTAATCTTAAGTGCAAATGAAATACTAGATTCAAATTAATTAGAAATTTGGTTATTGTTAACTTCGCAAATATTTTTGTGACTAGCAGCCATTTGTATATCAGCTTGAAATATTTTCAGTGCAAAAATAAATTGCTATGCGAAAGGACCAAAAATTTGAATAAGTTTACCTAATTTGTTTACAAAAATTTTCATTGTTATATTTGATCAAATATTATTAAATATTTATTATTTTAAGAAATACCTGCAGTCGTTCTGGCGATTGAAGGAAATTATAATTTGAAAAATCTCAAATTCTAATATTATGCTACAATAATTGTTTATAACAATAGTTATTATAAACTTTTAAATTAGTTTTTTTTCATTAAATGTCATTCATGCATTAATGTTAAGCACTTTTAGCAAAACAAAAATATTACCGATAATAAGACTATTTGTCTGTTTGTTTATCGAAAATAGTAGTCCCGTACGTTTGTCTATAGAGTTTCATAGTGAGTCTGTTGATTTTATAAATAAGGTTTGCAATAATATAATTAACTATTTATTCAAAATCACTTTTAAATTTGAAATTTTTTATGATTTTTTATTAATTCTTTTGATCATATACTTTTTAAATATTTTTGTCATTGAGGTCTTTCATACTATTAATTTTTTAACTAGCTACATTAATAATTCTAACAATAAATATTTTTTCTTAACTTTAGTAAATAATGAAATCAATATTATCAGCAAAATAAATCATGGAAGTATAAAGTTCGAACTGCTTCCAAAATGTATCTCAAAATTAAATTTTATTCATATCAAACTACATATTTTCACGACTTCCTTTTTTTTAAATAATTACTAATATCTACTCTTACTTTTTTCATATTTTTCTTCGATTTATTTTCAAACAGCATAAAGTTTTTAATTATTGTTACCTTTTCTTCATGCAACTAAATGCAAAAGTCAGACGTACTTTTTGTGGCGCTATCTGTTGGATTAGTTTGACCGACAATTCCCCTCCGGATCGTAAGAAAACAGAAAAGTGGGGCGATGCATGGGTTTGGTTGCAATATCTAATTTAATATATTCTTACTCTCTAGGGTTACTTTTAATTTAGAAGAATGTGTTATTTAATTTGAACATTTTTGTCGTTTTCAATAATTTAAATCCTTTTATACCTGTTTGAATATTCTTAAATCCATTAAAATGTTTTAATTCTAGTTAAGTCCGTATAAATACTTTAAAATCTTAAAAATATTTAATCTCTTTTTAAATTATTTGTAACTCTTTAAAAGCTTAGCAGCCTTTGAAAATCATTTGAAATCCCTTTTGAATTAAATAAATTAAATTCATTCCCCAAACTTTTCTAGAAATTCTTCAACATTTTTGAAATATCAGGACTTGTGAAAAAATTAACTTGCTTAAAAAACGCAATCCCCTATTTCTTGTTGCAGTATTAAGTTCACATTTCGAGTGTCTACCTAATGGCGCACCCATACCTGGTATTCCTCATCGCGGGTCTTATATTTCTTCTTATAAAACAAATCATTCACGTGAGAGGTCACCTTCTACTGCGAAGCCCCCTTTTCCTATCAGGTCCAGCTCTCCTCCGGCAACTGCTCGCTGCTCTTCTACATCTATTTTTTCAGCTACAAGGCTTCCTTCTCAAGACGGATATGGATATGGACTTGAACAACTTAGATTTATTCGACTTATATCCAATTTCAATTCGCGTCAGACATTCGAACTTCGAAGATACACTTTTCCGGGCGATAAATCACTTAAAATTATAATACCTGGTGTTGCTAGATATAAGCCTGTGCCAACCAAAGAACAAATTGTGTTATCAACATCAAATGGTGACGTTTTAGCCATATTGGAGAATTATAATTTTCTGGTTGGTATTTATAAATATTTTGGTAGCATAAAAAAACGTGTGAAGATAAACATGGAAAGCTGCATAATTACAGAATTAAACAAAGAAGAAGTAAACAATGTTCCTGTAGGTTCCCAACGCTATATTACAAGGAATTTTAGAGTAGAGAATATAAATCATTTACCTCACAGTTCTCTTCCTCCTGCCGAATTTAAATATCATACCCAGTCTAGTTCTCGTCCTACAGGAGCTTATTCATCTTCAGAGTCTATAACTCCACCTTCAAGGCTTCCTTCTCCTGACGGAAAAGGATGTGGACTTGAACAACTTCGATTGATTCGGCTTATACCCATTTTAAAGTCGCACCCGACATACGAACTTCGAAGATACACTTTTCCTACCGACAAATCAATTAAAATAAAAACAGGAGCTAATACCTATGGGCCTGTACCAACTACAGAACAAATCGTGTTATCAACATCTAATGGTGACGTCTACGCCATATTAAAGACTTATGATGCTCTGGTTGGAATTTATAAATATCATGGTCACAATAGAAAACGTGTGAAAATAAATATGGAAAGCCAAACGATATTCGAACTGAGCCGACAAGAAGTAGATGCTATTCCAGTAGGTCCCCGCTCCTCACTTATTAGTTGTTTTAAAGTACATATTATAGGTCCTAGTTAAAAGAACAATTTCGTCAAATATTTACCTAATAACTAAAATGTAAAAATGTACAATATAAATTATATGAATTCTGTTTGCAAATTCGTCCAGATCCTGTTCACATTGACGAAGTTAATCTTTTGAAATGTTCTTTTGTAGTAGAATGTAGATGCTTTTTACAAAAAGAGCGTACATGCGCAAAACTTTCTATAGAATAAAGTTGATGTAAATAGAAATACAAAAAGCAATAACAAACTCTTCCAAATTGTTTCTTTCCATTCTTCCCGCTCTGTAAACTGGGAAAGTATCCTGCAAATTTCATCACTTGGCTTAATTGCCACTAATTGCTCATAGAATGTTTTTCTAACTGAAAATGGTCAAAGTTTTTAGTGTTTTAAAAGTTTAGGTATTCTTTAGGAAGAGCCTTTGACCAAAATCTTTTAATTGTTAAAAAGGAAAATTTCAGTCATGTGAAAATTTAGATTACCGCCATGCGCTTTTCACAGTAAACCTGTCTTAATCATTTCAAATACGTTTTCATAATGAGCTCCGTGCGACCTGCAGATGAGCTTATTAACGTGCGGTAATTTCATAGCACCATAGTCATGCTTTTCTCGAAGAGAACAGTAATAATATTAATTTTCTCTATTTTTTATTACTTGGAGAGCGGCTAAATCTACTGGAGAGCATGATGGTGCAAATTCTAATTTTATTTTTTTTTGTCTTTGTGCATAATATTAATGCATTCAGCACTTTGTCCATTTCCCTGATCACAAAAACTTTTTGAAAATAAATTTGGAAAATAATGCATTGATTCTTCTTTCATAACCATAAAACCTGCTATTAAAATAATTTTACATATTCTTTTCGTTGGTTAATCGTTTAGCATTTCAGAATGGGGCCAGAATCCAGCTTTGGAATTATTGGTGGCTGCTCCATTCAAGCTCATCTTAAAAGTCAAAATCACAGAATCAATGCGCAGGGAATTTTTGTGTGAATAACTATCCTTAATGTCAGAGATAGATTAGGAATCTCAAGCAACGTGTTTTAAACTTATTTCTTTTTATAAGTGCTTTCAAACATTGAGTCTTACAAGTAATAATTCAATTTATGGCCTTAGAGTTAACCTTTAGAATAAATTGGAAAAAAACAGAGCCGAAGTCAAAAATATTCTTTCATTTCTAAATCAGAATTAAAATAAGTATCGGAAGGCATGGATAAGCAGAAATTCGCGTCCGTGATAACGCGAAAATAGCCCCACTCCCGATCATCGCGGATTGGTACGCTCGATCTATCAAGTAGACCAATTGCCGCTTACCCCTTCTACGTCAAAAATAATCGTCACAGACCTGCGCGCTGCTTTTTCGATGAACATGCATAAATATAGGGCAAAATTTCGTCGAAAGAGATTCGATCGTAGATCTCCGACCAGTACGTCTCGCTCCCGAAAAGTCTTGTTGATAACTTAGCGAATCGACACAGGTGGCCTGCGGAGTGTCCCCCAGCTACACTCAAGCCTTGCCTTGTCTCGTCGGATTTTCCAGCGGCCGAATTCTAACTAACTAAGCAGTTTTTTTGTTTCAAACAACCCGATCCCATTATCGTGGCGCTACATAATAAGGTAAGCCTCGTCATCAAACATGTTTTTTTTTCATCCAGCGAAATTGAGTTCTAATTTGGGACCGCAGTTAGGAAGTTTCGAACGAGGATCGAAAACGTGTTCTCACACGGAAGCTCAATATGGAAGTTCCTGTAGAGGATCGAAATTGATTTCTCGCTCAGAACCTCAACTAGGGAGTTTCCTACCAGAACTTCGAGTCCTGCATATGGGCCCTACAAAGGAGTTTTTATCCAGGACCAACAACCGATTTAATTATAATTTGGCGTTTCTTGTACGTGCCTTTTCCAGATTCTCGGCTGCATGGGTGATCAATTATATAAAAAGAAAAAGTGTCGGCCCAACCTACGAAAGCCTCTTTCGCTTAAAAACCGTGCTGCCCAGGAATAATTAAAATCGGTCACACTGGATCACAGTGTGGATCACGTGTTCAGTGAAAAGTGTGTATTGAACGATAGTGTCCCGGTTCCCTCCGTGCCCCCAGCGCCTGAGTGCACAAGTGGCCGCCTCTCGTGTGTAGAGTTCAACAACGTGTCGCTGAACAATACCACGCCGTCGGCAAGTGGTAAGAAATTTATTCCAGCAACAACGCTTCCGGTCTATGAGGCACGCTCCTTAGACGATTCAACGCACGTGTTGCCGTTGCCGGTTTTTTCGGTCCCCTGCAACGAACTAGGTTGCCATACTTACATCCCTCATTTGAGCGTGAATTCCCCTTTCCCTGGTCCCACGATTTTTTTCTGTTATACTACCGTCAAGTGTCCCCTTTTTGACAAAGTATTCAAGTTTGCGATAAGCAGTGGTTGATAGGGGGAAAAAGTGACTTGAGTGAGTTCCCATCGTATCCTCATAGTCCGAGCGCACTTGCTATTAATCCCTTTGACGATCTAGCGGAATATCTCTATTGTGAAACTTCTCACATAAAGACGAGTGAGAAAATTGGATCATCGTTGAATTTACTCCACGACGACGAAACCTACAATCCTGAGTTTCCCGGCTACAATTCCTCTCCTCTTAGAGTTTTAGAGTCTGAAAAAACTCCTATTACTTTCCGATCTGAGAAGGAGATTTTTAGTATCTTCGCCTTCCCTCTCAGAGTCACTCCGGAAAAAGAAGGATCGCACATTACCGAAAACATTCGGCATGCACCCCCGGTGCATCTGCTGTCTTCCGGCGATCAACTTCACCAGTAAGAAGTAGGTCTCGGGGCAGTTGGAAATAGGCCACGTTCCGTTGTCATAAAACCAGTAAGGCCGACAGTCAAGTTCGGAGGATCCAAACCTAAACGCAGGAGATAGAGCAGATGGGACCTGATATCTTGATAGCACCATTGTTCTTTCCAGCATTGCAGTAGGGACCCGATCTCGTGGGAGTCTCTCTCAATTCGTTAATTAATTTTGCAGACCAGAGGGGACCCGATTGCTTGGAAGTAGCAAAACGTGGCAACTTTTTTTCTGAGTTTATTCAAAAAAAGTTGGACCAGTATCTGCCATATATGGAATGTAGGCAGTCATTAAAATTTTCTATAATTTCATCCAGGCCTCTCCTTCCATAGGTATTGAAATAATTAACAAACAAAAATGTGGGATATATTATAGAGAATTAATCTCTCCCTCCAATAACCTTTAAATTAAATATCGGGGATCGCCATAAGGTTCTGAAAAATGTTTTCGCGCATTTTTTCAATATTTAATTTATCTATTTGATAAAATTTCAGATTTATCTCAAAAATGTCCTGTTCTGTATCAGATTATATTCCTTCACCAAAGTCAATAAAATTGAAAATTTTAACTTTTAAATAAAACGATATGTTTTTTTTTAAGTATTTAAAGCTGAACTGGATGTTAGGGTAGATAAAACTGAACTCTTTTGAATTATTTTTAACTTTCAGATGAATTTTTATACATAGTCTAAATTCCAAAACTTTTTATTTAATACTTCACAGACCAAAGCGATTTCAGGCAGGAGAAATAAGATGACTTTTTATAAAAATAGGAAAACACATTGGGGTCTACCTGACGGATGATTTTTAATTCATGGCCATTGCCCATCCTCCTTTCGCTCAATTTCTCATTTTTCCGCTCAATTTATGAAGTTTAAAAAGATTTAGTTAATTTTAAACGAGTTAAAATAGGTTAAAGAGATTATTAAAATTTTTTTCTTAATTCTTTAACATTTATGAGCTGGTACAAGAAATTTGAAAAAAAAAATTATTATCCACTTGAAACATCAGATCATTCTCCGTTTTTAAAATTTAAATTCTGATTTAATACGTAGAATTCTCTACATACCAGGTGTATACATATGAAACCGGTATTGCCATCTAGCGGCCAGTAGGCACACTTGTAGGCACTGTCGGAACTTACCATTTGTGCTAATTGGC
>NC_046662.1:51943757-51965722 GCF_010883055.1 Belonocnema kinseyi | reverse complement strand
AAAGTGATTTTTCTCGATGACAATGCACCATCACACCGGACAAAACTGACTCGGGAATTGGTTGAGTCCTACAGCTGGCAACCGCTACCCCACCCCGCTTACCCACCAGACTTGGCTCCATCCGACTACCACTTATTTGCATCGATAGGGCACGCACTCAGCGAACAGCGCTTCACTTCTTACGAAAATGTTGGAAAATGGCTCGGTGACTGGTTTGCTTCAAAAAACGAAGACTTTTTTTTGGAAAGGTATCCATAAATTGCCTGAGAGGTGGACAAAATGTGTAGACAGCGAGGGCGCATACTTTGAATAAAATATTTATTATCATTCTCTTGAAATAAATGTGTTTTTATCTTGAAAAAATACCGGTTTCATATGTATACACCTGGTAATTACAATTCTTGAAACAATATTAAGAAATATCAAACTTTTACCATTTTAAAGTTATAATGGCGTAGTTGTCTATAAAGTATTTATTGTAGAGCGGAGTGTTTTTATGATAAACTTAACAGAGTTCTATTTTCGACTTTTTACTTTTTTTTGGTTGCACAATTTTATTTTTTTTCATAGAATAGAACAATAATTAGAAAAGTTTGTAAAAATTATTTGCCTTAAATAGGGATCAACCTGGGGATCTAAAAAAGTTTATTATTAGCTTTTTTCTTTCACTCTAAAAATACTTTATTTCTTCCTCGCATCAAAATTGTTGAAACATAACTAAGACACGTGGACTAGCCTTTTTTTCAAAAGTATTTCTTTGTAATTGCCCGCACAAGTTCCAGAAAAGAAAGAGTTTTGTATGTTTTAAATTCCTGTTTTTCAAAGATTGTTTTTTCAAGTATGTGACAAAATGGCGAAAAATATCTGTACTAGAATATAAGAGTTCATATACAAATTATTTGAAAATAACAACTTTATAAAGACAAATAATAAATTTATTTTTAGACGGAACAGTGTGTCCGGCGAGTAATCTTTATAGAATTATAATAAACTTTTTAGGTCCAAAACGTATTTTGGAGTACATGGAGGCTAAAGATTGTCAGTGCTAGTTACCTTCTAGCGCCAAGTTCACGACTTTCGAGGTGTAGAAGAAAGCGAAATGTAAGCTCGCTCCACAAGTTCAAGCTTTAAGGAATTGAATATTATTCGAATAAATAAAATAAATTGCACTTTCAGTCACACGTGACTTTGCACTTTCAGTACACCCTCCCCCCCCCTTTCTAAATTTAAAATCCACTAATGCATCAGTGAGGCAATTCTAAATCTTTAAAATATCAAAAATATTTAGAAATTTGTAGATAGCATCTAAAATCTCTTCTTTTGACGACAATAGATGTGGAATTGAACAACTTGGAATTATTCGACTGATCCCGAGAAGAAATTCGAAACAAGCGTTGGAACATTAAAGATACACTGTTGCCGTCAACAAATCAATGCAAATACAAATAAGAGGTAATAACTATGTGTATGCACCAGCCGAAAAACAAATTTTACTATCCGCCTAAAACGTAAAATCTAGGTGCTTGCTTTGGGTTAACAATTATTGGGTAATAATTTCAATATTCTGTTAGAGACTTAACTCTTTTATAGAGAGTCTTACTAGTTAAATAAAAGTAATCTTTTCTGTTAAAAGATTTAAATGGTTTTTGACAACTGACTCTATCTTCATCGGATCATTCGTTAGGATAAAGTCGCAGCTAACTCCGAAAGAGCGACAAATATAGTAATAAAGCACTCTTAGTATACCTCTCTCGAAAATCTCTCTACCTCGTTGGGCTTCGGTAGATTTTTGACAGAAACCGGCAGAACGCTGATGTAGCGCGATCGGCGAAGTTTTTAATCCTTTCTGAGAATGATCTACCAGATGTTATGTAGTCCCATTCAATCTACTTGTTTAATAATGCTCTTATCGTAGCAGTGTAGCAAGTCATATATGGGTAAATTTGCCCAGTCAATGTGGGCGTTTCAGCGGTTCGTCGTTGTGTTTGAATCTAAATTATTTTAAAAACCGCGAACTCTAGGGTGATCTGCACTATTGTCCGACCAATCGTCGGATTCTCTGCGCGTTTGTTTGTTTTGAACTGGATCAGCTGCCAACGTAAAATATGTTGTAAAGTGTATAGTGCAGCCGTATTATCGGGCAAAGTATTGAATTATTTAACTGCATGAATTTCGCAAACCTAGCGAGAAAGCATATACAGCTGCTGTTTACTAAACATTTCTCTATGGTTATAATTTGTTTTAGGTAAAGTTCGCTTGTGGAGATAGTAGAGTAACACAGCTATAAACCATATCAATTTCAAGTATAGAACTTCAAGCTGCACTGCTGGCTAGTTGCCTGCTGCGAAGCATTGAAAGTGAACACAAACTTCATACAAATAAACGTTTTTTCTAAAATGATTGCCGTAGAGTATTATCGTAGATTCAACCCGATGCTCGAACTCATGGGGCATTACATTAATGCCCACAGATCCAAATTCTTCGAACGTTACCACCACAGGAAAGAACCTGCTTGCAGAATACCTTATAAAATGCATCAGCGTAGCCGAATTTGTATTGAAAAATATTTCGAAGTAACCATTTCAACTACACTTTGACAATAAAACCTGTTCAGAGGATAGCGATAAATTAAAAAGTGCCGCTCTGATAACAGAAGAGCATCTTGTGCTGCCGAAACAAACCATTATCCAAGGACAGAAGACACCGATATTTGACTTTAGTATTAAATGATGATGGGTATCTCATTGTTGGAGGACGTATTACCGAAGTTAATCGAGTTCAGCACGAGACAAAAGGGCTTGCAATTTTGGACCCAAAGCATTAATATGCAAGGCTGCTAGTACGTTTTTAACGTTAAAAAATCGTAGCATGAAAGCACGAAGGTGGTGGTCAAAGAATTGGGACAAAAATATTGGACCTCAAATATTTGACCTACAGGGAAATGAATTCCAATGCAATGCCAAATATGTAAAATTAGGAAGGCTATAGCTTATTCCCCCCGAATGGTTAATCTACCAGCCGAACAATTGTCACATTTTTTAAGACCTTTTACACGGGAAAGGATGATTTCGGACCCGTGCATGTCACTATTAGCAAGCAACGGAAAAAGCATTGAGGCCTTGTTCTCACATGCCTATCATCCAGAGCAATACATTTGGAAATCACTGCGTCATTCAATACGGGCTCGGTCACTATAGCGCTTCAACGCTTGAAAGCCCGGTGAAGATGTCCATCTCGCATTTATTCTGACAACGGAGCTAGCCTCATGGGCGCACCTGCAGAATTATGAAATGCTCTGAAAGAGTTCAACAAAAGCAGAAGCCAGAAACGTATGTTAAATTTTTGTGTATAACCGCATTTCATCCCACCATTCGCACCACATATATGTGGTGACTATGAAAAAAAGGTTCGTTGTGTTTAAATAGCGCTGAGAGTAATTTAAAATGGAAGAGTGCCACGAGAAGAATGCCTAGCTACGTTAATTACTGAAATTGAACACATAGTGAATAGTCGACCATGAACAATGGTCTTAGTGGATTTTTTGGGTTATCAGTACCGGTAACCAAAGAATTACCGATCCCCAAAACAAAATTAATTTGAAGAATCTAGAATAATTTATTATTATTTGTTATATAGAACTTTTTTTTAAAGTCTTTAAGTTACTTCAAGGTTTTAAAAAGTTTACAGATTTTCGAAAAATTATAAGATAATTTGAGTTTTACGGATATTTCAGAAGAATTTTAACGAAATGCAGATATTTTGTCTAGAAAATTAAAAAACTTTAAACAAATTTTAAAGATTTCGATAAAATTATTTTTTTCAAACGAGCAGAAAAAGTTTAATGATTCTTTATTTGTTAGTTAGTAAAGTAAAGTGATAAAAGTAGTTAGTAAGTAAATAATTCCGGGTTTTAAATTTAGAGGCAGTAGCTTGAAAATGTGTCATATTTTTCGAGGTGATCTTACATATTGACAAGTATTGCAAAATTACCTTCTCATTGTTTCAATAAACCTAAAAAGTGTAAATGAACAAATTTTATAATTTGAAGTAATACAAGCGAAACTTAAATTCTAAACTTAGAGTTGAACTTCTTTTAAATTTAAACATTTTCAATTGAAGTTAATACATTTTTTAACTTCGAAATGCTTCATTTGAAAGCTTGAACTTAGTGCTTTTGGTTACAGCTATTAAATCAATTTGATTTTTTAAGAATTTCATATGCAAAATAAAAAGTTTTCAGAAAAGGGACCTTTCGCCTGCATTTTATAAATATTAAAATATACATTTTTGTCATAATATTCTGGTCATTTGGTAAAATTTTGTCTACTAACTTTTAATTCCTGACGTTGTAAAGGACTATTTATTTAATGAATTAAAACTTCTGTTAATCATTTCTTCATAAATTCTGACCAGGGAAACGAAAAATTCTAATGCTGCTTTAAATCTTCAAAGCTCAAACAACATATATTGTCAAATGACATTATTTTTGAGTGAAAAATAAATGATCAGACAGTAAAAACCAATATTTTATAACCAAAAACGATAAATAAGTAAATTTATTTATAACAATATTTTTTACACTGTTTGCAAAATGTTTAGGAACATTGCCGACACTCAACTTGTTGCCAAACTATAAAAATCATTTTGAAATATTTGAAACATTCACAAATTTCAGAAAAAATATTAGTTTTTAATCTAGACAAAGAACGTGCATAAATTTTATGTGATTGATAATTTATCTTATCAATCTTTTGGTTGTCGAATAAAAACTTTTATTATTATATTCGAATAAAATTATAAAGTTTAAAAAAGTCATTAGGTTTCTTATTTTACGGACGAGCAATCTGCTTGAGACAGTAAGTCTCTTTTTGAAAATGACACACTCGGCCTGTATTACCATTGCCAACCTTTGATTGTTTCGTATTAATATCCAAATATATATCACCTAAAAGAAATAAATTGATCACGACAAATTGCATTTTTTCTATATTTTCATGAGCAATCACCGCTAGAATCATTCCGATGGAATCATATCTTAAAGCAGATACAGAAGTTTCTTTGTTGACAAAACCTTAATTTAATTTTTTTTACCCGGTGGCAGTTTCATACGTTTTTATTTTTTGTGCTCCATCAATCATTGAAATTCGTAATCCATAGATCTTTTATATTCATGGAGGTTTATTTAATAATAAACCAGCAATCAACGCAAATAAAGAAACTGCAAGACGCTGACTTCCGTGAACGATTACATAAGGTTTAAAAAGTGTTTCTTTTCATTTTTGACTGTTTTGTATCCCAATCTCTGTATTGCCCTTTTTGCATCTTTCATTATATTTTGATCACATAATTTTCAAATCCAAAGAAATCCTGTCTTCAAAATCTTCTTTCGCCGTTTCCATAAATGTATCATACTGAGGAGTTTCCTCGCTAGAACTTCTTTTTTGAATAAATTCCAGATTATTCAGTTCATCACTTATATTGCATTCTAATACCCAACAAATCTCCAAAGATTAAGAGCAACCTGCACATTATACTTTCCCCTTCTGCAAATTTAACATGGATTTTTTTTCATTATAATAAATATAGGTTTTGTTCTAATAAAACAACGGTGAATGATTTAATGAGAAGAATATGAAGATAAGTAACACGTGTATCATTAATGGTCTCATATTCTCAAGGTAAGCTAATATTAATTTTATCTGTTTTTAGCAGAACATTTTGTTGTAAAATATGTAAATACACAGCAGTTCGCGTGTCTAATTTCAATTATACTACCATTTATTCTTCATTCGATTTGAAAGTAAAGGAAAAAATACAATTTCTTAACTTGTTATGGGAATTGTCGTTTTCAATAATCGTCAAGTGTATAGGCATAACTAATAAAAAACTATGTAAATAATGTATATGAAAAGGAGACAAACTAGAAGGAGACAATATACTTTACACTATTTATAACCCTATGTAAAATCTCACAAAAAAGTGATTCCATACAAATTAACTTTACACATACAAAATCTGTGAACTTCATTTATACCTGTTTAGGTCGCTTACAGGTTCAAGTTCAAATTTCGAATTTTTACCTAATGGCAAGCCCATTTCTGGTGTTGCTCGTAGTGGGTCTTCTTACTCTTCTTATAAAGAAAAATTATACACCTGAGACGTCACGTTCTACTGCTGAGCATCCTCTTCGAAACCGGTCTAGATCTTCTACCGCAAGTGCTCATCCTTCTTCCAAATCTATAGTTCCAACTACACAGCTTCCTTCTCCGGGCGGAAATGGATTTTGGCTTGGACACTTAAGATTTATTCGCCTTATATCCTATTTAAATACGCACATGAGATTCGAACTTAAAAGATACACTTTTCCTGATAATAAATCAATTAAAATAAAAACAGGAAGTAATAACTATGGTCGTATAAAAATACGTGTAGAAATAAACACGGAGAGCCACATAATTCATGAATGAAACTAAGAAGAAGTGAAAGATATTCCAGTAGATGCCAACCGCCATATTACAAGGAATTGTAGAATAGAGAACATAAAGAATTTGCCTGTGAGTTCTCTTTCTTCTGCCAAGCCTCCTCTTCGTACCTGGTAGAGTTCTCGTCTTGCAGGAGCTTCTGTGAGAAATCGAAAGATATTCTGAAAACAGAAGGCTCCACAAAATCCTAGGGAAGGACCCGGAAGCTTGACTCAATTTAGCCTCAAAGTTCGCAGATAGCAAGAAGGTGGAATGGGCCGTAGGGTCCTTCTGCTCCTTTAAATCACCAGGGTCGGATGGCATTTGCCCAGTGCTTTCACAAAAAAGGCTGGAACTTGTCATCTTACCTATGATAAAGCTATTTAGCTATTATCGCTCTAAAACATGTGCCATCGGCATGAAAGGACGGTAAAGTGACTTTATTCCCAAACCCGGGAGGAAGGGCTACACTTCTGCAAAAGATTTTAGACAGATCAGCCTAACTTCTTATATTCTAAAGACACTAGAGAGTCTGGTGAAAAGATATATCAGGGATATATCAGGCCTAGTTAAAGGAGCAGCGCCACGGGGGCCACTTGGTTAAATATCTGGGAGTAGTGCCAGATAGAAAACTGAACTAGGCAAAGCACCTGGAGACTCAATGCAGGAAATTAGTTCTGACTTTTTCGGTGCATAGGAAAGCTTCTGGGTTTACGTGGGGAATAGGGCCAAAAATTCTTGCATGATTCTACTCCGCTGTCCTCAAACCGAGGCTCCTTAATACGGCGGTAGTCTGGTGGTCGCGGGCAGAACCTTAGGCGATGCAGGACAGGCTGCGAGGATTGCTAACGCCGGCGCTTAGGGGTCTAACGGGATCAATGCGAATCATGCCTACAGCAGAGATGAGCTTGATTCTCTGTAAGTAACCCCTACTCCTCGCGCTAACTGAAAAGCAACACACGCAAGGAACCGCCTGGCGAGAGTAAACCTATGGACTCGGGGGACTAAAAACATTAGGCTTACGAGTTGCATCAGCTTACTGCCGATTCTTGAGATGAGGCAAGAAAAAATAATAAAACGCTTCGACTTCAACAAGGAGTTCCGCGTCTACATTCCAAGTATGGATGCACGGAAAGGAAATAGTAACCCATTCCTCCAAGGGGAAATCTGGTGTACGGATGGCTCCAGGAGAGAGAGAGGATCAGGAGAAGCAAGCAATGGCAGTGCGAGGAGAAGGGCAGTACTCGTTCCGCTTGGGCGATATACTGCTGGCTTTCAAGCAGGGGTCCTTGCTGCTTTTCGCTGTGCTGAAATTCTGTTAGAGGAGAACATTACTGGAAGACAAATTGCGATCTGTTTGGACAGCCAAGAGACTCTTATTACAGTAGGAAAACCAGATACAATATCATAACTGGTTGGAGAATGCAAAAAGGCATGAAACCAACTTGCAACTATGTGTGTGCAAATAATGTGGGATCAAGGGCAACGAAAAAGCAGACCAGCTGACAAGAATCCAGAATAGAAGGAGCCAGGGAAATCCTTGGATTGCTAAATAAATAAGTAAGGATAGTGGTTTAGATGCCACTGGGAATAACCGCTTGGACTACTATTTGCACAAAATGAGACATAACCTCTCTACAGAGTGCAGGAGATGTGGCAGGGACGATGAAACATCCTTGCATGTACTACGTTAGTGCCCTGCGTGAGTCAGGCACAGGCATCAAAGCTTTGGGTCCCATTTCATGGAACCTGAGGTAGCTAGAACTCTGTCTGTGATTGACATACTGGGCTTCATTAAGAGATCTGGGGTCAACTACTTTTTTTACGCGGGCTTGGTGAAAAATGTTCAAAACCTCACCGTGAAGATTCCGCACTTCTCGGTAGTGTGGGAATCTTAGTTGCCGCATCGCTACAATGATTTGACACATATAATATTCAATTATACCTTGCGTATAATTATACATTATACAAAGTCAACTCTGTCATTATAATTATGCTACCAAGGACCCACTTAAATCACAACCCCTTCTCCTTGGTATTATTCCTCCCGAAACCGCTTTCACATTACTTCAGGGGGTGCCGTTCTTTAGCCGTGCCTCGGGTCTACTCTTTTTTTCCAGCTTGGGCTTCTTCGATGAGTCTAGGTTTTTTATCGGACCTGCCCAGCTGCGATGTTAGCTTCTGCGTCCAAGAGGCATCTTCAACGAGGCCGCCTCCCTATTCGACAAGCATCTCAGCGTCACCGGCAGTTGATCGGTCTGGAGCTTCTCCTCTTTTGCGCCGCAGCCCTATGGCCCTCCTTTCTGCATCTCCAAAATGTCTTCGTTCGGTCCGGACCATTGCATTTTGCTTCCATGTGACTGAAGCCTAGACAGCGGTAGCACCTCGTTGACTCCGACTTATTGCGCACACGGCAGGACACCCATCCCACCTTCAGGTGACCTCTGCGCACTATCCTCGCGGCTAGCTCTTCGTTTAGCTCCACAAAAGCCTTCAGATCACCTCTGAAGGGTTTTGTGTGAGGCTGACCTTTACCTATCAAACCTGTTTCTTGCCGAAGTGGCTTCTTAATGCCTCCTCTGCTTCAATTGCCTCAGCAGATGGGTCAGGTCCAAGATTTCAACCTCGGTGTGAGGCACAAGCTCTGGCACGCTTCGCTTCTCGCTCGCTGCCTCCTTTACGGCAGCCGAGAACTCAGCTCTGCGCTTCTCTGCCGGGCCGAGTTCCATAAGGACCCCTCCGCTTCTTGTATGCCTAACCCCCTTGATTTTTACTCCAAGGGCGCCAGGCTTGACTTTCTGCTTGAGGTCTCTGAGGACCTCTGCGTAGTTTAGACCCTCGGCAGATTTCATGAGAACAGCCTCGGGTCTAGCACACCTCTGTGCCTTTTTCGTCCTCTGTTCATTTCTAGCTGCATATTCTCCTTCTTCCGCTGCCTTTACAGAGGTAGAACTTATGGGCGCTGGAGCGTTTTTTGTCCTCTGCTTCTTGGTCTGCCTCGAAGGCCCTGCCTCAATGGGACTCAGAGCGTTCTCCCTCTCTCGCTTCGTTGACAGTGGAATTGGAGCATCCACGGCTTCTTTATTCTGAGTTGAATTGTGACTCGCATCGTTCCTCGCCTTGGCCTTCCACTTTCGGGTCATCATTCTTGTCCTAGTCGTCCTTCCTACCTTCTCCATAAGATCGCTGTACAGCCCTCCGCTCGTAATGGTCATATCGCGTACCTTATTCGCCAAGTGTTTAGTCTCTGTTAGGTCTTCCCTGATTGGACGCCACATATTCGTCTTCGTGCTACAGAAATCCCTCATTTCCTTTATGTTATATTGTAACTCTATGAAGAGATCATGTGTCTCCAAGAGTGCTACATCCATCTCCGCTACGTCGCTCTTGTTCACCGGTATTTCCTTTTCCTCCGCCACATCCAGTGGACCACCCAACTCCTCACATACATTCCTGTTATTGTTTTGATTATAGTTCTCCATGATGTTCTCACGAGTAGCTAGGGAAGTATCGGTTCACCCCCGGAGAGCCCTGCATGCGAGGGTACAGTCTAAATACTCAAAAAGGTGACCTGGTATCCTAGAGGCATTGGTTGGAACACTAAACCCTAGTGCCATTCAGTCCTCGGCACAGTTGTTAACGCCTTAACTTGGGTGTTTTTTTTTCGGTGTATCCTTCACCTAGTGTGTTTGGTCCGCGAGACGTATTTTATTTCTGCCGTAACATCTGTTTCCAGCAAGCATTCCCCTATCTGCTACCTGGGGACGCGCCAAGTAGGGGTATCACAATACTCTATTAAAGCAATGCAATACCCTATTAAGCCTATTGTGCCCTGTGGCACAAAAGACCTAATTGTTTGAGCGCCACAAATGCTCCATAGGGGGCTTCCTGTCCATTATATAACTAACTAACCAACTAACGATTATCGAACCGAGCGGAGAAAAATTAGATGCTAGTCCAGTAGGTTCCCAAGTCTCACTCATGATTGAGCTCATGCTTGCAATAATTAATGTCGCCAGATAGGTTTTCCAGAACAATTTCTGAAAGACGCCCCTTTGGAAGGCGACGTTGTTCGCTGTCACGATATTTTCCAGATGAGATAGTAAATATAGTTTCCAAAAGGGGTAACCATCTCTCTACGGTTGTCAGATTGTGTGGATGACCCTTCAAACTTTTCAACAGGCATATGATAAGTTTATGAATGGTTGAATCGAAATCTTTCAGGTAGTCAATCCCAGAAATTCACAGGACACGCTGATGCGCTGCTACGTCTTTGCAAATGCTTCTTCTGGTTGATATACCTCCTCACATGTTATATGGTTAACGAAAAACTCCTTAAAACATTTGATATTTTAATTTAACTCTTTTATCTCCAGTATTTCCGGTTTCTTTTATAGCTCTCCCCAAAAAGTATTTACCTCGTTGGCTATGTGGCTTTTTGACAGAAACCGGGTGAACGCTAATGAGGCGCGATGGCTCTTTAAGAATTTCTTGAATCTTCCTGATTTATCTCTCCTTTTTGCATTCTCTTCTTGCGTCAGGTAACACACGTATTTTGTCAATAATATGCTTCTTGATTGTCAGCACCTTTGACTTGATGAGTATGTGACTGAAGATCCTCAGTTGTGAACGTTGTCTCGCTAATGTTAGAGTGGTTTACCATTGAGATTTTTTTATCGAACAAGACATCACAGAGGATTTTGCCCAAAGACGGTATTCTGGAACAAGAACAGTATCACAATCAACCTTGAATTTAAAAGACGCTTTAGATGCTTTAGAAACATTTTCAATGGAGAAGGAAGTTCGAATTTCCAAATCTAGGTGACGCATTTCAAGACACTTCTGCACTTTGCACCTAGGCGGAGGTTCAAAAGTTATCTACGCAAATAAGATTGTTGATTGGTTCCGACAAACTTTTTGTTAATTTCGAATGTTGGCAAAATCGTGAAAAAAATTGAAAAAAGCACTGAAAGAAGATTTTTCAGATACAACTAATAGTAAATAGGTAGATTGGCAACTCAGCCTCATGAAAAAAAAGTGAAATGAGACATTTCGAGAGTTCATCTATAATGTGTTGGATATTGCCAATCACGCGTAGATATAACTGAATGCAAAAATCCCAAGCATAATAGATGGAACTTAAGTTAATTCAACAAACAAATTTGTTTTTAACAAAGAAAAAAGATACATGAACTGCCAAAGAAGTTTACTGACTATGAAGCATTGCTGAACAAGAGTAAAGCAAAACTCGATAGTTGTAATTGTAAACAACAGGCAAAAGTAAACATAGCTATAGAATCACAACCACTAACCAGCTAAGCAGGCGCTGTTATAACTGAGGCGCCCGAAAGCATCTGTGAAGTGATTATACTGACAAACCCGAAGGAGCGAAGTACTTTACCTGCTGAAAATGTGTGCACATAGAAGGTTTGTGTTTTGGATAAATATATGGAAGCGATAATTGATTCTGGTACAAAGATTTTCTATACTCATGGAGAGGTTTCAATATAGTATCGGACATCGGCACAATACCTTGATGCAAAACGTTAATTCTGTTAGTAGGAATCTATTTTTTGTGTGCATCGTTCAAGGGAAAAAAGATTGTTTGATTGCGCAAGTCCAGATAGCTAAAGAAGAAAATGAAGAGTTAAAGAAGATCATCGAAGCTGTAAGAGACTTCAAGGACATACAGGGTGGACACGCTGGGGCTTACATACATGGCGAGTTGAGTGCTACCCGAATTGCACAACAGCAGAGGTGAAGCCATTATACAGGGGTATTTTCATATTTCGCGCCTTCAAAGTTTAATTCGAATTGGCCATTCGGTCAAGTCCGTGATTCTTCGGATCAAGTTTATGATAGTTTCTATGGTTGCGTTCGAAACTTCAAACGGATACAAGTGTCAAAACAATATAGGTTATGTTATATAGTAATTACAAATAATTAAAGTGTTTAATTAATAACGAAGTGAAACATATAAACTGAGAAGTAAACGACATTTTTTCTGTGGCAATAACATTATAGAATGGCTGCTAAGTGACAAACACTATAAAATAGTAATAATATTCTGTGCTTCCAGTGGGCGAAGAGTGAATGGTGTTTAACGCTTATTTTTACTGCATAAAAAAGGTATGTTATGAATAGACGGGATATATTTCAAATAAAGTGAATGAAATATTCCATGCGTAAACTTTAAATTAACATTGCCTACATTTACTGACATCGATTAGGGAAAACAGGTAAATCTGAACATGACCGTTTGAAGTTTTGAACGCAACCATGAAAACTATCATAAACTTGATCCGAAGATGCACGGAATTAGCCGAATCGCCGATCCGAATGCAACTTTAAAGGCGCGAAGTATGAAAATACCCCTGTATAATGGCTTCTCCCTGCTGTTGTGCAATTCGGGTAGCATTCAACTCTCCATGTATGTAAGCCCCAGCATGTCCACCCTGTATCTGTAACGTGGAGTTATGTAACGAGAATAACAGGGACACATGTAATTGGTGGTGCCAAAAGCAATGCGACCAGAGATTATCAAATAAGCACTCGACAAAGAGTACTTCGGAGTTCGTTAAACAGAATATGCAATCCAACAAGATTTTTGGTTCTCTGGAATGCGTACTAAGATAAACAGGCTTATTTAGACATGTATCATGCGAATTCTCGTTCAGAAGAAACATGAAAAAGCTGGAAGCTTTCTTAATGTAATTGACAACGACGAAAAACAATTTGATACATACTATATCCAATATATCCTTATCCTATACCCTCTACGAAGAAAAGTTATAATCATGTGTTTGTGGTAACAGATTCTTTCACCAAGTTTTCTTGAATTTATCCCACTGAATCGACAGCAGTACAAGAGGGCATTAAACGACTAAGTAGACAAGCACTTATTTTTGGTAATCCCAGACGTATAGTTTTCAATGGGGGAACTGCTTTCACCTCTACCGCATTTTAAACATATTGCAAGACAGAAGGTGTCGAACAAATATTGATAAAGACTGAAATAGCTCGCGGAAATGGACAGGGGGAAAAAGAGAACGCAATAATTATACCCATCTCTACAAAGACGGAGACCTGCTGGCCGTTCGTCGCACTCAAGGTGGCCCTGACCTAAAACTACATACAAACTTTTTGAGTGTATACAACGTTGTATAGGTGCTTGAGAACGACCGGTACTTGTTTCAGAAAATTGAAGATCCTAAAAGACCTTTTTGAACCGGCCCTTCAGCAGACCACACGAAGAAGTGACACAGCAGACGAAAGCTCGAATTCGACTCAGATTCTGGAAGCAACCATAATAAGCGATAATATGATAATTAAAAGCGATAAAATAAAGAGTAGGGTTGGAAGGGAAAGACAAGTAAGCATAGCGACACCCGGAAGTTTTGTGATGCATTGATACACCTGTTTAAAGAAATACTGCTAAACTTTTGATAAATAAAATTTTTACTTCGTACTTGAAATTTCGTCTTTTAACGAGTTCACCCATCCTACAATATGAAACTGCACCAAATATTTTAATTTGTGAAATTTCAAGTTTTTTATCAAACCGCATTTTATAGGGCGTTTTGGTTTTTTTCCATATTGGTTACACGATTTATCTCATAGAGAGCTGTAAATAATGCTTCGGCCCAAGTTTGGTCAGAATTTTATAGGTGCATAATATTATTTTGCTAATTTAATTGTTCTTAGGCGCTTAGGTTTTATTCCTTTTTAACTTTAACAAGAGAAACAAATTCTACAAATTCATCTTGGAATTCAACGTGATACGTTGCTCCTCTTAAACAATCAATTTTCATTGATCCAGCAAGATTAGGATCAGTGAACTCACTTGCTTAAAATCACCAGTTATTTGAAAATATTTAAAAATATCATAATTTTCTATAGTTTTAATCTTCCAGACATGACTTCTTCTCTTTCTAATAATAATCACCGTTTGATTTTCTATATTTTTTAAACCCATAACTTTTGAGTTGCCACAATACATTGATGCGCCATGACCTTGCCCAAGTTTATCCATTCAAAACTTGAACGCTGTTTCTTCCTATTCCAATTCCTTTCATCAATTTGCAATCAGCCACTTTAATTTCAATTTTTTCATCCAGTAACTCATACAAGTCAAACCATTTTCGATATTTATTCATATACTGAACCTAAATCAGCATACCACGTTTCTTCAGTCTTATCTACAGCTGCTTCCACAAAAAGACCTTCTGCAAACTTGGATGAAGAAAATTTGCAACCAGAATTTTTGTTTCTCGAAAACATGTATTCTGTCATTTTTCAGTTTTGAATTTCGGACAATCTATATTAAAATGACCATCTTCTTGAAAGGAATATAAAGTTAATACCTTCTTTTAGACTCCTTTTAAATTATCCTTTGATGTTTGGGTTTTAGACAAACACGCTTCACTTTTAATGGCAAAACATTCTTGACTAAAACTTGCTTTGACTCTTAACAACTGCTGCTCTACTATTTCTCTAGTCAACTGATTATTTCTAGCAGATGCTTCAATTTTTGGATTATAATGCTCTGCCCTCTCATGTGTTGAAATTGGCACATCCAAAAAGTAAAATCATCTGTTCGGCGCTTTTTTTAAATGAAAAAACTCAATTATTTGCATGTGGTTATACATGTTTGATAATTTCAAATTTCGCCTAGAATATTTAGTATACTAATAACGTTTGAGAAGTTGACTTTTAGTGTTCAAATAAGAAAGCCACGCTTATTTGCAGTTTTTTGGGGGCAAATGTGTATTTCCCAGATTATAAAAAGTGTGTTATAAAAAGAGGTGAATACTGAATTGTTAATTAAATTTATTTATTGTTCAATAGATACATGTGTAAATGAATTCTTTCATACACGTATTATACTTCTATCCATATAAAACTTTACGATTCAAGAAGTAAAAAAAAAATTCTATTTAAACAAAGCGTGAGACAGATTATTTTTACTTTTAGCTTAAAATTTCCCTAAGGTTGTATAGAGACAGTATATCTTTGAGTTTTTGAATAAATAGAAAGGTTCAGTAAAACTGGCTGAGGAGCACAGTGTACCATGTTGCAATTACCAATAAATATAGGTTTTATTCTCAAACAACAGAGTTGACAGATTCTATGACAAAAATATAAAGATAATGAACAAAAAAACTGTAAATAAGCAAACTCAAAAAATCAGATTACTTAAGGTTACTTAATCTAAGATTTGAGAGCACTTTATATTTTCAAAATTTTATCATATAAAATTATGAAACATAAAAAAAACACTACCAACTCTTCTTCACTCGCTTTGAAAGTGAAAGAGAACAAACAATTTTATAACATGTTATAGCAATTTTCAGAAGAAAAGAATAAAAATTTTCCTCATTCTTGCACTTTTATTGCATACGATGAGGAATTTTATATTTACTCATTTTATTTAATTAATACTAGACTGTCGTGTGTGCGCGCACGCGCGCGCTCACTTTTCTACTCATTTTTTATCATTTACTCAATTTTCCAATAACAGTTTATTTGTTACAATTTGCTGAACACTTACATTCTTATATTACTTATATTTTACCTTCCCACACCCTAACTGCAGTTACGTAACATTTTTTTTGCATTAGCTTAAAAAACTTAATAAACGTTTTGTAAATAAAAATATATCTTTAGTATGAAGAGCGGTATAAAAATACATAAAACAATATTTTGACATAACACAACAATGCTTTTTTGATATTTTTTTAGTTTCACACATTTAAAAATTATTTACAAGGAAAGAAGTATCAGCATTTTTTTAGAATTATATAGATTTTATAATTTTCGTGAGACAATTAGGAAACATTTTCTAATATTTTAGACATGTCAAAAAAGAATGTAGAAGATTTAAAAAATATATTTTTTATGATACAGTATTTTACAAATTATCAGAAAAATTTTAGCCTTTTCAAAAGATATTTAGGGCTTTTATGATCTCAGAAGAAATTATAAATATTCCATAAATTTTCGGAAATGCTTCCAAGATTTAAAATATTTTAAATCTATGCAAAGCCTCTTGAATTCCTAAAAATATTTTTAAATGAATCCAATTTTTCTGTAAATTTTGGAAAATCATTTAAAATGTAAAAAAATAAGCTCAGAATATTAAAAAATGTCTTGTAATGCCTCTTAAATTCTTAAAAATACTTTTATCTGAATGGAAATTTTTTTGAAATTTTGAAAAGTTATTTCAAATGTAAAACGCTGCCTCAAAACATTTCCAATTTTCCTAGGAACTTGAATAACATTTATTTCTTCACTTGAGAACATTCAAAGTTATTTTAATTAAGGACATGTAATACTTTATTATATAGGTTTTCACTTTTCCACGCATTTTGTTCACAATTATTAATTTGGGAAAAAAACATTAGTGTCCAGACGTTTGCATTTTTAACGTCTGCCTTTCTTTTTGTTTAAAGACTTTCACATAGATACGCATTTTTTTAAATCTTCTGCAGTCTAAAAATCTTCTTTATTCTCCTTTAATCTTCGCTATATTTATAGAATTTTATGGTTTATTTTCTTTTTTCTTTTTTAATGTTACCAAATTGAAACATTTTGATTTAAAATCTTCTACTCTTCTTCTAAATTAAAGGTAATATTTGATTTTTCAAAATCTTTTTGAATTTTTCCTAATACTCATTTTTTAAATTAAAAATCGAAAGAAATTGTTTTGGGAACCTAAGGAATTTATGTCATTATCCTGCATTTTTAAAAAAGTCCTCAAACATCTTTTAAATTTTCATTGTTTTTTAATCGTTTAAAAACTTCTATATACCTCTTAAATTTACTCAAATTTGTTCTAAAATTATACATCATGGCACGATGTTGCTTTAAAAACTTTTAAACACTTTTTTTATAATTTTATGAAATAATTTGACACGTTTTGCAATCTTCTGTAATGATCTGTTTGAACTCATTATTTAAAAATTATTCGAAATTTTTCAATGAATCTAAACTATATACTTTTCCTTCTCTTGATGCCCTAAAAAGTTAAGTTTACCTAAATTTAAATTGAATGCGGGAAAATGAAAATAATCGTCTTAAAATCTTCGATATTTGTTTAAAAGCAATTTGAAATCTTAAAAATTTTAAATTATTATTTGAAAATGAAATATTAACTGCTTAAAATTTTCTCATAAGTTTCAGAAAAAAATCAAACGTATTTCCATATGATTTCATATGAAATATCGATTCAATATTCCAATATAGAACCTTTAAGTCAATAATTAAATTATGTTACTCCAATTTCAGGAAATAAGTTTTAATCTTTATTTACTTTAATAATTAGACAAGGTTAATTAGCTAATAATCAATTGACCATTTTACAAAAGAAAAACCATCAAAATATAATTCCGTTACAAAATTCAAGCAACTTTAATTTTATATATTTTTTTTTAATTCGAACTTTTATTTATAAAAATTTTATTTGATCTTAAACTTTTGAAGCAATGGCAGGAAATGTCGCTTTTAGTATGACAAGTTGATAATGAATTAATCAGTTCACAAAATAAAAAACATGAAACAATTATTTTCAACGGAACATTCAAATAATTTTTACATTATCTGTATATTCTCCTTTAAATTTTGCAACAGTATTTCTATACGTCTAGTTTATTAATAACTTTTGTCACTAATCAGAGCCAATATAAAGAAAGTGTGAAGAAAATTATCAGCTAATAATGAATTAAATGCTTCACAACATAAAAAGCATCAAATAATTTGTTTACTGATTTTAAATTTTATTTATAAAAATTTCATTTTTTAGTGACTTTTGAAATTTAATGAAAATATTAATCTCAGAACACCAGCATAATTTTGAAAAATTACTTATTTGAAATAGTGTTACTTTAAAAATAAATTGATTTATAGTATGCAAATCATATTCAATGTTCCATTATATAACCTACAAGCAAATACTTAATTTACTTTTTACTTATATTACTTACATTTGAGGTAATAAATTTTAATCTTTATTCAATTTAATGTAAAAAATATTCAGCTTATATCAATTAGTAATTTTACAAAGTATCAAGCATTAAACTGCAATTCTCACTAAAACCTTTAAATAATTTTCAGTTAACACATTTTTTTTTAACTTAAACTTTCATTTCTAAAATTTTCTTTTATTAATAAACTCGTAAACTAATTCCAGAAAATGTGAGTTTTGGTAAAATCAGTTGATAATTTATGAATCATTTCACAACATAAAAAGCATTGCACTATTGTTTTCATGAAAACTTTCAAATAATGTTTACATTATGTTCTCATTCAAATTTGAAACTGCATTTCTCTACATTAAATTTATTAATAAGCTTTCTAACAGAGTTACAAAAATAAAAATATCGGTACATATAATTTAACAAATTGAATTTCAATACTCATTTGACAATATCGGCAGCACATTAAAAAATTATATATTTGTAAAACAAGTATTTAAAAGAAAAAAAGAAGCTTTTATTGCGAAAGTAATAGCTAATATTTAATTACATAATCTGAGAGTAAATAACATATTTATATTATTAAATATTAAACAATTTAAATCCAATCTTTATATACTTAATATTTAATTTTTTGTTATTAAATTTTAATTTATATTATAATATTATTAAACTTAATGATTTCACAATGTATCTATTAATTTAATAATCTTTCACATAATTTAACAAAAGTAGATTTTAAGATAAAATTAAAAAAATTATTCCTGTAACATTAAATAAACCAATTTAAAATTTATTGAAATTATATTTAAATTCAAATTTGTAAATAATTTTAAAATATCAATATGAATATGATATTATTGTAGAAATTATAAGCATGTATAACATAAGCTTCAATATTAAATAGTTAATAAATTTTTATTAGATAATGTTAAAATAAAAATACGGTATTATTTAATTTTGATGTATGAATAACAAGTTTTTTAACAGTAAATCATTAACATCATTAAAACATTAATATAATAATATAAATAGTAAGATTGGGTCTTCATTTTGTAAATTTAAAAAAATGTTGGCATACTTTTTCAGGTTAGGTAATGAAAAAAATATCCTTTTATTGTAGATTCATTTCCTTTTAATTGAAAAACAATTTAATCCTACGTGCAGAAGAAATACCGGATTAAAATTAAATGGAAATGTTGAAATTATAATTGTTAATTGTAAACCTTGTAAATTAATAGCAATAGCAGAAATTTTAAAATTGAAAAAATTGATATAATTGTAACGTGAAAAAACATTGATAGAATCTGTTAATAATCAAGTCAATCACTTTCCGGACGAAAATATTATGTTCATTTTTTATTTTTAATGTATAATTATAACCAATTTTTACATGTTATTCTTTACAGTAACTCTTGCGATTTAATTTTTTTCATCACTTGTGTATTTGGAAAATATCGCAAAAAAGATATATGGGGAAAATATTCTTTGTGGATTCGGTGAAAAAAATTAGGCTAATTTTAAAAAAATGATCGAACTTTGAATTTTTTACAAAAATTACAAACAATTGACAAATAGCATTCATTTCAAATCAATCTCAATCAAAAATTACTGTTTCTCATTTCAAAGAAACCAATTATAATTCAGAAAACATCGAATATAATTTTCTAATAAATTAGGTAATCATAATAATTTGTTGCGCTATAATATTTTTATATTACAAAAGAAGACTTTGTAGGTGTTTTTAAAAGTAAATTAGCATCCTGGATATTTAAAAGAAAAACGGCAATTTCTATTAAAAAACCGACGTTGTCAAATTTTATATCAAACTAATTCTTTCTCATCAGGATTAGAATGTAAAAATTACGCCAAATGTCATGTCACGCACCTGTCTGCACCTGAAAATTTAAAATGAAAATTTCCTAACAAAGAAAAACTTTCTGCAATTAATTAAGAATTCAATTGTATCACGTGTATCGAGCTGAAAAGGATAAAATTTATAATTGGATTTTAACATTTTATGTATTTATTTATATATAAATATATAATATATAGCAAACAACTACAAAATGCGATGAATTTTTCAAACGCTGAAGTAGCAATCAAATGATTAGTAAAAATATACCAATTTCTCATCTTTATAAATGTTTTGATCTGTCCTGCAAATATTTTCGTTTTAATTTTAGAATTTTTTGTTTTATCATAGTCGCATGTCCAGTGATCATGCAATTTCAATTACCGTGTGAAATTCGCATCCATCAAAAATACATTCCCTGATATTTCAGTTTAATATATTCGTACTCTCTAGTATTAATGTTAATTCAGAAGAATATATGAGGAAATTCGAAAATGTTTCTCGTTTTCAATAATGGTAAGCTGTATTGGCATAAATAATTGAAAAATATTGAAAGAATTCATCTGAAAAGTAGAAAAACTAGAAGAAAAAGATATAGTCTACACTATTCATAATCTTATGTGGAATTACACAAAAAAGTAATTATGTACAAATAAACCTTACACATAAAAAATCTGTGAACTCCATTCATATCTTTTAAATTCCTTTAAAATTTCACCCAAATCACTTTAAAATCTTTTATATCTTTTTAAATTACTTTTTACTTTTTTAAATGTTAAAACTGTTTATAAATCTTTAAAAATCATCTACTCTCCCTTAAAAATAAAACGAATAAAATTTATTCCATTAGTTCACGAAAAATATTTTTCAATTTCTAAAATAGCAGGAATTTTGGAAATATTAACTTGCTCACAAAATGCAATCCTCTATTTCTTGTTGCAGATTTAAGTTCAAATTTTGAATGTTTACCTAATCGCGAACCTATTCCTGGTATTCCTCGTAGCCGGTATTCTTTTTCTTTTTATAAAACAAGTTAATCACCTGAGACGTCACCTTCTACTGCTGAGCCCCCTTTTTGTATCAGGTACAGGTCGCCTCCGGCAACTGCTCGTCGTTCTTCTAAATCTATCGTTCCTCCTACGATGCTACCTTCTTCTGACGGATATTGATGTGGACTTGAACAACTTAGATTTATTAGACTTATACCTAATTTGAATTCCCACCGCACATTCGAACTTCGAAGATACACTTTTCCTGACGATAAATCACTAAAAATTATAATTGCAGGTCTTGATAGATATGAGCCTATGTCAACCTTAAAAACAAATTGTATTTTCAACATCAAATGGTCACGTTTTTGCCATATTGGAAACTTATAATGTTCTAGCTGGAATTTATAAATATGTAAAACGTGGAATAAAAAGTGTCAAAATAAACATGGAATGTCGCACAATTACAGAATTATACAAAGGAGAAGTGAATGATATTGCCGTAAGTGCCACCCGTTTAATCACAAGGAATTTTAGAATAGAGAATATAAATTATTAACCTAGAAGACCTTTTCCGCGTTAAAACAAATTCTTACACTTTTGAATTAGAGTTAAATTTATTATTAAAACTTAACAATCATACGTAAAAGTATAGTTTTTTTATTTTTTGTTCATATTTATAGCGTTG
>NC_046662.1:51932863-51943747 GCF_010883055.1 Belonocnema kinseyi | reverse complement strand
AAGTTATTAGTATGGTTTCATTTTGTATAAACTCCTCTACAGTCTCTATTATATTTGGTTCGTCCCGATGAAACCTTGAAGCATGTGTTCAACTTTTCAAAAATTCAAATTTTCTCCATGTTAATCAAATGGGAGTTTGAAGTGCTCTTTGGCACGTGTTCCCATTTGAATTTTGAAAAATAAAAAATGAAGGATTCATTCCCTCCGCATTCTCGAAAAAAAATTTGTTATTAAATTTTTTATTGCAACTTTTTTTTTTCCATAAACTGCATTTGCTCATTTTTAATGTTACTTTTACGATTTAAACTTAACTCATAAGCTCTACTGAGCCATTTTCCATCATTTGGTATGCTCTCAAAATTTAAATTTTTTATTTTTTAACAAAATTGCAAACGGTCTTATGATATCTTAAAGGGCATTTAAAAATCAAACCTTTTCTTTTCTTGACTTGGCCGATTTTTGTTTTTCAAATGTTTCTTTATAAATAAAACAAAAGCTACGTTTCCTATAAAAAAGTGATAAATAAAAAATTTTTAGATATTTTTTTGGGTACAAAATGTTTATCTTATCGTGTTATTTTCCTATTTTGAATAGTTTGATCGCAAAATGCAATTTTTGATTATTTTTTGAGCAGTCAAAATCTGAATATTCAATTTTTCAAAAAGAATTAAAAAATTTGCAATGATAATCTTGTAGGGCTATCGAAAATTCAGGTGATCTCAAAACGTGGACCTTTGAGCAAAAACGGGGGGGGGGGGCAAATGTAACACGAGTCTACAACCTTCTCTAATGAAAATGTAAAAATGATTTTTTTATCAGGAAAAATTTTTCACAGTTCTGTTTTTAGTTTTGATCGTAAAAAAATAGAATTGAAAACATAAAAAAAGTTATTTTTTGAAACCCCACACACAAGACGAAAAAGAAATTAAAGAACAAAAGTTGTGATGAGAATGTGCCCAAGCAGCAGGCAGATTTTTTATCACTGTTAATGATGTTTTTTACGATTGAAGCCATAACTGCGGATTCTATCAAAAAGTAATTCATAAGATATTTGCAGATCTTTTTCAAATTCACAATTTTTGTTGAATCCTCTTTTACCGTATTTTGCACAGTTTTGTCGAAAAATCAAAAGTCAAAATTTCAGTTTTTGATTTTCTAAGAACTTTTTGAATTTTTCCTCTCTTTTGACTTGTTTTATATCGTGTGTTATTAGGCTTAAAATTTTCAATTTCGTGTATCTCTTGGAATTTTGTAAATGTTTTAACTCTGGTAATTTTTGGTTTTATAAAAAAAGTCATTAAGATAAATTGTTCGACTTTTTAAATAATACGAATAACCGTACAGAGAATTTTTAAAAAAGTAGTCTTCAAAATATTCAAAATGTGCCTGCTTTTTGAATGCGGAACTTCTAAATATCAAATTTGGGAAAATGTGCGGGGTCCTTTAACGTACTTTAATTTACACGTTTAACCAAAAAATTTTAATCTATTAAATAATTAGAAATTTTAATATGCCAGTGATTGTTTGAAGTAGACAATTTTAAATACAATTAAGATATTATTATTCTATTACCTTGTTCCTGCACTGTTATGTAACATTTTTCTTACACTTGCTTCCTTCGCGAAGACTCTTACGGCCCACTTTAAGCTCTGACCTAATTTGAAAACTTGAAAATAAGTCGAAATTTCTAATTATATTGCTTTACAGAAACAAAAAAAATTAGGGCACTGAACCCTTTTTACGGTGAAAATTCAAAATCAAAGACACTAGACGGTTTGTTTACATTCCTGATTACTAAAAAGAAGGAAACAAAATAATGTGTGCAACAACCTGTGAAGCACAAAGTTTCCTATTTTCAGCTATTCGCTAGGTCACTGAAAACAACGAAATGTCCAAAAATATAAATCCGTAGATTTTCTGATAATTGGGGGAAAGGGCAGGCTTTTTAATGTCATTTTCAACTTTTTTCTTTATATCGTTTAAATAATATTCACAAATAGATTTCTTAATATTTCAGTTTTTTATATTTAAGTTTCATAGGGCTTCTGCCCATTAAAAATATTTAAGGCAGTTATTTTTTGTGTTCTATAAAAATCTGTTAAAATTCATAAAATGTTAGAACTAGTGACGATAAGAACGTGCTTACGAAGATTTTATTCTCTCTTTATTGTTACAGAGTTAAGTTCACCGATTGACAACCCTATTCCGGTTGTTCCTCATGGCGGACCTTCTTCTTCTGCTGCTGATTTTTCTAAAAAGAATCATTTACATGAATTGTCAAATTCTCTTGGGGAGCCTTGTTTTCGTGCCAGGTCCCGGTCTCCTCGTGCCAGATCCCGGTCTCCTCATGCCAAGTCTTTTTTTCGTCTAAGGTCCACGTCTCCTTCTGCGAATGAACATCCTCCTTCCAGATATGTAGCTTCGATTAAGAGTCTCCCTTCTCCTGATGGACAAGGATGTGGACTTGAACAGCTTAAATTTATTCGGCTTATTCCCAATTGGACTTGGCACCAAACATTCGAACTTCGAATAAATAAAAACTGTCGATAAATCAATTAAAATTAAAACAGGAGTCCGTACTTTTGGGCCTGTTCCAACTGAAGAACAAATTGTATTGTCAACATCCGATGGTGACGTCTTTGCTGTATTAGAGACTACTGATATTCTGGCTGGAATGTATAAATTTACTGGCCACAATACGAAATGTGTGAAAATAAACATGGAAAGCCATATAATAACCGAATTAAGGCGAGAAGAAGTACTGGCCACTCCAATAGGACTCCGCCGCTCAATCATGAGGAATTTTAAAGTACATAATATAAATCCTCGTGTAAAAACCAATCATCTACAATATTCATTCAATTGAGAAAATGCAAAGCTGTAAAATACATTTTTTGTGTTCGAAAGATGGTTCCAAATTTTAATTTTAATAAGTGACTGCATTAAAACGTCAATGTGTTATGGTTCTCGAGGCTTTAATCTTTTGTCAATGCCGCGTCTAGTCTTTTTCAGACAAGAATGTTAAAAACTTCATTTTGATTTCCTTCAGAAAATATTTTAAGAAGAAGTTACACTTCTGAACAGGCTTGAGAAGCAGGATGTTACTGTCTATTAACATCTCCCGGGAATATTTCTTGACGGAAAGAAAGTTTTTTCAGAAATTCTTAGAACTAAATTTTGTTAGAATTTTACTAATGACAAGGTATACGCTTAATGTGAAATTTGACTTCGTCGGTTTTCATCAAATCTCAACTTCTTGACAATCACTGACTCATAAAAATTATTCTAAATGATTTTTAAAATTTCCGAGACTTTTTTAAATTTATAAAACACATGTCTTTTATTTGAATCTTAAAAAATACTATCAGAAATAAACAATTACATTTTGCGGTGGAACTACACAAGATATAAAAGAAACTTAATTCATAAGAATTGTTAATAAAAAAGATCTTTTTATTTGAAAAAAACACATTCAAAATTTTAAGGAGTTAAATTTTTAGAAAACCAACACCAGATCCGAAAAAAAAACTAATGGATGAAAGTTATTCATTCAGAATAGATCTAATTATTTTTCGCTAATTATTTTTTATTGGGCAGGTTTTTTTTGTTTCGATTAAGAATAAAAAGTTGAGTTTCTATACAAGCGTTTATTTAAACAACTGCGCTTCCCATAAAAAAATATACAAGGCAATATTGTAGCTCCTTTTTAGGCGAGTGACTTTTGTCTTTTAATTTTTGCATAGCTCACTTCGTTTGCCTAAACATTGAATTTTCATTTTTATTTTTGATAATTAAAATAAAAACTACGCGTTCCATAAAAAATGTAATAAAAAGATATGTGTAAACATTCTTTGAATGTACAATGTTTGTCTAATAATTTTTGTCGTACCTTGCATTTATCCACCAAAAATTACATTTTCTATTATTAATCTTATTTTTTGTGCTATCAAAATTAGAATTTTCGATTTTTAAAGAAAATTAAAAAAATTATTATAATAATGTCGAAGGGCTTCCTAAAACCAACGGTTTTCTTCTCTTGATTTTTTTTCATATCGTGCGTTGTTTAGCTTACAATTTTCATAAATGGTTTTTTTTTATTTAAAATGTTTACAAATAATTTCCTTTATTTCGAAAAAATCCGTGAAAATAAATTGTTCGGATTTTCGAGTAGTATAAACAATCGTACATAGCTTTTTTTTGATCTTAAGAATATGGCTTCAAAAATGCTTAAAATAATCTAACTTGTGGAACGTTTACCAAACTAGCTGGCTAACGAACTAATCTCTTCTTTTTGCATCCTCTAAAGGTGAGCTGAAGCAAAAACAGACCCGGGAAGTCTTTCAAAAGTTATCCATGAAAGTAAAAACAAATATAAGATAAGGGGTCATATAAGCGGAGTGTCCACTCAACCGCAGCCAGAACCAGCCAGCTACAGAATAAGAGAGTTGACATCTGGCTGAACTAGATCACGAACTTCTTGGAGATTTTTCCAAAGACTTCGACCTCTAAACTAACAATTGTAGCGTGTATAATCCAGCGAGATCTTTGTCAGATGCAAACTGTAAAACAAAACCAACTGGTTAAGATAGTACGAGTCCCGCATTCAGTTTATGATTAACTACAAAACATCTGGCAGGAATTACACCGTCAAGTTTCTACAGTTCGCGAGCGAACTACGTCATAATGACAGTCGCTGAATTATAACCGCTTAACTGCATAAATTGTTACACAATTCGAAAATTGGGTTATTTATTTTTACATTCTCGTCATAATGAGATTTGATTGGATTTGAGACTTAGAGTTTAAGTCCAATGGCCTTAAAAAAGATAAAATAATGCTGAGTCGGTTATTGGGTTCGCAACACGACCCAAAAATACAAAAGTCCAACTTGGTTTAAAAACCCAAACCAGCCTAAAAGTTCAATTTAAAAATTTAACAAATTTCCAGGATATTTAAATAACTAAATTACGGCAATTACCAGAAATATATATTTTTTTTTTTTTCAGTGAACTTTCGGGTCAGTGTTCATGTTTTCATGTCGGGTTTTTGGGTCAGGTTGCGATTCCGAAATCTGACCTGGTTCAACCCGATTGTTGAAACCCCTTACTCATTACTCATAAAGTCTCTCAAAAATAATTATAAAAATTCTTATTTATTTTTTTTTTTTCAAATGAAAATATATTTGTACCTAATTGCACAAATTCCCCAATATAAAAATCTTAGACCGCTCAGGCTTCAATGTGTATGTAGACGGTCATGAATTGGACGTTACACTCCAGCTTTAGTTTGTATATGAAGGTGACGCACCAGGATAGTCGATCATAAATACATTCCTTGATCTCCGCTTGACATAAAGGTAATACTCTCAATGGTTGCCACTGATTAAAAATATAGTGTCGGCAGTTTAGATATTTTTTTGTTTTTGAGTATCTCATTTTCTCAAATAGTCATCTTTTTGCCAATTACTGACTGCCCTGTAAAATTCCAAACTGCCCGTGCAAACAAATATACACGGGGTGATTCACATTGGAATAAACAATACAAAAATATTTAAATAATTAATTTAAAAAAGGACATTAACCAAAAAGTAATAATTTATTGTAGACCACTCATATGGAAAATAATGAATATGGAATCTCCTATGAAATTACAGAAATACTGATTCTGAAAAAATAAACTTAGCTCATCAACATTTTTTAAATACCCCTGATATCTTTTAAATTCTCTTCAATTTTGATTTGAATCCTTTGATATTGTAGCAACTATTTTTATATCCATTTAAATTTCTAACGACATTTATGGTCATGTATGACCATAAATTGTCATGTATACCTGTAGTCGAACCTTATTCTTCTTTTGCTTCTTCTTCTTATAAAAAAATCCTTATCTGGAGTTCTCTTTCCCCTGCCGAAACTTCTTTTGGTGCCATGTCAAGATCTCCTTCTGTCGAGATTTCCCTTCGTGCCAGGTCCAGGTTTACCCCTGCCTACACTTCTCTTCCTGCCAGGTTTAGCTCTCCTCCTGCAGCAGCTCATGCTTCTTCCAGTCCTACACTTTCACTTAACAGGCTTCCTTCCCCTGATGGGCATATATGTGGACTTGAACAGCTTCTATTTATTCGGCTTACATAAAAATGTGCTTTGCGAACCCCAACATTTGACCTACGCAGATTCACATTTCCTGCCAATAAACGAATTTATATAAAAACAGGACTTATTACGTTTGTGCCTGTTCCAACCAACGAACAAATTGTATTATCATCATCCGATGGTGACGAGTTTTCCGTATTAGAGACTTATAATATTCTGGTTGGAATTTATAAACATCATGAACACGGTAGAAAACGTGCTAAAATAAACATAATAACCAATTGCGTTAAGGCATTGATCAGAGAAAAAATCATTAAAACTTCAGTAGGTAATCGCCGCGGAATCATAAAAAATTATAAAGTTTATAATATAAACGAACCTGGAAACAACAATTTTCTTCGCTGGTAATTTATTTAATAAGACATGAGGATATAAAATATATTGTTTTCTGAAATTCCCTAGCCATTCTTTTTCCGAAACAGATGAGAAAACTTTATTTTCATTTTCTCACGACAGTATTTTGAAAAGAAAAGTGAAATACTGCAAGGTAGGCGAAAGCTGGAATTTGCTGTTCATAAGCCTCTACAGACCATATTTCTTGACGGCTTTTAAACGAATATGGTAGCTTTTTTAACAATGTTACGAATATAATTTTTTACCTAAGATATAATTACTTTAATAAACTCGCTATTGACGAGAATAATTTCACATGTAATTAATGATATTGAGTAATTAGTTGATTGTACAAGTTAATTGTTAATTATACTTTGACGGGCAGACCAATTAACATAGTATACAAATTAATGTGAAGATGGAAACATTATATTGTTAGATGATTTTTTATCAAGATGAGTAAAAACTTTCTATTTTTTAAGTAATTTACGTTCAGAAAATTATTTTATAAATTTGAATTAGAAAAAAATGGTAGCAACATTCGATTCAACCGGAAATAAGCACAAAGTCAGACCTAAGATATGTTTAAACGTTTAATTTTCAATAAAAAATCTGTTATAATTCCTGTACACTCTTGAATACTTCTACTTTAAGCGCACATCATTTTTAGTGAAAAACATACCCACCTTCCGAAACTGAAAACATTTACCAAAAAAAATCATCACTTTTGAAAAACATCACTATGGCCTAATAGAACTTCCACACTGTAAAAAAACGTAATGTTAAGTAACATCATATGACGATGGAAATTATTCGATCGGTAATATGGCACTTATCCATCAATTGGCCACCATGTTTGAAAAACTCTGGACAAAACTAAAAGTTAACGAAATATGTTCCAACTCCATCAAATTTTCATATATTTTAAAACTATGAAAGCTTTTATCACTCACAATAGATATTTGTACAAAAAATGACTTTGTCTACTATTGCATTCATTAATGAAAAATTAATCTTTTTGTTCAAAAATTATTTTTATTTTTGTTCAAAAAATAAAAACTAGGATGAAAAGTGAAAATTTAGTTATTTATATAGATTTAGATTTAGAATAAGCAAAAAACTAATCTCTTTGGCTGAAAATTGAACCGTTTTGTTAAAAATTCCTTTTTTTATTGGCTGAATAATTTTAAGTTGATAGTTCATGTCGAGACAAATTCTCACTTTTTCGTGAGACTGAAAATTTTTCTCTGAAAGTCTGTGCTGCACTGATCTAAAAAAGTGGTAGCCCGATGGCGAAAGGTTCGGTGAATACGGCGGATGGGGTAGGATGTCCTATTTAATGTTTTTCAAGTAGTTTGGACTGGTTTCTTAACATGAGCCCGTTTATTGTCATGTTGAAAAATGACTTTCTCGTGTCTTTGCGCGTATTCTGCTCGTTTTTCCTTTAATGCTTTGTTTAATTCAATGAATTGTTGTCGGCACCATTCGCCAGTAATTGTTTCACTATGTTTCAGCAGTTCATAATACACAGCTCCCCTATTGTCCCACCAAATACAGGGTTTGTCCGGAAAGTAACAGGACTGAGTCGATTTAAAAAAATGTATTGAGCCATTCGTTACAATTCTTTAAAAACTTCCAAAATAGGCTCCTTCTGCGTCGATGCAGCGCTAGCAGCGCGATTTCTAAGCATTGAAGGTGTCACGGAAACCATTTTCCGGAATAGCCTTGAGAGCCGCGGTGCATACTGCTTGGAACCCCTCTGTCGTCTCAAAATGCTTGCCTTTCATTGACCTTTTCAGGCGAGGAAACAAAAAAAAGTCTGGGGGGCACATCTGGGCTGTAGGACGGCTGCGGAAGCGTTGGGATGCCGGCCTTGGTCAGATAGCTGTTCACAAGAAAGGCGGTGTGAGCCGGGGCGTTGTCGTGGTGCAACTTCCAGTCGGCTGCGATGTCTTGTCATGTTGTGCTCCGTCACAATGTCATGAACCAAGATTTTGATAAATCTAACATCTGGACAATTAAACGAATACTCTGTCGACGGTCTGAGTTCAAAACTTTGCGCACACAAGTCACATTGTCGGTGTTTGTCGAAGTCGAAGGTCTTCCAGCACGGTCTTCATCGGCGACCTCTTCCCGGCCATTTCTTGCTAAAGCAACATCTGGGTAAGCCTGTTTGATCATATCAAACGTCTCTGTCGCAGATTTACCGAGTTTCACACAGAATTCAATCGCGTACCTCTGCTCTAACCAACGCTGCATTTTCGGCTGGCACCACTCACAGAAACACGTCGCGTGAAAATGCCTGTCCTGACTCTCCAAGTGCTCGGAGACAACTGACCAGCCGCTCGTTCGTTAGCTAGGGATGCCCTCTACCAAATCCAGTCGGTGCGCGCACGCTCCGAAGTACAGTCGCGGCGGAAGAAAATCAGTCCTATTACTTTCCGGATAAACCCTGTATACAGCAAAGCCTTCTTTCTATGTATATTGCGCACTGGTTGTGACGTTAAAGGCTGGCCTGGGTCTATCCTGGGTCTCTCCTGGGTCTATCTAAATTCTGCTAGAATTTCATATATGGGTCTTCGCCTTTCAGTGTCTCTGTTTTTCAATTTATATGAAACCCATTTGCCTACCTTCTGAACCTTTCCTAATGCGTGCAGACGTTCGTAAATGGTGGATTGGGCAACATTCAATGCATTTGCCATTCGCTTCAACGTTTGCTTAGAGTCTTCATACAATAAAGCTTCACCAAAATTCTATAAATTTCAGCAGCCGTTTTCTTCAAATGAAAAAACGTTATTAAACTTCCTCGCAAAACGGCTTTTTTAGGTACATAATTCGAAATTTTCAAAGATTTCAATATATTCTATGCACAATGACAATCCAGAACATACCGGCTTTTGGTGACGTATGTCGAACCTTCAATACGACATAGACGTCATGCGCCTATACCAACAAACTTATTAGTAACGCCATCTCTTAGAAAAATCTACATTATTATCCGAAACACCTATTAAATAATAATGTTATTAAAATGTCAATCAGATACTTATCTAGAGTAAGTTAGTCATATGATTGTATAAAATCTGGATTATAAAAAATTACGCCATCATTACACGAAAAAAGCTATCTTGAGTAAGACGCCGCATATAAAATATTCGCACAATTTTTCTATTTACCATTAAGTACTGTCGTATTATTTTTATCCATTAAAAATTGTATGCTGAAATTGTCTAATTTTTCAACTTTCTAAAATTATTTTTAGATCAATTTTTACATCTTTCTTGCATATTTATTTCTGACTAATTATAATTATTAATAATTTTGGAAAAAATTCTTACGCTTTGGATCTTCCCTTAGTTATACAACATGTTTCTTATTTGGAATTATATTTTATTTCTGTTACCCTAGAAACTGTATTCATTTTAATAAATTTATGACATGAATTTGTTTTGAAGCAAAACTATTTCTATTACCTTCTTTTTGTAATTAAAAAAGGGCACACCGTATTTAACGAAAACGGTTGCTGAACATTTTACTGTAACTTGTGTCGTTCTTTCATAAACTTGATTTGTTTATTTTAAATTCTATGTTTACGAATCAATATTAACATACGATTCCTACCTTGAGGTCTTTCTAAAAAAATCTGTAGATGTAATTTACGTGAAAATTTTGTCAAATGGAATACAATTTCAGCTTGTGTTCTTTTTCCAAAAATTCACTTTTTTATTTTTCATATTCTTTTCACAACAAGAGTTTTTATCAAATGTGTGGATATTTTCTGACTAAACAACTTTCGCCTTTCCATCTTTTTCATCTCTTGTGATTTTTTTTCAAAAATTTAATTTTTTATTTTTAATTTTACAAAGATGCTTTATTTTTGATTTCGCGACACAGAGTTATTTATAAGAAAATAGATTTAAGTTGGATCTTAAATTTAAAAAAAAAGGCTCAACAATCGTTTGTATCTTTTGGAAACCTTAATTACTCCTGCGTCTAATGATTGGTTTCCGAGATAACTTTTGTTTAAATGGTAAAAAAACCTGATTACGAATAGTTTAATTATTTTTCTCAAATCTTGGTCAGTTTTTGTTCAAGAAATTTTGTTAACAATTACATTACTTAATAACAAACAAATTTTATAATTTTTAGCATCTCTGAGCGAGTATAAATTTCTTTATTTCGTACGCATTTTTTGAAGCATAAACCGTTTGAAATTTACAAAATTTGGTTTTTAATAAAATTGACATAATCAGGGTCGTTATGAGCTACTTTTCAACGGATTTCTGTTTTTGATTATTAATTTTTTTTCTTGTACATTTTTCTGATTTTTCGTTGAAAATTGCAATTATTGATTAAAGATTGCAACAATGATTTTTCCTGCATAAAGATAAAATTGAATGTT
>NC_046662.1:51913845-51932763 GCF_010883055.1 Belonocnema kinseyi | reverse complement strand
CTATAGCTTTTTTTTGAGGAAAAATATAAATTTTGACCTCTTTGAATGAAAATTATTGACACTTAACTAATTTGTAGTGAAATTTAGCAGATCTGTTTAGCAAAAAATGTGCCACTAAGATTAGAAAATGTTAATAATTCGACCAGTTAAGTTATTTACTAAGAGCAAAAACAACTTATTTGTTATTAAACAATATAAACTCAATTAGGACAGTATATAGTATTCAAGAAAAGTTTAAAATAGCAGGTGAATGTTTTGCAAAAGTTTCTGGGAAAATTATGACACTGATTGACCTGAATAATTTTGTATTAATAAAAGAAAAGTCTAGTAATTGTATTTAAAAATAGAAATTTTGTGAATATGTCAATTTTATTTAAAAATAAATTTTTATTTGTTTTGCTGTAAATTGCAAACGGTTTATCCTTTGAAACACGTGCAGCATGTTAACAAATTGCATTTCTGCTTAGAAAAGCTAAAAATTATGCTTAGTTACTCATTGTAGAAATAATTTTTACTTTGTAAATAGGCTATATCATGTGAGAAGGTTTATTTAATCTAACAATTTTATCGAATTTCGTACCTCAACGTTAACGCATTCAGTAAGTAAACATTTATCTTAGATTCCGATTCTGATAAAATTTAAATATCTCAAAATGATTAACTTTACGCCTATAAGATGTTAGACAAATTCTAAAATAAGCATTAGCCACACTGCTATCTCAATTATTCCATAATAAATTAATTAGTATCTCCTATCCTGCAAAAAATGAGGATCGTTTACACTCTGGTCTTCAGCTTGGCAATCATCTTCAATGCTATTGGTGAATACAATACGATAATAATACCTCTATAATTAAAAAAAATGTTTTCAAGCATTCAGCAACCAGGATTTTTTACGAAATTCGAAAATTGTGCTGAAATATTCTATCGCAGATTTCTTTTAATATCAACATTTTAAGATTCCCTTTATGTATATTTGTATGTTTTTGTGTATGTATGTTTGTCTATCTGTCTGTCACATTCATACGATTTTTTTTTCGTATGTCACATATTTTAGGAGGAAATTAAATCTTTTTATTATTTAAAAATCATTTTTACGATTGAAATCAGGACTATACGTCTTATTGAAAAATAAAGCCAACTTTCGGTTAAGCCGCTCACGGTTGAGCAATTTCTAGAACTGTTGCTCACGCAGTTTTTAAGCTCAAGCGGCCAGAGCCGGTTGCAATTCTCGCCTAAAAAGGGCCGCACTGCGCGAGTACTCAGTCGAATATATTGCCCAATATTGTAAATTCAAATTGGAAATGGTTTACAGTCACATGAATAGAATAACAGACAGACAGTCACATTAGTAGAAACCTGTTTTTCGGATTCAGGGGGTCTTAAAACGTACACATTTGACAAAAACTGGGGTCCGAAATTTTTACAAATGTAATACCTTCTCTGATGAGAATGTAAAAATATATTTGAGGCAGTTTGACGTTTTTTTGTTTGTTAATTAATGTCTCATTTCTTAAAATGGTCAAATTTCTGCCAATCATCAACTCTCATGTGAAATAGAAAACTGCCCCTACAAAAAAATATGACAGGATGATTTGAATAGGTATAAATAATACAAAAATCTTAGACGAATGAATTTAAAAAGTAGACCTTTGCAAATATTTATATATTTATTGAAATCTTTACCGTTATCTTTGAACAGATGGAACTTCTTTCCCTTCTCCTTCTGAAGAAAATGATTTATCTGTGAGGCCTCTTTCTCCTGCAGAGACTTATCTTCGTGCCAGGTCCAGATCTCCTCATCCAGAGACTATTCTTCCTGCCAGTTTCAGGTCTCCTTCTACGGAGACTTCTCTTCGTGCCAGGTCACCGTATCTTCCTGAGGAGATTTCTCTTCGTACCAGGTCCAGATCACCTTCTGCGGAGACTTCCATTCGTGCCAGGTCCAGGAATATTCTTGAAAAGATTTCTCCTCATGCCAGGTCCAGATCACCTCCTACGGAGACTTTTCTTCGTGACAGTTCCAGGTCACCCCCTGAAACTGCTCATCCTCCTTCCAGGCCTATAGTTCCACCCACAAGGCTTCCTTCTCCTGACGGACATGGATGTGGACCTGAACAACTTCCATTTATTCGGCTTAAGCCTTATTTCAATTTGCAGCAAATGACATTAGAGCTTCGCAGATATACTTTTCCTTACAATGAATCCATAAAAATAAAAATAGGACTAACGACGTTTGGGCCCGTGCCAAGCGAAGAACAAATTGTATTGTCAACAAACAACGGTGACGTCTTTGCCATATTGCAGACTTATAATGCCTTAGCTGGAATGTATAAATATTATGGTAAAAGGAGAAAACGTGTGAAAATAAACAGGTACACACACATGATTATCCCATTCATCCGAGAAGAATTAAATGCAATTCCAGTAGGTGATCGCCGCTCAATCATGAATAGTTTTATAGTGTATAATATGAACCAGCCGTCAACATTTTTTTACGCTAATAATTCATTTAATGAAATGTAGAACTACAAAATATATTGTTTGTGATGCGAAGTAAGATAAAAATCTTATTTGTAACTGTTAGTTGCATTAAAAAGTCAATTTATTATAGCTCTCGAGGCTTTAATATGTCAACAATGACCCAGCTATTCTTTTTCTCAAACAGATATAAAATAGTAAATCATGTAACAATGGACGAAAGCAGTAAATTTTTTCCAGGTGTTGATTTACTCTCCAAGCTAGATTTTATCACTAGGTTGCGTTTACTGCTTGAGAAAAAATCTACTTTCGTCCCGTGTAGCATATAGTATTTTATTTCACTCTCGACTGTTCGAGCCTTCGATAGCCTTGTTCGCGGCTCGAATTCTGATCGAAAAATTTCACAGGATCACAAAAAGAAATAAGTAAAGGGTGTCTTAAACAATACCAAGCGGATTATAGGGTTTTTGGTTCGCTGAAACCGAATTTCAAGCCTGTTTTGCCTCCTCACGTTAAAGTCTTTTTTTAACCTCTGAAAACATCTTGGAACTATAAAAGCCGACAACATCCACCCTGATTCCATATAATTCTATATCTTCTTAGCTCAATAACTTTAAGATCAATAACCTATAACCCTTAAAGTCATAACATCAATATTTATAACGTCAAAACTCATTAAATTCAAATCCCAAAATCCCATATCCCTTCAACTCTTAAGTGCGAAAAAAAAATACTTTAAGGCGGAGAGTTAAAACTCCACAGTACCACATCTCTTTAACCTCATCACCTTTAAACTTGTAACCCTATAACTACATTACCCCATAACCCTAAAATGCAACAGTAAATATACTTGCACGTAAGATGTGAGTTCTGAGTCTGACAGTTTTGCTATATGTCAACATCCAGAGCAGCTCCACGCGAACTTAGAAAACTTTTTTGAGATAATGAATTCAAAAAAAGAATGACTTAGGTGCAAAGAGATTGCAAAGAAATCAATTTTTTGGGGATAGCCATATGTTGGCAGACTCCTATTGGTCTTTGAAGAGCGACACATCAAACCAACACAAAGGAGAAGCACTACGAAGGTCATTTACAAATAAAGGAACGCGTTATTATTCTAAAACTAAAAGGCTAGGGAATCCACGTAAATCAAGAGCCTTAAAGGGAACAGAAGCTTCCTACGTTTATGTCGTCGCTGATAATTTTCGCTAAATCTAGGTTATTACGATGCAGGAAATCTTAACCTTATTGAGTATTTGAGTTTTAGTTTTGCAGACCCAAAGTTTATTATAAATAAGGTAAAATATTTGTTCAAACTTTCGGCAAAACAAGAATTAAGTATCGAGCGTATGTTTTGATCATAGCTTTTTGAGACTACATGCTTTTAAAGACTGACTTGTAAGTTTTTTGTGGTTACGGTTATATAGTTTCTGAGTTATACGGCTATTGGGTTTTGACGCTATAGGATTATGGACTTTCGGGGTTTTGAAATGTTGAGATATAGGTTCTATGAAGTTATAGAAATGCAGATTAATGAAGATAAATTCTACATGATTCGAAGTTATATGAATACATGCAATTTTCTTATGATTTTCTTAGGTTTCAAATACGCGTGAAAGTTTTTTTGTTGCATTTTGGGTTTGTATTTTATTGAGCTTTGAGAATAATGAGTTTTGAGGTTATACATTTTGGAGTTATAGCTTTTAGGGTTGAAGATTATCGATCTTAAGGTTATTGAGCTATGGAGGTATAGGGTTATAAGCCAAACAGGTTTGAGATTCGGTTTCGGCAACCCAAAAAACATATAATTTACTTGGTCTGGTTTGGCCATTTTTAACTTATAGAATTCTTTTTCTTGGCCAAACATAATTCTTAAAATAATGAACATGTGATTTCGACGAAACGAGGAACCTTCTAAGTGAATCAAGTTTATACTGCAAATTTTTACAGGAATTTGTAAAAACAATTATGATTATGTTGTTGAATGACAATCCATTGTGTTAGGATATTATTCTAACGACAAAAACAAAACAATGCAAAAAAAGAAAAATTTCTTTAATTCGCAAGTCCACGTATTGCGACTATAGCAACCATTTGAAACTTTAGTTGACGAAATGTTTCGTTCAATTCATCGGTCAAATATAGTCAAATATAATTGCGTCATTGCTGAGTAACGATAAAAAAAATTAGCACTGGAATAATATTTGTCAACAAGTATAAAAAATAAGAGATTCATCGCGCACATTGTATTCTTATGATGTAATCGTTTTTTAAATAAATCCTAATCATAATTTGTTAAACTTTAGGCGTTGAAGTCATCGCTAAATCTGGAAATTTGCATGCAAGAAGAATAAATATTTCTCCTGCATATAAATGATGTTAGAATATAATTTTTTTTCTAATTTCCACCTGGAGAAGACAATATTTCTTTTTATTAATTTTAAAATAGTTACAAATCGCTAAAGTCGATGTTTTCCGCGATAAATTCAAAAATTCGAAACTACAAATAAGCTTAATTAAATTTAGATTCAAGTAATTCCAAAGATTTCTATGTAAGGCACAATTACCAATTTATAATGCGATTGAGTCGTGGAATTTCGGATGATTTCCATGTTATCCACTTAATATGCTTTTTTTATTGTTCAATCAAAATTTACTTTTTTTTTAAATCGTAACCGTGAAACATGACAAGATGTTCCTTGATAATTATAGTAAAGATTCTCAATCAGTAATTTTTCCGATTCAAAAATTTATAGATATTTTAAAAGTATCGTATTTTTGAATATAGCGGTAGTCTAAAATTGTAATAAGAATGTTTAGAATTCTTGCGGCAATGGGAAGGGAAGATCCGATCACAACACCTGAAACTATTTATAAACTGCTTCTTAACATTTTTAAACTAACCAATTTTTTTATTTTGTTGACTGTATTTTTCTAGAAGTCGAGAACTTTTTTGAAACTAAAAGATGATGCATTTCAAATTATGTTGTTTAAAATAGTTATACTGCTAGACATCACTTCATTTGGTAAAATTAATTAATCATTTCCACTTTCACAAGAAAACGAATGTTAAGAATAAAAGAATAGATGAAAACCATACATTGTTGTTTGCCTACATTTATATATATTCTAATAAAGCTTATTTTAATATTTGATAATGAAAATATAATATATTTTATACAATATTTATTCCAATAATAATATTTTTTAATATTATTATGCTGACGAAGATTAAAATGTTAATAAAAAAGATAAATAATTTCAATACTTAGATGCATATATCTATTAACTAAAATAATAGTTGACTAAGAATTACAAAACAGCCTTTGGAAGAATCTGTAAATATAAATGCGTGATGATTTTTCTAATTGAATTATTATTATTCTTTGAGTGTTTGGCAATAATGAAATATTGTATTATTTTAATAAAGTTGACGATGTGTCCATTGATATTTCATGCCCAAAAACAAGACCAGAATATGAAAGGTTCCACAAAACAATCCAATTTTCTACTTAAAAACATCAAATTTTCACTTAAATAGTAAATTATAACCAAAACAAAATAATTTTTAGCAAATGAGTTAAAATTGCGACCAGGTAGATGAATTCTTAACCAATGAAAATAAATTTTCAACAAAAAATGTAATATTTTTACTAAAGAATATTTTAATTTAAGATGAAAACAGTTGATTCCAACAAAGGAGATTAAGTTTCCAAACATGGAGTAGTTCAATCTTTAACCAGAGAGATACATTTTCAACGGAAAAAATAAATTCTTAACAAAGTAGTTCAACTCTTAATCATGTAATCAAATAAAAAAAATTTCCCTAAGCAATATTCCAGGAATTTTTCAAGCATTTAGGGATATAAAATACCAAATATCTTATCTTCTAATTTGTATTATTTGTAAGTCACATTGAAATTTCATTCGACCAATTTAAAAAAATCATAAATCTTAGTTTTAATTTAACATTCGTTTGAAAATATCTTATCCCATTTACAAATGGAAATTTTGTCTCGCTTATAGGGGTAGACTTCCGAATATCGAATTAAGTGAAAATTATAGAAGTAGAAGATTGCCGATAGAAAACAAATTTTATTCGATTTATTTACTTGATATGGTTACTTCTAAAACAGAAAAAAGACTAATTTTTAATTAGAAAAATTACTTTTTAAATAAAAAAATACTTAAGACTATATTTATAGTATCCCAAGACATACACGTTAATTTATGAGTAATTGAAAGAATTATTTTATATAAAAAAAATGCATATGGTCAATGTGATCTCATTGATTAAATGAAGATACGAGAAAAATAGATTTTTGATAATTAAACGTTATCTCCGTCGAGATGACAATTAATTAAAAAATTTTTAAAAAGTAACTTTCATAATTATTTAAATGGTTTCTCCAAAACGTTTATTTTTAGCCGTTTTTGTTTTATATTTTAATTTTCTGTATAGAATTGTTGAAAAATTTTAATGTTTGCTTTATTCTTGCCTTGCCTTCCTTTAGGAAAGTTAGCTATAACATCATACATTCTCATCCTATTTTTCATATTTATTTTCGCCATCACTCATCTTTCGATTCAGGGAGAAAAATAATTTAAAAAAGATAAAAATAACGAACAAAAAAAATTTTAAACCATGTTTACAACTACTTTTCATTAAAATTAAATTTTATGTTCATTGTCTGTGACACGCGCACTTTTTTATATTTTTTATTTTATTATTCACGAATAAAGCAAAGAGTACGTCGCCTATCAAGAAGTGATTCTTAACGAAATTTAAGATCTTTTTTCGGATCACAATTTTTCTTAATTCGTTTTTTTCGTATCCTGCATATTTTGACCACAAAATGGAATTTTTTATTTTTTATTATTTTTTGTACAATCTAAATTTGAACTTTCGTTTTTCCAAAAAAATGCAAAAAGTCGTTATGATAATCTTGTATAAATTTCAAAAAGAAATGTTTTTCTTTTTTTTCAGTTTTTTCATATCATGCGTTGTTTGGCTTAAAATTTTTATTTTCAATTGATTCATAAAACCTTGAAAATACTATAACTCTAACAATTTTGTTTTTATCAAGAAAAGGCATGAGGATCAATTTTTTTTCTTTCTGAGTACTGTGAATTTCCGTACATAAAAATTTTAAATATAAAAAGATGGCCCCAACATTTTTTTGAACGCTCTAACCTTTTTAATTTTCATCCAAAATGGCTGGTTGACGAACTCGTTCTTTCTTTTGGGGCCTAAAAAAAGTGTGCCAAATATCGATTTGATTCGTTCATTTTTTCAGGAGTACTCGTGTTCAAGGATGGACAAACGGATGGCCAGACAGGCAGACAGACAGAGGCCATCCAAATAACTTGATTTTCGGATTCAGAGGGTTTCGAGACGTATAAATCCGTTGAAAAACTGTGATGTCAAATTTCGGACAATTCTAATACTTTCTCAATTATAAATTATGAAAATGTGAAAATCAACGACTTGGTTGATATTTTATTTACTTTGTTAACCATGCGTTTTATTAGTTGAAGATCCATTGGTTTGGTTGCAAACCTGAATATATTTTTTGTCATTCGTTTGTTCTCGTTTGTTTAAAATTTATAGTTCTTAGTTGAAAATTAAACCATTTGGTGGAACACTGACTCTTCTGTTGAAAAATTATATTTTCTTTTGAAAAATGCTACTTTTTTATAGAACTTGCCCTTTTGGTCCGAAAATTGAACGCAAATTTAAGACTTTCTTCTCTTTATCTCAAAAATCTTTCACACTTTAAAATTCAACTAATTTGTTGAACATCTGCCTTTTTTCATTGAACGCAAGTTTTTTGTTTGAAATTATATATTTTTTTGTTAAATTTTTCGTTGTGAATTTAAATTATGTTATAAAACTTTTTGGAATCATTTGTAATATAATAATTTTGCACACACCAAATTTCGCAACAAAAAAAATCATTAAATGTTTTTATAGGAATAAAAAAAAACTAATTTTGCACACACAAAAAATCATTAAATGTTTTCATAGGAATAAAAAAATTGATTCTGTCGAAACCTTTCCAAATTCTTAAAAGCTACTTCATTCTTTTTAAAGCTCCAAAAATGTTATGTAACATGTTCAGTTTTTTTTAAATCTTTTCAAATTTTAAGAAATATTTTTTACATTTTTTTAAAACCTCTGCACATCTTCTTCAAGTGACTGGCATTTTTCAAACTTTATTTTCAAACCATTTAAATATGACCTTTAAATATTTAAGATTCTCTTTGGACTATTTAAAAAGCTTTTTTAAATATTTTCTAAAATTTAATTTTTCGAATAAATAACAACTACTTTAAATAATCCTGAAAGTCTTTTAAAATATTAGTTTCTCTTTAAATCTTCCAAAATTAATCGAACGCATACAAAGTTTTAACGAAAAATACAAATCTTTATTCGAAATGTTTAATTTTCATTCAGTTGTATGTTTCTCCAAAAGGATCAAAATTCTCCACAGAAGACTAATTTTTAACAAAACTAAAAGATTAATTTTTTGCCAAAGAAACGAATTCTTAAAGAAAAACATATTAAAGTTCAGCAAATATTTCAATTTTTAATTAAAATGTTTAATCTATGCAACTTAAAAAAAGTTTTTATTTCAAAAAAGCAATGAATTTTTCCAGGAAATAGTGGGATTTTTCATACAACAAAAAAAAATTGACTAAAAAAAATGTAATAATTTTTCGTAAATAACATCATTAAAAATTTTTCAAGAAACCCTAAAAAAGTTTTAATTCTCTTTAAACCTTTAAACTTCTTAAAATCTTCTACATTTTTCTCTCGCAATCTTCTAAAGTTTACTTTTTTTAGTTTAATATTTTTTTAGACATTCTAGACAAATTTTTTACATTTTTCAAAACTTTCATACATATATCTTTTAGAATGATGAGAGTTTTTCCCAACTGTGTTTTTAAAATCTTCCAAATTTTGTAAGTATTTAAAAAATCTTTTCAAATTTTACAAAATATTTTTTAATATTCTTCAAAGAATAACTTTTGAAAATAAACAGCCATTTTATATTTATAATTGAAACTCAAAGATTTAAATTCTTTTAACACCTTAACAATTTGCTTAGAATGTTTATGCCAATTTTAACATTGTTTAAATTTTCAAATGTAAACTACATGTATTTAATATTCATGTAATTATTATTTTTAACTTATAAACATTTGTTTTATTTTTTGTTCGAAGACAAAATTATCTTCTGCCAACATGTTATGAATGTTAATGTCGCAAAATGCTATCGTGGCCCACTTACGAGAAAGAAAAAAAACATATTTTTGTCTAGTTATTTCACAGAAAAAAATCCATTATTCTTACCGAATGAGAGAGTAAAATAAAAAAATTATAGATTTTTGAAAATTTCAACAACAAAATTTGAAGCTTCTAAAAGAATTTGAAAGATTTGAGGATAATAAAGAAATTTTCTTATAATTCCCGTAAAAATTTGAACTGATTTCAACTTTTCAAAACGACTAATTTTAAGATAGTATTTCAAAAGATTTGAGAACATTTTAAAAAGTTTTCAAGATTCTGAAAAAATAATCTCGGAGTCCCTCCGGCCATATTTCTTTTTAGATTTTGCAGAATTTAGAAAAAGCGTCGCGAAAATTCGATTAATTTGAAAAGATATTTAAAAGGCTTGGACGTTTTGAAACGAATCAAAAATAAATTTTTGAAAAATCTGGGAATAATTATGGTCAGTTTAAAATATTTTCAGGGATTTGAGATTACAAATGTTTTTCAGCTTTGAAAGATGTCTGAAAATTTATCAAATATTTTTAGAAATTTACCAAACATCTAAAAGTATTAAATATTTTTTAATTAACTCAATTTTTTATTGCTCTCTTTTTGACTGAACAATCTTATTCGGTTGTAAATTCAACTATTTTATTGAAAGTTCGTCTTTTTTAGATGAGTTCAATTTTGTTTCATTTTAACGGATTTAAAATACTTTAATAGATTAAAAAATGTTTTCACAAGAATAAGGAGATTTCAATAGATGCCAATAAGTTTATATATAGATCTTTTTTTAATTTGTTAATTATTTTTAATATTCAGAAACCCCTTCAGCTCCCGTTTAAGTGGTTGAATTTAAAAAAGAGAAAGATAACTTTTTTAATTTAGTTATTTTTTTCATTAAATTGTATTATAATATTCTATACAATTCTCGAAAATTGTTGGTAGCATGAAGTTGTTTCGAATTGATAAATTCGTTTTTTTTCAATATTTTATTTTGAAAATAATTTATTTTAAAAAAATTTAAAGGATTGATGACTATCATCAATTTTAATTATGCGAATGCATATTCAACAACTTTCGTAAAATACAAAATGTAGACTAAATTAGTATGAAAATTTTAATAGTAATTATTCATTCTGATATAAGTTAATTTTTTTGAGATTGATTTAAAAATCATTTACTTCTGAAATAAATTAAAGTTTATAAATATACTGCGTCGTACATTTTTTAGGCTTATAATTTTAATGCAATGATATGCTTAAAATTGAACTATTTTGAATCTATGTTGAACCTGTAAGTTCTTACAGGATATAGAAACAATTTTATATCTACATAAAAAAAACTTTAATATATAAACAATGTCGAAGTCAGAATATATCAAAATAAACAGTTTTCTTTATATCTTCAGAAAAAATTAAAAATTTATATTGGATGCCTTAAAATTGGAATTTTTTCATGTTTTCAGGTGTCCAAAGTTAAAAATAAATCACTTTTATTCGTTCGCATCTAGTCCATTTAATTAGAAGTTGTAGGGAACAATTTGTTCAATTGATAGTTTATGAAATTCTTCTGATTCAATATTAAATCTTCATTATTGGAACAAAAACTACAATTAATAATAGGTACATAATAGTGTAAAATAAATGCTTTTGTTGTTATACTAAAAATAAGTATTTTTTTATTTTCTTTTAAAGTCAATGAGTTTTGTATACTTTCATTAACTCAAAGAACACAGGCCGACAAAACTTTTTTTTTTGATTCTGGATGTGAATATGATACTCCTATCAATTTTTTCCCGCTACAACCGAATATGCAACCCGTTTGATGTCTACATGTCAGGATTTTCACTATACCTCAAAAAGACCCAATAAGCTACTGAAACCGCAAAAAATTATTTACCCTGTACCGTGTCCATCCTCCCTCACCTGAATCTGGTAACCCAATAACCACATGAATCCATAATCCCCTTACATCGTAATAATATAACCCCATAAGATCAAAATCCTGTAAACTCATTCAGTAGAAAAATCTTGTTTGGGAAAACAGAAAAATTCAGTGCCTTTTTTTTGTACAACATAGTCATGGGTAAGTAGCTGTATACCCCCGAAATCCAACAACACCATAACCTAAGAACCCCTTTACTTTTTTCATTCTTAAATTCTTCTCTCCGTATCAACGGCAGTTAATCCATGACAATGATGTTATTTATTCTTTCGAACTCTCTTTTCTTAGAAAGGTCTGTGCAATGGATTTCGTCTCCGCTTTTTTCCTCTGTGAATACTCTCTTGTTTGAGCATCCAACAGAAGTCTGCCATCATATTCGTATTTTATATTCCTTAGTGACGTCTTTCCATTTCCCTGAGATCTTGATAATCTTTTTCCTCACTGTAATCTCCGAGATTTTCTGGGATGTTTTCCAGATAGGAATCAAGAAAGTGTAGCTTGTAACTCATCAAGCAACCCATTTTTTTAGTTTTTGAGCAAGTCAGACACTAATTCTTTGTATTGGACACTCTTTCGATTTCCTAAGAAATTCGCTACCACATTATGACGCTCAGCCATGCATTTCGTTCCTTGACATTCATTATGGTAATGGTCGATTCATCTCTCAACATCTTACGAATTTGAGGCCATTCAAAGACTCCTTCTTTCAATTTTACGCTTGATAAAGCTAGAAGTCGTTTGACTAAATAAGTAAAACATTTTCCTTCTTCATCCAAAGCTTTTACGAACTGTTTCATCAAACCGAGTTTGATGTGCAATGGAGGAAGTCGAATTTTAGCCGGCTAAAGCAACAGTTTCTTTATAACATTTTTTGATCCAATTTATATACATTCTCGAAGTGGGCAATCCTTCTAAACGTAATGATTCTTGCGATCCCTGCTATTGCACAAGCAAAGAAAGCATAGGAATTTCGTAAAACCAGATTGCTGAACTAGAATCATTGCCAAGATCTTGAGATCGCCACAAATATGCTATTTGTGTTACCGAGTGTGCTATAGGTATCAAAGCGTATTTATTCGTATTGTGTAATAATATCGCTTTAAGGCTTTGGTTTGAAGAATCCTTAAACATTCTCTACTTCACAGATTTGTGTATTGTTTTTTTTAATTCATTCATATGATCATGAACATTGTTACAGTATACAAAGTCGTCTTTTTCTGTAAAGTTTTTTCAGAATAACTCACACTTATTCCGATAAAATGAAACCTTGCTTCCTTCAGATAGCATACTTTTTTCCAATCTTGAAGCTAGCAATTGAGCCCCATCTTTCGGCAGCCCTAGTTCTCTGACTAAATCATTCAGTTCTTCTTGAATAAATGGGAGTGGCATACCATCTTTTTCCTTCTTTACAACATATGCTTTCTGATCAGCGTGATCGTTACTCTCGCTTCTCTCTTTATTGGTATCATCTTTAGTTGATTCATCAATCTCGTTATCAGCCGCAGATAAGTCATGGGCTACTTCATAATGTTTTTGTTACTTATCTCAAACATAGAAGCTTCGCTTACGCTGGATAAAATTATTTCAAATATTACAAAAGTTTTATGTACTTCTTCCTTTCTCAATCGTTCGACACTAACTATTCAAAAATCTTGAATCTTACTTTTAGGTAAGCTTTTAGCTTGAAACTTTTAACATTAATTAATTTTTAACTCTGAACTTTTGATGCTAAACTAATTTGAATTGAAAGCATATATCAAAGCAATGAAAATAGTTTGCTTTTACTTTTTAATTTGTCACAATTATGTCATTAAAAAAAACGAAATGTTATAATGTATTAATTTTTTTTTAGATTTTAAGTTTAATTGATAACTTTTTTAATAATGAAACCATTCTGTTCCCAAGTATAATGTGGGATGTTTGCATTGTTATGAAAATATCTTGGTAACTTTTTTTATACAATATTTATTTTTGTTGATAGAGCTGAAGAATAATATTGAAAATTATAATTTTTCTTGGTTGAACAATGCCTAATGTTTAAATTTTGTATAATGGTTTTTGTTAAACCTAGCAAATATTAAAAGCTGATAATTTTTTGTGACTTGAAAGCAATTTCAAACTTCCCCTAGGGGATGTAAGACCTTGTAGCTGTTGGGAGGGCTTAACCGTATGTGACATAGTGATTAAACGGACCTCGGTCTTTATGAGTATGGATCAGTATGGGTCGAGGTTCTTCCCAAAATACTTTTCATTTTTTGGAACAACAGCCCTCCTTTGGTTTACTGGTTTTCGAACGGATATGCATTGATTGTCTTGCTCAATTTGACCACCCGCATAAGCCATAGATGTATGTTGATAGTGCCCATGGCACTTCAGCACCTGGTGGTCACGAAGGTGTCCTAACGTCTCCTTGGAGACAGCGGACGACCTTCCTGAGTGATTAGACTTACCTTTACATGCGGGATCTGCGGATACGTACCTTTTATTTCCCTTCCTACTCGTAGAAACGAAATGGAACAAGCGCGATAAAAATTGAAAGAACAAGGAGAAAAAGTGGAGGAGGAGGGGTGAGAAGGGTTGGTCACTAATGGGTCCACCATAACTCTTGCCTGCCAATCTCTCTTTGTAGCAAGACAACTTCAGTTGGCGTCTGTCCCTTCAGCTCATCCGGGAGCAAAGGGATTGAACTTTCCCGTGAATGAGGCTATGGAAGCGGAAGCGGCTAATAATTCTCCTATACAGAAGAAACACATTAACGGTTCCCTGAAAAGGAGACCGAAGGTGCAAGTGCAGCAGGTTAGTAGAGTAGCTGTGAAAGCTAAAACATCGGCGACCACAACAACGATAACCAGCACTGAGACCCAGAAGAGAGGAGACGGATACGAGCTACCCAGATTCTCTACCCACTACAGAGCAGTGGCAAAATTAGAGAAGGCTTCCTGCAGGGTGCTCAAAATAGTGCCCCCAGATCAATGGCCAAAAATTAAGACCTCATTCTGATATTTATATTTGTTGCAGCCGCCCCAGCGGCAAAAGGTTGGCTACGCAAGGCCGTAGTAGAGACATTGCGTTAGCAAGATGCATCTCTTAAGTTTTCGTGGATTTAAGCTGCTACAAAAGATGTTGCGGCCTACGGCGTAGTTCTCGAGTAAACTGGGGGTCCCATCTGTGGATCTCCGGCGGTTCAAGAGATATAACCCCTTACTTAAGACAGCATCTTGGTAGATTGTCAAGCACGATAGGCCTCTGGATCTGCTAGTTGTGCAAATTCCTGAGTGTCACACTAGGGCTCTTGCTCTCCTCAAAAACAAGCCCTTTTAACGCTTTGGACAGGTCAACATTATGGTTGCCGGTCAGGAAAAGGTGGAGCTTTTTGGTGTACAGAAAGATCGGGAGTAGACCTAAATGACTGCTCCCGGTCAAACCATTACCCAAATAAACTTGCATTAAAGAAAAGGCGCCTCTGCAGTTTTGCAGAGGGGCACGGCTGCGTGACAAACACGTATCTTGCTAATCCAGGAAACCTGATTCGTTCGTGATACCATTATTGTATCGTACTTGGTCATGAAGGAAATCGTTTATATCGCTCTCCGCACCAGTAGTTTTAAAGATAACATGAAGAAGTGGAGAGTTTTAGATGAACCGCCTCTCGCAAATCACTCACATTTAGAGATCAAGTTGAAATAAATTGTTCCCTCGGCCCCTAAATGGTCCAGAAATCCAAGAAGAACAGACTGGGATCAGTTTTCCACGGAACTAAGAAGTGCACTTTCAGCAAGACTCAGGTCAATCAGAGACGTGGATACCCTTAAGATGTCGGCCGAGATTTTCACCGAAGACATCAAATCTCTTTACGAAAGTAATTGTCGGCACACTGGGTTGACACACTGGTCAAATGAGAAATTCAAAGAACTTCGCTGAAAATACAGAGAGGTTCAGACGTGCCAGTGCTGGAAAAACGGTGATACTATAGACCTAATTTACGAGGATGACGGATGAATATAGGGGTACAATACGTAAGGCAAAGCAAGAAAGCTGCACTAAATTTTGCACAGACATCAATAAGGAGCAGAGGCTCTCGATATCTGGATGCTATTTCCGATCCTCTAATATTGCCCGGCGGAAGATACTCAAAGTCGGACGGGGATACCTTGGCTTACTTGATCAAGGCACATTTCTTGGGCCTTACAGCGTTTGGAGAAGAGGAAGTGACACATACGAGACAAACAAAGCCGCATGTGGCCCAACCAGACCCGAAACAGCGGCTAGTCAACGAAATTGTAACATCAGTCAGGGCTAGGGGGCCCTGAATCACCGCTACCTCTTTGACAAAAGGTGTCGAGTTAGCCTATATGTGAAAGAGGAATGGCTTAACGGTGATACACACCTGTCCAGTCATGAGGTTCTACGCCACAGTTCTACAATCTATGATTATGGCTCTGATCAATCGCACAGGCTAGCAAATCTAGCAGCAAAAGGAAATCTCACACACTTGAGCTCGAAGCTAAACTCTTTTCGGGCGTAGAAATTACTCAAGGTCTAAAAGATCAGCCAACATCGTGGCTGCTGTTCTCTATGAAGAGGGCTATGAGTTCACACTTAGGTTTATAAGGGTACGCAACGGGATCACACAAGCGTCAGGGTCTGTTACGGTCTCAACCTAGAATAATAATGGCTCAGTTGGTTAGACACCCGGATTTCACCTCAGAGGTCCGGGGTTCGATCGCTGAGCCGGCACCTCTAGAAATTTTTCAATGTACCTTTACCGAAGTTCTGGTGGTTCGGAACCCACCTTAAGCGGTAGGTCCCTCTATCGTGTACTTGACTGCAACTCAATCCGTCAATGGTGGGGTAAAAACCAGGCTTTGTCCAATATGTCTGGGCAGACTGCTCTCATCAGATCACTTGATTGCATTATAAAAATGCGTCCGTGACTGATGATATATACCGGGACAGCCACGTGCAAAGTGATCAAATAAAAATCCAACTCTAACCAAAAATGCCTTCGACATGTTGGGCAGTATAAGCCTGTGACAACATTTCAACACAGAAATGTTTTATAATAAAATCACCTTTAGGTAAATTCCCTTTTCACGTGAATATTCATTTCTAATATCTTATTTCCTAATGTATATAAGATAATATCATTTAACCATATATATTAGGGTGCCTTATAAAATCATTTTTTGTAGGAGATCACGATTCAGATATTCCTGAATTTTAGTCAGAGAATTATCCTTACTTCATTGTTTAAATTCTGTCAAATTTTAATTTCTACATTTTTAATTTGGCAAACTTCTGAAATGCAGAGAAATCATAAACCATTATTTCAATATTTCAATAAATCATCAAACTTTTAAGATAGGTATTAACACGCTTAAGAATCCAATTTTATTATAAATTTGAGATAAGAGAGCTAATTAATCCATAAATTTCTTTTCAAATCCTAAAAATTGTGTGCGTAAGAGCTTACGTCACAAACAGAAAATTTTAGAATTGAAAGATTTAAGCATTCCTCATCCCATATTGAAAAAAAAGTTTGTTCAATTAATTGAAAAATTAATCAATTCTTCTTTAAGGAAAGTCAGTGATACCATATCACATTTTCATCCTATTTTTATATTTATTTGTGCCCTTAATCGACTTTCGATTTACCGAAAAAAAATTAAAAAAGAGATAAAACTTTTAAAAAAATTAAATCAAAATTCTAACCTATTATTTTTTAAAGTAAATTTTTTGTTTGATAAAATGTCTGATATTGCATTTCTGGTTTTGAATTATTCTTTTAAATGGAAATTATCCTTGTTCATCGTTTTTTATGTAAAACTTGCAGTTATACAATTTTTCACTGAGAAGTTATCATTTTTTCTTAAAAAAATCAACTTCTTGGTCAAAATGTACACTTCTTTGTTAACTATCCATTGTATTGGCGAGAGATGTAATTCTTTGATTGTAAATGTGATCAAACAAAAGCGGAGCGGCCTATAATGAGTTAGTTCCCACCTACCGTCAGCCCCAAAAACGGCGCTATAGAAGAGATTCACGGTATATCTTTTGCAATTAGTTTTTTTTTTGTTTCTGGAAAACTTATCGTTTTTAGTTACAAATTAAACTATTTACATTGTTGGAAAAATCTGCAGCGTGCTTGAAAACTTAAAGTGTTTTTATTATTTTGTAATTTCTACTAATATTTGTAATTAAAATACATTAAACTATCGCTTTCAGTTACCCCGTTCTCAAACAAGTCACGCGGCCCTCACTGCTTACGTTTCTGTTCCCCCGAAATCAGTCCAAGGCCATTTAAAGGCAACCCTCGACAGTTCACTGAAAGCGGAAGTTTGGTGTAATAATCTAGATTTCGTCGATTGAACTGCTTTTCAGGATTTCAAATAAAAAACTAATAGTAATATTTGTTGCAGGTAATTTTTAAAAGGAAAAGGTTTTATTCTGAGATCATCTCACATTACAAAATACATCTGTTCTCATGGAAAAACATAAGAAACTTAAACCGATATTCGGATAAAGTTCATGATGTAAAGTTAATTTTTGTCACAGGTAAATTTTACGTCGGAATCAAGGTAAACTTTATCCTTTGTTTATTCCGTGTTATAGGTTCAAATCCACAAAAGGCGATCAAAGGTTCAAAATATAAAAAATTACATTTGTCTTGTTATTTTCTAGCTAATAATTTCTTCGTATTAAAAATATTCTGAAGGGTGTTAAACTTTGGTTTAATATTGCAAGATTGATAAGATTCAGATTCGGAATAATGTAATGATCTGAAAGCCTAAAAATATGTTCTCTGTTTGCACGAAGGAGTTCTAACTATATTACCTTCATCCATTTATAACTATCTTATATTTTAAATTCATTTTTTCGAAAGAAAGGACAATTCATTTTTAAACATTCCAAATATTTATTGATAAACAGAAATCCGCACGAAATTGGGATCATTCTTCGATGTCTTCGAAAAATTTCCCACTTACTTTCGTTCTGATCCGTGTATATACATATATACATAAAAGCTTATATACGAGTATATATATATATATATATACGAGGGTGGATTTATAAGTTTCCAGCCTGACCAAGAAAAACAACGTTTTTAAGAATTTTTTTTTTATTTCGCAACATAATCTCCTCCAAGGCTGATACATTTCTCATAGCGGTGTTCTAGTCTAGTAATGCCATCTCTATAGAATGATTCGTCAAGC
>NC_046662.1:51895231-51913745 GCF_010883055.1 Belonocnema kinseyi | reverse complement strand
AGCTATCTAAGGATGGTACTATAGAACGCCACCTCAAGGTAGGCCTAGTGGCGCCATCTCTTGGTCAGGCCGGAAACTTATCAATCCACCCTCGTATTAAGTCAAAAAAGTTTATGCTGAGAATTTGTTCACAGAAATACATTAAAAAAAAATATGATTATTTTGTATAGTATTCGACAGTATTTTACAGATGAAAATAAAATAAAGCAAAAACGAAAAATTTCCTGCATTCAAAACTGCGATGTATGTAAGTGTACTTGTTTTAAACATTATTTTCAAAAGACAATTTATTGTAATAATAACAACAGTTTGAAAGTTAGGTGATGTATAATTTAGTATACTTTAGTGAAAACTTGCTTTAAGAACTATTCTCTTCTACTATTATAAAAAGGAACGCTTTTTCAACGAAATAGTTGATTTTTTAAAGGATGAAAACAACATATTCTTGGTTCTTCATAGTGACAGTAAGTAGAGCCTTGGCAGAGATAATATTGGATAAAAACATCTTTGATTTAAAACTATGTTTATATTAACCGATGAGATCACGTCATTGTATGAGTAATTAAAAAAATTATTTTATATAAAAGACCGTGCATCTGATCAACGCGATCTTATTGTTTAAAAAAAATACGAGAAAAATATATTTTTGTTGATTAAACTTTATCTCCGCCGCGGCGACAATTATTTAAAAGATTTAAAATAGCCAAGTAAGTTTTATAATTATTGAAATGTTTCTTCTAAACATTTTTTTTCACCGTTTTTGTTTTATGTTTTAATTCTCTGTTGAATTGTTATTAAATACTTTATAATTCTGTTAAATAATTTTTCGGAGACAACTAGTATCCAAATATCTGCCTTCTAATGAGTTTTTATGTATCCTAGATCGCAATATTCTTTAGACATTATTAAATTATAATAAAATGTTAATGTTTGCTTCATTCTGGCCTTATTGTACAAATATCTTTAGTCACTTTTTGTATGCAATATTTATTTTTGCTGATAGAGCTTTTAGAAAAATAATAGCGAGTTTAATCATTTTTTGCGGTTGATAAATGCAAATTGTCTTCATTTATTATTATGTTTCTTTTTAAACATAAGAAATAATAAAAGCTCATAATTTGTTGTTATTTTCAATAATCAATAATTTTCTTTATTTTTGTGAAAAATACCTGGCTTTAAACAACGAAATATTAACATTTTTTGGTGCCTGATCCTAAAATTTTTTATGTATTATACCAAGTATTACATATACCAAACTTCATCCCTCTTTAGTCGCTTTAGCCTAATTTAAAAAATTTTTGTTTCACATATGCTGTTAGTTATATTAATGATAACAGCACTTAAGGGCGCGATAAAATAAATAAATCATCTGATAAATAATGGATTTAATATAAAGGCTGAGTATCAGTATTTTTCTTAAGTTACATTATGTGTGTATTATTTTTAATAAAGGTTATAAAACCTTCGAAATTCCAACTTGATGAGCACCCTTGGGTAACCTAAGGAGTTTTTCTTGTCTTTAAAATGCCGGGAATTTATTCGAATATCTACTGACCCAGTTCATGCAGACGCCATCATATTATGAAAAAATAAGCAATGCTATTTCTTTCAAACAAGTAATTATTTTTTATGCTTCTGCTAATAAATTAATAATCCCTTCTTCGTAGTACCATTCAGAACTTGAATCATTTCAAGCTGCTAAACTGGAATGAGACAAAATGAAAATAAATTGGCAACTTTCATTTCTCACTGTACTTTTCAAGAGCATTATTTCTTATTACTTCATTGTAATTTAATTTAATACAATTGTAATTTAGCAGATGATTATGACTAAAACTCAACGTATATTTGAACAATAAATCTGAAAAAATATACGTTCTCGTTTCATTTTTCCTTTATGCAACTTTATAAAAACTATAATTAATTGAAAGTAATTATAATACCCGCATAGAAAAAAGTAATCCTACAAATTTATAGGATATCCTAAAGACTAATTGATATTGCCGTTAACGTTGTCTTTTACGTTTTGTCGTTGCCGTCTTTTTCGCCGTTGAATTTGGTGTGGACTCTTTGCTTGTTACTCATAGTTTTTCTCTTAAACATGAACATTGTTATAAAAAAATTATATTTTTCGATAAAACTATACAATTTACACTGCCGGAAAAATTTTAGTTTGCCTCCATTTACAAAAGTCAGATTGTCACAATGAGTCACAATGAGAAACAGAACAAGATAAAATAATCATATTATAAGATAACAAACAAGAGAAAAAATGCTGCGGTCACCATTCGAACGACTGGTTGCTTTTTGCTTCGGTCAAAAAACTGAAAGTAGCCTCCCTAACGAGCTATCTGGGCCTTTACACAGTTAAAAATCTTTGGAATTCTACAACACTTCTGCAATTAATACAAGTGTAAGGCAAAGTTGAGCTGACGGATGCAAGAACTCGTTAAGCGCTTGAAACCGCATAGAAGTAATGTCCACTCGGGAAACTCGATCGATGAAAAAAGTTTTCGAAACAGAGAATAAAATATACCTAATTAATTGCCTTGGCGTAGTCGTGAAAGTTGTTTCGTAACATTTTCATTCGACAATTATTACTCAAGATGAATAATAGATCATCACCAAGTATACTGATCGAAAATCGATGTTTCATGCAACATAACTCGCAATTATTCAGCTCTTATTAGTAATTTTTTTAAAAAAGTGCGTTGCCTTTAGTCATAGCTTTGTTATTTTCAATACAACATGGAAATGTCAAACATTTTTATCAACAAACAGCCAAATAATCGCAAATTATTTTTCATAAAAAATATATTTCTGATCGGAAAATTTTGTATGTTTTTACTGTTTATTTTGAGTAATAACTGTCAAATAAAATAATTTACTAAAGAAACTGTCGGCTGCGTCAAGGTGAATACGAAGGTATATTCTGTTTTACGTTTCGTCCACTTTTCTTTTCCTTGATGAAATCGATCGATTTTCTTGAGTGGACAATACTTCTATGCGTCTTCAAGCACTTAACGAGTTCTTGGATCCGTGACCTCAATTTTAGAAACCTTAAACATGAAGAATCCTTTTTTTAAATATTTAATTATTTGATTCTGAATCAATAAATAATATTTATAGAAAAATGTAACATTCAATTTCGGAATTATGTAATATGGGATTCTTTTAGTTTGAATAATTTTTAATTCGGCAATTTTCTGTCTGGGATTTTCCAGTGTGTTAAACATTTGTTGAAATGATTTAAATTTTGCATATAATTTTTTTTAGAACCTTTCATTAAAAATGGTTATCCTAAAATCCTGCAGCTGTTCGTTGAGAAATTTAGTAATCTTTAGCAATCTTTCGAAAGTTTTTTTAAAATATGTCAGTTGTCTTGAAACGTTTGAAAGATGTAAAAAGCTTCTGCCCCTTTTCGAGATATTCAAAAATCTATATTCTGAGATCAATTTTTACAATCTTCTGAAACTTTAAATCATTTTTTTAAATTTTTTCAAAACTTCTATATATCTTTTCAAAATGATTTGAGTTTTTCTACCATTTTGTTAAATATATTTCAAAAGTAAACAAAATAGTTCTACAGTCCGCCAGATTATTATTTACCATTTTTTGAGCCTTATTGAATTAATTTTTTTTTATTTATTTCAAAACTTCTGAGCCTTTTTTAAATGTTGAAGCTTTTTCCTCAAATTAGTTTAAAATCTTTCAAAAATTAAAAATTGCTTTAGAATTTTTCAGATATTTTTTAAATTGTGAATTTAAATCATCATACGAAGCTTTTTATAAATACTTATTTATTTATATTTATTTGAAATAACTTATCGAATTTCTCAAAATATTTATGAACATTCTTTAAAGATTAATTGTTGAAAATTAAAAACCATTTTATTTTTCTTAAATAAATCTAAAAAAATTTCATTTCTCATGAAAACTTCACATTAATATTTTTGTAATACTTATTACAAATGATATCTTAGCAGGTCTTGTGGAGGTGCCAGCTTACCCAATACCTTCACTTCTTTAAATCACTTAATAATAAAAATTCAATTACACCAGAATTTTGGGCTTTTTTTGGGCTCTTAAAATCCGCAAAAAAAATTTTCCCAAACCAACCCTTAACATCCAAAATCGATCCCCTCGAAAATACACGCTGCGATTTTTGGGCTTCAGCCCTAAACGTCAAAAATCAACCCACGTAGATACTACTTTGTCAAAAAATCAATTTTTCTAAAATTTTTGAATGGTAATAGAGTCTCTGATTTTTGGGCTCCTCGAAAATTTTTGAACTTTTCATAGCTCAGAATTTTGGTCTATTTTTGGGCTTTTTTTGGGCTGCAATGAAAATTGTTGGGCTCCTTTACATTTTTCAAAAAATCAATTTTCTTGTGGAGGTGCCAGCTTACATTAACCCAGCACCTCCACTTCTTTAAATCACTAAATAATAAAAATTCAATTACACCAGAATTTTGGGCTTTTTTTGGGCTCCTAAAATCCGCAAAAAAAATTTTCCCCAAACCAACCCTTGACTTCCAAAATCAAACCCCTTCAAAAAATTGAAAATTTCCAGTTATTTATTAAAAGGATATTTTTGAGCTTTTTCTGGGCTCCCAGAAAATACCAACTACGATTTTTGAGCTCCAAACCTTACAGTAAAAAATTAACCCCATTGAAAAACGCAGATATGAAATTGTCAAAAAATAACTTTTATTACATTTTAGAGCTTGAATAAAGTCTCTGATTTTTAGGCTCCTCTAAAATACACGCTACGGTTTTTGGGCTTCAACCCTTAACGTCAAAAATCAACCCCTATTTTCCACGTAAATACAAATTTGTCTGCAAATAAATTTTTCTACTATTTTTCAATGGAAATACAGTCTCTAATTTTTGGGCTCCTCGAAAATACACGCTACAATTTTTAGGCTTCAACCCTTAAGTCAAAAATCAACCCACGTTGATACTACTTTTTTAAGAAATAAATTTTTCCAGAATTTTTTAATGGAAATAAAGTCTCTGATTTTTGGGCTCCTCGAAAATACCCGACATGATTTTTGGGCTTCAACCCTTAACGTCAAAAATCAACCCCTCTCTTCCACGTAAATACACCTTTGTCTGCAAATAAATTTTACTAGATTTTTTCAATGGAAATACAGTCTCCGATTTTCGGGCTCCTCGAAAATACACGCTACGATTTTTAGGCTTCAACCTTTAATTAAAAAATCAACCCACGTTGATACGACTTTTTCCAAAAATAAATTTTTCTAGAATTTTTTAATGGAAATAGAGTCTTTGATTTTTGGGCTTGTCGAAAATACGTTATATGATTTTTGGGCTTCAACCCTTAACGTCAAAAATCAACCCCTCTCTTCCACGTAAATACAACTTTGTCTGCAAATAAATTTTTTTACAATTTTTCAATGGAAATACAGTCTCTGATTTTTGAGCTCCTCGAAAATACACGACACGATTTTTAGGCTTCAACCCTTAAGTCAAAAATCAACCCACGTTGATACTACTTTTTTAAGAAATAAATTTTTCCAGAATTTTTTAATGGAAATAAAGTCTCTGATTTTTGGGCTCCTTGAAAATACCCGTTATGATTTTTGGGCTTTAACCCTTAGCGTCAAAAATCAACCAAAATTTTTTATTGCAGCCCAAAAAAACTCAAAAATAGCCCAAAATTCTGAGCTATGAAAAATTCAAAAATTTTCGAGGAGCCCAAAAATCAGAGACTCTATTACCATTTAAAAATTCTAGAAAAATTGATTTATTGACAAATTAGTAGGAACGTGGGTTGATTTTTGACTTAAGGGTTAAAGCCCAAAATCGTAGCGTGTATTTTCGAGGAGCCCAAAAATCAGAAACTCTATTGCCATTAAAAAATGCTACAAAAATTTATTTGCAGACAAAGTTGTATTTACGTGGTAGAGAGGGGTTGATTTTTGACGCTAAGGATTGAAGCCCAAAAAACGTAGCGGTTATTTTCGAGGATCCCAAAAATCAGAGACTCTATTACCATTCAAAAATTCTAGAAAAATTGATTTTTTGACAAAGTAGTATCTACGCGGGTTGATTTTTGACGTTAAGGGTTGAAGCCCAAAAATCGTAGCGTATATTTTCGAAGAGCCCAAAAATCAGAGACTTTATTCAAGCTCTAAAATGTAATAAAAGTTATTTTTTGACAATTTCATATCTGCCTGTTATTCTGTGGTTAATTTTTTACTGTAAGGGTTGGAGCCCAAAAATTGAAGTGGGTATTTTCTGGGAGCTCAGAAAAGCTCAAAAATATCCCGTTAATAAATAACTGAAAATTGTCAAGTTTTTGAAGTGGGTTGATTTTGGAAGTTAAGGGTTGGTTTGCGGAAAATTTTTTTGCGGATTTTAGAGCACAAAAAATGCCCAAAATTCTGGTGTAATTGAATTTTTATTATTTAGTGATTTAAAGAAGTGGAGGTGCTGGGTTAATGTAAGCTGGCACCTCCACAAGAAAATTGATTTTTTTAAAAAAGTAAAAAAGCCCAAAATTCTGAGCTATGAAAAATTCAAAAATTCGATTGTGGAGGTGCTAGCTTAATGTACCTCAAAGATAGGGGTCTGAAGTGTTGATTGTATAGTTTTGTGTTTAAAAACCAAATTGATTTCGTGCTGTAGAAAATCAAGAAAATATATGTATGAGAATACATAACATCATGTTGACCACTAGACGATACATGGAGTATAGACATCCTGGTTTTTCGCGAATCATGATCGTGCTTGATGTCACTATTGTGGGGAAATTAAGTCGATTAAGACGTCATTTATTTATTCCAGTTCTCATAAGTAATAATTAAAGCACAATCTTTCCGAATTGTGTGCGATGTATACATCTGCAAATGAGGATTCATCCAAATCGACGCGAAACACTAACGCGGTCACACAGGTGGGTCGTTTAAAACACTCACCATCTTTTGTTTTCGGTGGTAGCTAAGGGAGAAAATTTGTCTAGTCGTTAACGAAGCACCTGTGTGACGAAGGGTTAAACACTTGCCGCATTGTAAGAAAATTTCTGGAACATGAGAAAGCAAGAGACTAAAAAACTACGGAGTGAAAGATAGTAGCTCTAAGATAGCACCGAGAGGCAGGTGTGTAAAGCTGTAGATATCACTTTGTCCACACATTAAAATGAAATGTTCAAAAAAATACTGAAATCAATATCATTTTGATATGCAATAAAAATGATACGGATTTCAAGAGCATTTTGATCGGTCGAAGTGAATGATCAACTTTTGAGATCATAATGATGTCAAAAACTAACGAAATCTGATATTAGAAAATATCACCTGTTAAGTATAGTTGACAATTGCGTGCGGCTAGATACCATTTTTAGGTTATGTCCTTATGACACCGGTGCCAAGAATTGGCGGCCATTTTGTTTACTCTAACGAATGAACCAAAAAATGAGATCAAATTGATCCGAATGGAAAATCATTATGATCTCGAGAGTCAAATGATCGGCTTATATAAGGCTCTCCAGCGCCCCCAAAATAATTTTTCAAAACTTTCCTTAACATAAAAACTGGCCCTTATTTAAAAGTTCTGATAAAGTGTACTAAATATTCACAACAATGAAACAAAGTACATCAGAATTCCATACACGTTTAAATTCTTCCTAGCCTCAAAAATTAAATTTACAAAACCATGCCTTAACATTAAAAAAATACGCCTTACTTAAAAGTGACAATAATCTGCAAGAAAAAGTATTTTATTAGTTTTTAAGATTTTCTAGCAGCCAGAAAAGATCAAAGCCTTTTCCAAAGCCAACCCTAACAATCGAAAGCTACTCTGTAAAGGATTGCGGCATTAAATTGAGAATAAAGTACATGTTAGTTTTACATAAAGCCAGTTGTATCATGGTAGGAATATTTAATTTGAGCATCTTTTTTCCTTCACAAGAATAGAGAGCTTATTTAAGGCTCTTGAATAATCGTCGGTGCAATTTTTCAAAAATAACCCCTATTATAAAAAGCTACCTGATAAAATAAGTATGCACCAATCTTAAAAGTGAGTATATCAGAATTAAAGGCTTATTTTAGGCTCTCCAATTCCCCCAAAAAGCGTCCCTCAAAATTGAAAAACTACCCCGCTCACAAAATTACTGATTAAGAGCAAGATAAAGTATTGCATTATTACGGAATATTTTCTAGCCGTCCGAAAACATTGAATATTTTTCTAAAAACAACCGTTAACACTCAGAAACAGTTATTTGGGGATACAGTAATCTCTTTTAAAAATAAAAATAAATTTTTTTAAATATACGTTACTTTCACTTATTTCATTTCTTTTCATTTTTCTGTTCAAACTCACAAATTTGATCGGTTTAGATATGAATAACAGATTTACTTCTTATATTTTGAACTCCATTTTTTATTTAATACATTTTGATCTTATTCAAATGATCATTATTTTTAATTAAAGCTCACAAAATGTAAATTATAATTTTTATCGACCGACGGATAAACATACCATCAAAAGAATCATTTGTCCGGACGATTGGACAATCCGAGGGGTATCTACTTCGAACGCTTTGCCAATGGTGCAGATGCTATTGTTCTGACGTTTTCTATTGTTAAATAAATATAAACAATTTTTCAAAAAATATTCAATTGTGCGGCCCGAAACTTGTACGCATTTTCTTACTCGAATAAATCTCCTTAAGTAGAGAAAGAAAGAAGGCTTGAATGAGTAAAGGTCCTGAATGAGCCTTTAATTCTGTACAAGAAAACATTTGATATAAGCAATAATTTTATAATGATACTGCTAGCTTTACAGAAAGCTGGCAGTACTATGCTCACAATTCAGTTTTTGGATATTAAATGAGCCATAATTGAGCCCTTAATTCCTGCATAGGGCATACAATTTTTAGGCACGGCCCGAGAAAATTAAACACTGCTGCTGTAATTTATGGTCAGTTTAATGTCACATTCCTTCACAGAGTAGTTTTCAATTGTTAGGGCTAGTTTTTGGAAAAGGGTATGATGTATTCTGACGATTAGAAAATCTTAAAAACTGACAAAATACTTTTTCTTGCACAATATCAGCTCTTGGAAGTAACGAATAGTTTTCCTATGATAAGAGATAGTTTTGAAAAATTGTTCTTGGGGACGCTGGAGAGCCGGAAATGTGTCTCTAATTAGGTCTACCCACTTTTATGACTAGTGCATTTTTTATTTGGGTAGATTTTGTTCAAACAAAATTTTGATTCTTTAGAAGGAATGTTATTCTAAGTTTTGAACTGCTGGACGAGGTGTTCAAGTAGCGTTTGTTTAAGATACCGAGGCCTTAATGAAAGTCTGCATATTGGTAGCTTAAAAAAATCGTGGTCTAAAAACCGACCCCCTATTCCTTTACAGCTGATCTTGGTGATTTTCTTTTTTTGGCTTTTTCATCTGCTTTTCTTTTTTTTTTTACTGTAAATAGGTATGCTGTGACAGTAACTATATTCATGAATTCGAATCCTACAAAACTCAAAGTTACGAACATGAAGATCTATCCCACACGAAAAGCCCACTAACTGACACAACCCAAACCCAACACCCCAATCCACCAAATAGAATCTCACAAAACCCAAATCCCTCACCCCAAATCCAAAACACCAAATCTTAGATCCCAGAACCCACAAACCCTAAAACTTATGAACCCCAAAACCTTTAAACCCCAAAACTCCTATCCCATAAAAGCCAAACCTACACCTATGAACTCACATATCCCAAGTCCATCAACCGCAAACCCCAAATCCTAAACCCTGAACCCAAAATCCTGAACTCCAAAACCTATAAACTTCAAAACACATGAATCCCAAACCCCGTAAACCCGAAAACCCATAAACCCCAAACCCATAAAATGTACCTTTAATCCAGATTTACTAACTTTTAAGATTAGTGCATATTTATTTTTTACTTCTAGCTTTATGCAAAGCTGCTTTTCATGTTTTTTTTGTTTTTTTTTTTTGAAAAATTGTATAATCCGAAATTTGGCTTTGGGGTACTAAATGAGCCTTAAATGAGCCCTTAATTTTTATATAACTTTGATGTTCTTTGGACAACCTGGTACTTTCTGCTTTACCTAACTCCTGATACCGACTGTTGTCGCCTACAACGCTCGCAGTCGATGTGTCAGGAAAACAGTGACAAAAGACGAACTTCAAACTACACCATTCTCTTAATTTGTATCTACAGAATCACTGGAAGGATTTCAAAAAATGTATTAGATCATGTTACATCATCCTAATTTTATCAGTCATTTGACTTAGTATGTGGCTATAATGAAAAACTGGGTTCATTCGAGAACAAGATTTGAAAAAAGAAAAAATGATATTATTTAAAAAATTTCAAAGGATTTTCACTGATTAAAATAAAATTTATACGATTGAAAAGGTGAAAGGGCATTCATAATTATAATAAGAGAATTCAACACATTTGAAAGAATATTATATTTTCTATATGTAGGAAGAAACTTTTTTTACTGGTGCGCGATATCTTAAATTTCAGCGTTACTATACCAAACTTCCAGGTAATCTTTTATATCTAGTTGCATCTAGTAGCAATAAATCTTTAAGAGAATTGTGGTTTGTTATTTCTCAATTTTGCTCTCACAGAGCAACAATATATAAACAAATACAGTGACAAAGTTGGTCATTTCATCAATTTCATCAATTGATGTGACAGTTATAAATAGGTAGCTGACATGTGTAGTATGTTTCTGAACATTTCAATAACTTCTTGATGTTCTCTAATTATTTCTACCAGTTGATCAACATCCGAGAAAAACCTGTCAGCCGTATTACCACAATAAGAGGTGACAAATCTTTGACATTGTTTATCAATTGAGAACCCCATATTTTTGGAAATTCGTTGCAAATTCATTTCATAGCTTCTTCCATCGTTTTCTTATCTATTTTTTCGATATATTCCATTTTCAGATATGTGGCCGATAAGCAATATGGAGTATATACTCCATCAAACTTATCAAGGTATGCATAGCAGAAAGACCAATTTCAAACTTGGAAAAGATTTTTTTTCTTCTGATTTAGACGCTCTCCATGATTTATTTGTAATTTTGTCGCCTCGGAAACGTAGCAAGTAGAATATGATAAAGCATCAGTGTGAGTTTTGCAAACTTTGCCACTCGACATAGTTAGCTTTATTTCTATTGTAATCATGTGCACACTATATAGATTCATCAAAACTGTTTCCTTCGTGTGCTTTACCTTTAAGCATATTAGCACCGTTACACAATGGTCAAAAATCGGAAAAAGGTAGCCAAAATTAGACAATGTTTACAACATGAGCCAAATTCAGTTGTTCATCGGTTTTTGGGGCCGCTGATGTCAAAAATTTCGAAAACGAAATAACAGGTGCACAATGGCGGCAAAGTACACTGAATATATTTTGTATTAAAAGAAAATGATACAAGGAAGTTTTGAAGATCGCTGATTACGAACCCGATGTCCAAAATTCCGAAAACAAAATGGCGGATCTTATATGGCGGACGAGTATGCTAAATAATCTTTCTTTCTTTTCGTAATTGGTATAACGAGGTTTAAAGGTCGCTCTTTGGTGATGATAAATCCAAAGTCAAAAAGTAAGAAAAACAAAATGCAGATCAAATATTGCAAGCGAGTAGGTTCAATAATGTTTCGATTTTTTTCAAAATTTGTATAACAGGATTTTTGAGCTCGCTGATTAGGAATCCGATGGCAAAAATAAAAAAATTGAAACATGTATCTAATATGGCGGATCTGTATAAAGGTCCTAAAAGATCTTGATGTATTCTACACTTACTCTAAAGCTTTAGATTAAAAAAATGCTATACAATAAGACAGTCAACTAAATACATCTGTAACAAAGCTGTGTATATATTATGAACTGCAATGATCTATACACGAGCTTTCAAAAATATTTTTTGATTTCACTGTCTTAGTGTCTACAATTCTTTTATCCGTAGCTTTAGAGAAACTGGCAAAATATTATAAAACTGGACGAAAAATTGATATAGTAGGGTTCATCCTATAAAAATAAGAGAAGGAAGCTTAATTATAAAATTTCATACTCATTTATCAACAACGTAGAGTATGACTTGAAAACTCTCCTTCCGACTAACATCCTGCCATTTTTTGAGAATTTAGTGAGCAATACTTTGATAGTCCTTTTCATTGTTTTTGACATCTTATAAACGATGCCCAGCTTTTCAGATATATTATTTTTTCTATAATGTCTAAGCATTCTTTATGGGCTTCAAGGTGATGCGGATTTTACGAGATCGAATATTTTCCTTCTGGTCATTGAAAAAGTTTTATTGGCAGGTGCAGCTTCTAAAAGATGTACAGAAAATATTTGCTAATGAAAGTTTCTGGATTACAAACATAAGAAATAAGTCTACATATCAAAGCGACAGGTCATCATTTCGTAGCAGTAAGTTCAAGTTAAGGTAAGGTTAAGTATGCATGAATAAAAGCTCAAAATTATTTTTTAAACAAATATTTGGGGCAGAATTCGTCAAGCAAGTCCATCTGAAATTACTGCTTTTTTACCAGGTTTAAACTTGGCTAAATAATAACAGTATTGAAACTATATTAATTCACAGAACCTGTTATAAATATAGAGGAGCTTCAAGTTTTCACTTTTTCAGCTAACGGACTTATATGAAGCTTAAAATGAAAATTGATATTAAACTCAAAACCGCAGCTATCCGCAGATGGTTCTTTCACATGTAATAAGGAAAAACCTAGTCATTATTTTAAACTAAATATCTCGGTAGAACTCAGTGGAACATTTTCAAAGCAACATTTTAAACAAAATGAAATCATGATTCACCAAATAACTAATATTGAAGTACTTACTTTTCAGAGACGATTCCATGTTGGAAAACAGAAATTTGTTCACTATTTCTCAAGTTATGCTTTTTTTCGCGCCTTTGTTATGCACTTCTTTCAAATGCATTGAATATTACTCGTGAAACTCTCACTTCCAGACTCAATCACGAATTGAAAAATAATATTTTATTATTATATAATGTTGCAATAAGTTGCACATATACTGTTGAGACTTATCTATAAGTAAAAGACTCTTAGAAATTTTTGTTTGGGAATTTTGACCACCTTTTTCGATTAATGATCAGTGCGATTTGATGCGAAAAGTTTCCCAGTTGACATAATTGCCTGAAAATTCAGGCAGTGTAATTTTAGGTATTTTGGAAATATTAGAATGTTGTCGGAATACGTTTTTGCACCAGAGCTTCGTAAAACGTAATGAACTCGATGCCAGATCACAGATACTAGCGCTTTTAAAGTTTGAGATAAACAAATTCTAATTTATTTTAAGTGAAAATATTCAGCATAGCTGTTAAATATTTAAATAAAAACGAAGTCGGAAAGCCAGAAAATTAAGAACAAAAATTAAGTATTAAAATATTATTACGGATGTTGTTATAAAAACAAATACAATAATACCTGGATTTAATGTAAATTTTGGGACTGAGCGTGATATTAGATCCAGAGTCTCGAAACTATTATGCCTTTTTCCTGTTTTTGTTCTCTTTTCTATTTCACTCTCTGCTTTGTGACGCTTGAGTGAGCACCACTGATCCTGTCACAGATCCTCTCATCCATCCCCGCCGCGTGGCACCAATTCTGAAAACATGGAATGAAGAAAACCGGAATCCAGGTTTGAATGTATAATAGTGCAGAGAAAGTAGCTTTACGTGTTTATTTCATTTATAATAAGACTGTTTCAAATCTTCACATGTTTACGAAGTAGTAGAACGACAGCTATACTCTGTTTATCGAGAAAACTAAATCGGCTAAGCAGTTTTTTTAAGGAAGACGTCAACAAATATTTTTTTTCGTTGTACAGAAAAACGCTGATGAAGGGAACTACAGTTTTTTTTAATGGAATGAATCAAGTGCTTTCTGGAATTTTTTATAACCTTAGTTAGAGCCACCATTAAACCATTTCTAACAAGGGTCTTACGTCTTGATCTCCCTTCCCAGTGGGAACCAAATTTGGCGACGTCCTTACGACATCGTTACGATATCTTTATGACATTTTTACGACATCCTATGTCCGTGTAGTTTTGGTGTCTTTACGATATCGATAAGACATCGTCAGATCATACGACGTTTTTACGATATCGTAAAGACACCTTAACGACATGGACATAGGATATCGTAAAGTTGTCGTAAAGATGTCGTAACGATGTCATAAAGACGTCGCCAAATTTGGTGCCCACTGGGTTGCTTTTCCAAGCTGCGGGCAGAGAACGTCATTTCTTCTTTTCAGAATTTCGTTCATTCGGTAAACAGAGTATGTTAGCAGCTGTTTAGAGAGGACTTAGCTGTATCATAATTATAGAGGAAGTTCGACAAAAAGCACTGGCATTGTTTTGCTAGAGTAAATGAGACCTTATACACGCACAAAACTCTCAATATAATAAAATATTGTCTCACTCTGACTATCTTTTTCCACTTCACCCTCTAGCACTATGTCATCTGCATATGCGAGTGAACATATCCTGACTCATTCTACTCTAACTCCTCCTACCACTCCGGCCGCCAGCTTACTTTCCAGGTTCACGTTCAAAATTGCAAAAAGCATTAGGTTAAACGATCACCCTTGCCTCAACCGCCATTCCATCCAGAAACCCTCAGAGATTCCCTCCTCTCTTCTAACCCTATTTTTCGTCTTCTGATATACTTCCCTTACCCTCTCGATCAGGCCTCTTTCCACTCCCCTCTCTTCCGTTGCCTCCCACAACCTTCCCCTACCCACCGAAGGGAACGCGCATTTTAGATCTACAAAAAATGCGTACACTTTAGCACACTTTTTGGTCAGTTCTCTATCCACCACGTGATTCAAGACGTAATTATTGTGAATAGTACTCCTTTCCTCCCTAAAGCCCGCCTGTGTGTCTGGCAGTATACTGTTTCTCTCAACATCCTTCCGCAGCCTATCTGCCAACACCATCGCGTATATTTTGTTCGCCTTATTCATTAGCGTAATTCCTCTATAATTTCCCTGCCTCTCCCGATCCCCTTTTTTATACAGTGGTATCATCCACCCCCCCCCCCCCCCCCCCCCCCCCACGCTCTTAGCAATCCATCCCACGTCCATACTTTTTTCACTGCCCCCTTCATCCTCTCTCTTACTTCTTGTGTGCCAAACAGCCACTCTTCGTTTTTTTATGCCGTCTAGCTCTGCTGCCTTAAATTTTTTCAACTTTCTTAACTGCTTCCCTATCTCATTGTCATGCAGCTCCTTTCCATCTACCTGCCTCTTTCTTCCAATCCCCTCATCTCTCTTCCGTGTATTTGAACCCTGAAATAATTCGTTGACGAATTTCCTCCATTCATTTTACTTATTTTGCTGTTCTTTCTTCTTACACATCACCCTAAACTCCTTTCTCATTTCTACTTACTCCTGCCTTTTCGCGGTTCCTTCCTTCCACTTCTTGTACTTCTTTTTCACTTTTCTCTTCATCATTTTCACATTCCCTATCCCGCCACGGCTTCATTATTCCTTTCTTCTTCTTTCTAAATACCTTCTTTTGCACACACCCTTTTACTTTCTCTTTTAGGTCCTCCTATATCTCGCTCACGGACTCCCACTCAAAGCTTGCGTTTTCCTAATTCTCCTGACACTTCTCTATCGCCTCTCTCGTCCATGACACCCTCTCCTCTATCGACCCTTCTTCCCCACCCTGCCTTCCGCCACCATCTACATCCATCCACAAACTTAATGGCTGATGGTATGATTGCACCCGTCCTTCCACTGCAAATTTCTCGATCTCCTTTCACTCTTCCATATTCATGATCACATAGTCTATCAACGATACCCCTATCTTACATACATACGTGTATCTTACCTCTTCGTCCCCTGTTACCATATCATTTGCCACCGTCAGCCTTACTCCTGCATCCAGTCTCTTAGAATCTCCCCCTCTTTATTTATTATCTTATCTTTCGATTTCTTCTCATTTTTACTGTCCTCATTTGCACGCTCTAGCACTATTGCACAGTTCGAAATTGCCCTGATATTTCACAATGTTTTGATTTAATTATGTATAATATACGTTACTTGGTAGAAAATGCACCTTCATTGTTAAAAATTTGCCTCTGTTTGGTATTTTTTCACTGAGAGTTAAATAAAGTTGAAAATTCATCTCTTTCACGTAGAAAATTAATAATAAAGTATTTTATAGTCTAGAATTGGTATAATTATAAATAAAACTTGTAAAATCAATTAGTAAGAAAAAATATGTCGACCAAGTTTCATTTAATAAAGACAAGCTTTAATATCAACATTCATCAATAAAGTTATTATTCAATCTCATACAAAAAAAACCTAATTTAGAAACGACTTTGATAGAATTCTTTCATAGATTAATTGATGAAAAATGATTTGTTTTCATTTCAAGTACTTCAAATTCCGAAGATTTCTAATACTTTAAATGCTATAATTTTTAGTTAGATGAACAATTTTCAAATGGAATATTTTGAAGTGGTTTTTCGTTCAACTCTTTTAACATAAAAAGCAGTTGAGATATTGCTCGAATTAATTAAAATATTTGGGAATAGATTAAAAATGAATAAGTGATTACATTGAAAACAGTTAGCACGTGTATGCACATCGACCTGCAAGAAGAGCGCGTGCCGCCATACACTGCTAATACTAACAGAGTGTCAGTGTGGATGAAAAATAGAAAGAAATAAAGTGAGAGATGGAGAGAGATAGGAGAGAACGATAGATAGTGGGAGAGGAGGAAGGGAGTAACATGAGGGAGAGAAGTGGAAAGAGCGAAGGAGAGATAGAGATGGAAAGGTATTGCAAGATTCAGTCACTGAGAGAAGCGAAGGAGAGAAAGAGGAGAAGAATCGTTACCCTGGAAGCGTTACCGTTGCCCGATTTTGTGATTGCGTAACGTTCAATGAGAATTCATCATTTCAAAAAATTTTAGCAACTGGAAAATAACTAAAAAAAATGTTAGGTTTCTTGTGTCTACCCTGAAACATTAATATCAAGGATTTTAAAGCTGAAAAAACTTATCGCTTGGATAGCTGGCAGATAATGGTTGCTGGTAGCCTAAATCTTTATTAACAGATATATACATACAATCTTAACTTATATATTCAGAGATTTATGGATACAATAATTTTCTCATTTTTAAAATATATGTTTTAAAAATTAAGAACTAAATTGTTGCCTAGATTATTAAAGAATAATTTACATATTATATTTTGTTTGTAGGAAAAAATGACTACAATTAAAATTCTTCATTTGGATAGTGCATACGGGCAATACGTGAGCGCACATGGGCAGCACGAATCGTTGCTGATTCGAAGTGCTGGCGGAATAATCTATTAAGAGGATCATTTTCAAATATCGGCACAGTCTCATTGGCATGGTTGCCATTTATAAGTACCTTAACTCTGACAAAGCTATTATTAAGGTTCACTCTACGAACCATGAATGGAAACAAACTTTCTCCTATGAATACTCCAATGATGTACTTATTATCCCCATCTATTGCTACGTTATGATAGCGTGCTGTTAAATGGATTGGTGCACCTATAGGTTTATCTGACACATAACCTTCAAAATGATAAATATTTTCAACTTCAATGGGAACAGGATGAACTGCGTTCTCTTTATACTCCTTGACTGATTCTAAAAAAAAGGATAATCAGAAAGTTAATACGTTTATTGCATTTATTACAGATCTATTATTAGAGTTCGGAAAAAAGTGGTAGACGAAATTACTGCCTATGTAAATTTAATAGAAATCAGCGCTATCTAATTCATTATCTGTGTTGGTACTTACAGGTGCGAACACACATATCTTATAACATTATAAAAATGTTAGCAGATCCGTACGACTTATTTATGAGCTCTAAAAGACCTTGCTATGAATTAAAAGAGAAAAGAGAAAGTTGATTTTGAGTAAGAATTAATGTAGCAGAAAGTTTAATTTTTCTCTGGATTATTTTAAGGAAAATCACTAGATTCCTAATTAAAATCTACTGGATCTTTAACGTCAAATGATGACAGTAGTTAAAGCTCTCAATAAAATATCAGTTTGCTAGTGATGTCTGTTTGCTGTAATGTTCATAATCTAGTGTGTTTTTTTAAATTAAAATATTTGTCGGGAACTTAATTTATCATTACTAAATCATTTACTGATCACTTTGGTATAAGAAAGTGTGCTTTTTGTACTTTCTTTCCGAGAACACTAAAAAACAAAGCAGTTGTATTTTAAATGTCACAATGACCTTGATTTGTTAAAACTTTTTTAACAATGAAGGTGCTTTAAGGCTCATGGATAGGTTGTATGGATCCATTTTCAGAGTTTAATAGAAAAATAAAGGATGGAATTACCGCCGATATAAATTCTCGTTTTAAGTGGCAGTATATGTTTCAATGTTTGTGTTCTTACTTGCCTACTACACGCACTCACACACACCCACACGCAATTGTTAAAG
>NC_046662.1:51879412-51895131 GCF_010883055.1 Belonocnema kinseyi | reverse complement strand
AATAAGGACAACAGATGCTAAGGAAAGCAGTTCTAAAATAAGTATAAAATGTCGATAAAAAAGGGTAAGATTTTTGTCCGCCGTACCCACATGTGTAGTTAAAATAGCCACCTAAACTGAACAATTATAAACTGTCTTATCTTCTAATTAACTTGATTAGTAAAGCTCCTAAATAATTTCTGATAGTATATTGTGTATAAGGATAACTTTTTGCATCAGACATATAATATTGTGATAACAACATTTTATAAAGTGAAAGCTTCAGCTCTTTTTTAGTACGCAATATTAATATCAGTGCCAAAAAGCGTCACAGATATAAATATTTATCAAGAGTTTTATATAAGCAAACGTAATGAATTTGTCCTTTCCCTCTTTCTTTTTTATTTCGTCTTTTCTTTAATGCATTAAGATTTCTTGGATTTAAGTTCTAACCTCAAAATTAATTTTGTTTATGTAAGGCGCATGGAAAATTATAATCGAGTATTTGTTTATTCTTTTGTCCTCATTTCTTTTCAAAGTGAAACATGATTATTATGTAGATCAATATATAATTTAATTTTTTTTCCAAAAAAGACAAAATTTCAAATTTTTAGATTAAGTTTTAAACTTCTTGTTTAAAAAAAAAAAAGATTGATATATCATACATTTTTTTATCTATAGTCATGCTTCTATTTAATATTTATTATTATTATATGTGTTAAAGAAAACCATATTTGTTTATATTTGTTTATTTGAATAAAAATATTAAATTTTGAGATTAGAACGTTTATATCCACACTCTTAATATTGTGTTAGAAGTATTATAATTTTTACGAAAATTGGCTCAAGCACTAAAAATAAGTCAAAGAGATAGAGAACAAAAGAGACACTTCCGTTTTTACCACACAACCCGCTGGCTATTTTAGATAAGTGGCAGTATTTTTATGTTTTGTTTAGTTTTAATTGAATTAATATACCTAAACCAAAAAACGACATTATTCTAGCTTTCCTAATGTATCATTAAGAATTGGCCATATTATCGCACTGGCCCTTTTAAAACCCACATCCCTTAAAGTTGACCCTCTTGAATGTTGAAACTAGCCCTCTAAAATAATAAAGCTAAAGCTCATAAGATAATTAGGTTTAATCTCCAGGATCGTCAACTTTACACTCTGGAAGAGTGAAGCTAACCGTCAAATTTTGACACTCTAAGGATGCTATGCTACATTATCAAGGTGGTTTTCTCATAGTTAAAACTCAAATAAAGTAAGTTTGACAGTTTAGATGTTCAGAATAACTAGCCATTTTTCGGCGCGTACCTATGAGCATTGACCGATATTGCTGCTACTTAGAAAAGAAAAACGAGAGTGGAGTTCTGGATTTAGCAGAAAGTTTAATTTTCCTTGTAATTGGCTATTCTCGAACTTAGGTAAAAAAAATCTGTCTATAATTTTGTAATCGTGAACTGTCTTTTGCTGCAGTTCTTTCGGCTCTAACGAACACATTCTTATCACGTATCTCGTGCTTCTCACTTGATTCTGTCCACAATGTCAACTCCGTATCTGCATAGGAACCTATATAGGGTATAATACAGGAACCTATATAGGGTCCTATAAAGGAACCTGTATAGGATCCTGCATAGGATCCTATGGCCTCTTTCGCATTTTCTGTCCTTTTTCCAAAATTTTAATTTTTTTATTTTCAATCTTATTTTTTACGATTAAAAGAAAATATATTCGCCCGATCTAAAAATGAGTAATAATAAATTTATAGATCTTTTTAGGCGAACAACTCCTATAAAAAATAATTATAAAAAATGTGTAGCTCTTTCTGGATAAACAAGTTTTGTCTCATTTTTTTTTCGTACCTTGTGACGTTGGTCCAAAAAATTTTTTTCATCTTTAATGTTGTTTTTACCACTAAAAATAGGAACTACGCTTTCTATTGAAAAGTGATTGATAACGACTTTATAGATCTTTCCAGGGCGCGCAATTTCAGCTTATTGATTTTTTATGTATCTTGCATAGTTTGGCAAAAAAATGGAATTTTTGAATTTTTCATCATTTTTGGTACGATCAAATTAAAATTTTTTTATTTTTCAACCATATTAAAAAAGCTGTAATGATAATCTTGTACGGCTCTAACTCTGATTATTTTCTTTTTATAGAACAAAGTCATAAGGATAAATCATTTTATTTTCTGAGTATTATGAATAACCGTAAATTGAATTTTTATATTTTGAAAAAATGTGGTTTTAAAAATTTGGAAAATGCACTCACTTTCTGAATTTTCATCCAAAATATCTGGTTCACAAACGTGTTTTTACGTTTAAGGCCTTAAAAAATTGCCTCAGGGGATCTCAAAACATGGTGGTTTCGATGAAAACCAACGAAGTGAAATTTTACATAAAGCCAATATCATCTTATTAATACGAGATTGTAAACATTTGAAACACTCGATAGATTTCTTGACGCGTCACTTTTGAGTATTGTTTTAGTTATAAATTTCATTCCATTTGTGGTAATGATTCTTATCTTTCCATTATAAAGCAATAACTCTAGAGACAATAACATAAACGCGGCTTTTTTATTATTTGAAAAATGTTACACAATCAATTATTCAAAATAAATTTTTCAATTTTCCACGTTTCCTCTTTCTATTGCCTCCTCCTGGTTAATAGTTTATCTGTAACTACCCTATTTTCATTAAACAGAAAAGTCGTTCGCCACTAACCGGATTAGTAGAATTACACTAATAATTGGTAAATTGTTACTAATTTATATAAGAAAATAGTCGTATATATGTAGATATATATGTTTTAAGAGGGAAAAAAATTTTAATTTTGAACGGTTTCGAATTGAAAATTAATGTACCGCAATTAATAAGACACTTCAATTCATAGATATTATATTTACCAGCAGGATGATTCCAAATCACTAATGCGAAACACAGAAAATTCAATAGAGTGTTCATTTTATTCAAATAGGTACAGGAATCTATGTTATGAAGAATTTCAGTAAGAGTAGAACTCATCAATGTTCTTTGCAAAGTGTTACAGTAAATATTTGAGTGGTCTTTATCTTATACGTAATTCTAAATTGTTTGTACTTCATTAACTGTGATTTAATTAATCTGCTTGTCCCAAATTGAAGTCAATAAAAATCTTTTCGATTCCCGATATTACATGTATTTTGCACAACGAACATTTAAAAAAAGAAGCCATTTTAATATAAATACAAAGCCATTTCCTTTAACACATTCAAATTCATAAAAAAAAGCTTAAAAGAGCCTTACAACTATATAGCCTAATAATTCCCAGTTGGTTGGAAAAATTAAAAAAATTGTTACTCTTTTACAAACAAATTAATGAGAAAAGTTAATTTTTTAGCATTGGCTATGCTTAGCTCATTGAAATGAATAGACTTTGTATAAAATGTGTGATAAATGAATGTTGAATTACCATTAATTAAGAAAATTTGATTTTTGGTCACTCTTAAAATAGTTTTTATAAATATATTCACAGCTTTACGATTTTTCAATTAATAAGCTTAATTTTTGTTTACGTAATTAACTAGGAATGTCTTTCCAATTCCTCTATGCCGGGACACTTTGCAAAGTCACAAGAATAATGAATCATTTAAACAAATCTTAAAATTAAATGCATTTTGTTACAAAAAGATGATTTTTTTAAGCGAAAAATATGAGTTTTCAGTCAAAGAGTTGAACTTTCAACCAAATAGTTAAATTTGTTAAATTTTCAGTTTTAAAAATGTATTTTCAACGAAAGAGATGAACCTTCAAAGAAAAAAAATACGTTTTAAAAAATTAGTTGAACTTTTGATAGAAAAGAGGACTTTTTTTAACAAATTAGTTACACTTTTAACAAAATAATTTTTTTTCAACCAAATGATGGAGTTTTTATCCAAACGAGATTAATTCCAAAATTGCCAATTTCTTTCATTTTTTTCAAATGCGGATCAAGCTATAAATATGACTATCATAATGTAACATAATTACAATATTATCATTAATAATATGTGCGTGTATATATATATATATTCAAAAAGTAAGGTGGTTTCTCAATTTTCGCGGGCTACGTACATACAAGTTTTAAATTTTTTGTTTTGATGTGTTGGTACACTCGTCGCGATTATATGTTCACAGTTTTGACTATATAGCTCGTGTTGTTTTTCTGGCAGCGGCGTAGAAGGTTAGAAGGGTTTGGTGTGCTCGGCGATTTTCTTTTCTCGAAAAAAATGGAGCAAAGATTTTGCATTAAATTTTGGGACTGATGCCATGTCGTTTGCGAGAGGCGATACGCAAAAAACGTCCAGAACTTTGGAATAACAATTCGTAGCTCTTGCACCACGATAATGCACCCGCTCATTCATCGTTGCTTGTGAAAGATTTTCTGACCAAAAACAGCACCACAGTCATGCCTCAGCCTCCATATTCACCGGCTTTGGCTTTAGTGACTTTTTTATTTTCCCAAAACTGAAGAGACCCATACATAATTAAAAATTTGTCATAAGGACAACCGCAGGATTTCGCCGGGAGCAGGTGCTAATCTGAAAATTTGTACCCGCTTCCAGCGAAATCGCGGTAAAATTTCAGCCACAACCACGTCACACAACCGTGAGATAGGTGGTTACAGTCTATAAAGGAATCAATACGACGATTCAGCAAAAGCCTCGTACACCCTAAGAACACGGAGTGACCCAAGGACAACCGCCTTCTGCACTTTTCCCGCAAGTGTTCTAGCATATTGTTGACAAGCAGGGATGCTTTTTAGGCTATTAGCAAGTGAAGGCTTGGCACCTTCAAGAGCGCCGATGATAAGGAAGATCAGTTTAACAGAATATTCCCGGTTATGATGTTATTGTCAGCTGGTGCCGAAAATTCGATAACGAGCATGGTTCGCTTCTCGAATTTAAGAAGAACCATGTCAGGCCTCGAGTGAGCAACAGAAACAATTGTCAAGAATATAAAGTTCCAGTATATGCGGCACTTCCCATTCTCGAAAATTGACCTAATTTCCATAGAAGCATTTAGAGCAGCGATATTAAGGTGAATGCCGTAGGAGTGACAGAGATGGTGATAAAGCACTCTTGGTGCCGCATTGTGCCTTTAAATGTAGGTCGTTCCCGCGTGTGTTGGACAACTAGATAGTATGTCACGCTGGTAGAATACTGCATCTTTGCAGACATATCTATCGATGAGCAGGTTCTCCCGACATCCAGCTACGCCTTTCTTTAAGCCTCGTTGTTCATACATTTCTTGCCACACAGGTTTAATTGCTCGAACAATCCTATCATTAAGGATAGCTGTGAATATCTTATAAAGCGTGTTCAGAGAAGTTATTGGCCTGTAGTTCTTTGGGTCAGCTAAGTTGCCTATTTTCGGCAGAAGTATTGTGCGCCCTTCCAACAACCTCTCTGGAATCGGCTCTTCCGACTTCAAATATGAGGTAAAAATACGGGCCAAATGCTGATGGGTTGAAGAAAACTTCTTCCATCAGAGGGTTTTGATACAATCTGGTCCCGGTGCGGAATAGTTCTTCATCCCTCTTAATACTTTTTTCACCTCCTCGGTAGTGATGGGTGGGCATTCTTTATCAGGTGTTATGAGGGCAACACATAACTCCCTGAAGCTATTTATATTTTCCGAGTCTTCGTCCAGTCTATGCTGAACTTCGTAGGCTTCTCTCCAAAATACTTCGACCTCCTCTGGTTCGGGTGGGTGTTCGACAGTAACTGGAGGGTCTTGGAAGAGTCGAGATGGGTCAGAGAGAAACTTTTGATTTTCTCTGATCCACCTCTCCCTGCACTCTAGACTTCTCTTAGCGTCAGATAGTATCCGTATTCTCTCAACAATATGCTGCCTGATGGTCAGCAGCTTTGACTTGTTAAGTGTGTGATAACGGGTTCAGAGTTCGCGCGCGAAATTTCGAACCTTGGCGGTAAAATTCCTGCCAGATTTGATGTAGTTAATCACACATTGAATGCGGGACGCGTACTGTACTGCTCAGCCTATCTTCATAGCAAGTTGATGCATTCGTCTTTTGGTCTTATGATCAGCCGTTGGTTTTGTTTTACGGTTCGCATCGGCCAAAGCTCTCGCAGGATTATACACACAATAATTGATAGCCCAAAGGTGGGATTCACCGGAAAAATGTCCACGAAGCTCGTCATCCATTTCAGCCAGATCTTTAGGCTTGAGAAAAACCTTGGTGTTGATGCGTTCTGTTGTTTTAAACCGCAGTTACTACAACTATATTTGGTGTTATCATTGTTGTTCCCACGAGAAGCTAGGGAAAGGGGTTCGTCCATCCTTGTAGAGCCCCGCATGCAAGGATAAGGCTGCGTACTCTGAGAGGTCGCCCGGTATCCCTGAGTCACCGATCTAGACACCTCACCCAGGTGCCATTCAGCTTTCGGCACGGTTTTCACACCTCCGCTTGGGGGTTAATCCTTCGGGACCACCCCTGGACAATTGTCCGCGACTGTCTATATACTTTTACTCCTTAAAAGGGTCTATGTAAGCGGAACGCCTACTCTACCACAGCTAGAACAAGCCGGCAACAAAGAAAGAGAGGCGACACTAAGACCATGCGCGGGCAGGCATCCAATAGATAAAGAGCGTTGCTATACGTCCCGGAGAAACATCAACACCAAGGTTTCTCTAAAGCCTAAAGCTCTGGCTGAAATGGATGACGAGCTTCATGGACATTTTTACGGTGAATCCGACCTCTGGGATATCAATTATTGATCCGAACCGTAAAACAAAACCAACGGCTGATCATAAGACCAAAAGACAAATGCATCAACTTGTCATAAAGAGAGGCTAAGCAAGACAGTACGCGTCCCGCATTCAATGTGTAATTGACTGCATCACATCTGGCAGGAATTTTACCTCCAAGGTTCGAAAGTTCGTGCGCGAACTCCGGACCTGTTATCACACATTTAACAAGTCAAAGCTGCTGATCATCAGGCAGCATATTGTTGAGAGAATACGGATGCTATCTGACGCTAAGAGAAGTCTAGAGCGGAGGGAGAGATAAGTCAGAGAAAATCAACATACCTGGGCGTGTCACAGAGCCGCATTCAGGATGTGACATCTATGAAGGATACTCTCCAAAGCAGATACAAACGTGTCATCCGACAGATTTGGTCTTCCGAACTGTTGGCGAGGAACAAAGTATCTGCAACGAACATGCTTGCCGTCCCGGTACTACTCTGTTCATTTTGATTAGTTCCATGGACGAAGAACGAACTCAGATCCCTTGATAGCGGGACAAGAAAGGTTATACACATGAACAAAAGCATGCATCTTAAGTCTTCCGTTCCGCGACTGTACATCTCACGCCGTCAATGTGGTCGCGGAATATTGAGTCTTTAATGTCTTCACAAGAGTATTATCCTGGGTAGAGCACATAGAGTTGCAAATGGAAGAGACCCTCTTCTTAAAATGGTCAGGAATCACGAAGAAGTGGGCAAATGAGCGTTTCTGTACAAAGCAGCGGAGGAGGCCGCTGAAACAGTCGGACTTGACTTCAGTATTAGGGCTGAGCATAATGCATCAAATCTAATCTATCTCGTGTACTCACTCCTGAAAGCACGGTTTAAGAAAGCACAAGAGAAAAACTTTCGTGAACAGCTCCTCGATAAGAGGATGCACGGTATCTTCCACAGAAATGTGAAGGACTAGTTAATGTCTTGTGAGCTAACGGTTGCTTTCCTTGAATTGTCCGGATTGAAGTCTGGTACAGAGGGTTTCATTTTTGCATGCCAAGACGGTGTCATTTCCACCTTAACATACTGTTGCCACATTTTGAGTCAAGACATTCCCGATGATAGCTGCAGGGCGTGCCATGCACACCCCGAGAATTTAGCTCTCATACTATCTAGTTGTCCAACACACGCGGGAACGACCTACATTCAAAGGCACAATGCGGCACTAAGAGTTCTTTATTACCATCTCTGTCACTCCTACGGCATTCACCTTAATATCGCTCCTCTAAATGGTCTAATGGCCGTTAGGTCAATTGTCGAGAATAAGAAGTGCCGCATATACTGGAACTTTATATGCTCGACAATTGTTTCTGTTGCTCACTCGAGGCCTGACATGGTTCTTCTTGAATTCGAGAAGCGAACCATGTGCGTTATCGAATTTTCGGCACCAGCTGACAAAAACATCATAGCCAAGGAGAATGAAGAGAAAGAAAGGTTTTGAGACCTTATAAGGGAGTTGCAACGATTGTACCGGGAATATTCTGTTAAACTGATCGTCCTTATCATCGACGCTCTTGCAGGTGCCAAGCCTTCACTTGCTAATAGCCTAAAAAGCATCCCTGCGTGTCAACAATATGCTAGAACACTTGCGGGAAAAATGCAGAAGGCGGTTGTCCTTGGGTCACTCCGTGTTCATAGGGTGCACAAGGCTTTTGCTGGATCGTCGTATTGATTCCTTTACAGACTGTAACCACCTATCTCACGGTTGTGTGACGTGATTGTGGCTGAAATTTTACCGCGATTTCGCTGGAAGCGGGTGCAATTTTTCAGATTAGCACCCGCTCCCGGCGAAATCCTGCGGTTGTCCCTATGACAAATTTTTAATTATATATATATATGATTTAAATTTTATACTTGAAATAACGTAACCTCGAAATATACGCATATAAAGAGGCGCGCGAAGTATTGAAATCATAAGAATCGCCAGCATCGAAATATGGAAATATTAAAATCCCAATTTCTTAATTTTATTTCAAAGCGGTTTGCAGATAGAGATATAAATAGAACCGCCGAAGTGTTCCGAGCGGCAATCGTGCACCTTCGAGTTTTCAAATTCAGAAGAGGAGAAATGGGTTGCGCGGGTAACCCAGTCATGTACATCGTCTCCTACTATATTTCACACGGCCAAGACCTGTGATAGTATTGAAGTCAACGTCGTTTCAAATCTGGGATCACTGGAACTGCATCCCATTGTATCAAATTTCTCATAAGCTCTCTACCCTTTCTATTCAAGCCTTCTATATTCCGTTAGCCTATCCTCTAATCTCTTCTACTTTCGTTTCTCGTCGCTTATTGTCTCCTAAAATTTCTTATTTCTGCATATCTTGCGCCTTTCTTTTCTAGTTTCTCGACATTTTTGTAATAAATGGGAAATAGCGTGATTTTTTTCAAAAATGTATGAATATAAAGGCGATAATTTTTTTTTTAAATCAACCTTTTGTAAATTAATTCTATGCCCAAAGAAATGAATTTCCAGTCAAGAAAGATCAATTTTTAACGGTAATGTTGGGTTTTCGACTTAAAGATTTACTTGTAAGCACCTTTTTTATAATATTGTTGAATTTGTAATCAAAAGAGAAGAATTCTAACAAAAATGAGACCTTCCAATTAAGTATAATAATTAGCTTTCAAGAAAACGGAATTTGATCTTATTATTATTCAATATGAAGGGCAAAAAGGCTATAGAAATTTGCAGTCAAAATGAGTCGCACAATATTCAAAAGTGACGAATAGCTGAAAAAAAATCATAATTTAAAGAATGCTATTTCACCTTTTTCCAACGCTTTAAATTCATAACATTTCAATTAAAAGTATTACTGTTTCAACAAGGTAAAAGATTTTTTTAACCAAATTGAGTTTGCCCAAAATTAGTACAAACTTCAACTTCATTTATCTCCGGGAGAATCCAGAATGCGTGCGTTAAAAAAAGTTAAATTCGAAAAGTGTCCCTATCGACACGGAACTCTTAACATATGTGAAGGTTAGGGTGGTCCAAAATCATACCTGCTAATTTTCTTTAATATAGAGCATGTCGCACATCAAAGCTCATTTGCTGTACTTTGAAAATATTAGTTTAGAAAACTAGAAATCTTTCTTCGAAAAGAAAGTAAATTCTTCACTTTAATGTTATTCATTTTGGAATACACAAAGTATCCTGAATTCTGCAACATTTTAGCATTCTGTTTCTTGTAGCAGATTAGAGTTCAGAATTCAAAACCTTTACCTAATATCGACACTATGAGATAAATATATTCTTATTTGATTTTGTATAAGAAATTGAGCTTATTCATTGTGACAGTCAATTTGTTAATAAAAATTTACAAGCAATGAATAATTGTTGTCAATTTTCTAAATACTATAGCGAAGGGTAATCGGAAAGACATTCTTAGTTGCTTCGGTAAACAAAAACTGAGCCAATTTATTGAAAAATCGCTAAACTGTGGATTTGTTTATAAAAATGGTTTCAGTAATAAATAATTGTTGTTTGTTTGAAAAGTATAATAGCAAAGAATCATCGAGAAGGTATCCCTAGTTGACCTCGTTAACAAAAATTGATTTTATTTATTGAACAGTCTCCAAGCTCTCAATTTCTTAATTAAAATTGTTTAAACATTTATCAAAAAGCATACATTATTCCCATATAGTTGCAACACTCTTTTAATATCATTTTTTATCAATCTGCACGTCTTAATAGAAATGTCACTAGAGGAAATTAAAAAAGTTCAACTTCGTTGTTAAATAACAAGCTTTTAGGCGATTTAAAAATACAAATGCATAAAAATGCTTAGAGCCCAAATTGTTCATCTCAGAAGTATCTATTAATTTATATCAAATATTATAAATGTATATAATTTTTTGTCAAATTTTAGTCGAATCAGCAAAACATAAACTTGTTTTTTTATGGTTTTTAAAAGTCACTGGTTATTCAGTTCCTTCTTTCCTAGAGACATTTTAGATCGGGAAGGCAGTAGCAGAAAAAAGGGACATATTTTTTACAGGCTGCCTTTGATAAGGCACATATTTAGAGCTAAAAGCAATAGTTTTAAGCACTTAAATAATTTGTCCACGTGGTACTTCATGTTTAAACATGAAATCTAGTTAGCAAAAAAAAATAACCTTCTTAGACTAGCTTTTTACAGTCGGCCATTCATTTCAGCACAATTCTAGACTCTACAAGCCACAAACAAATTATTGCCAGGCGGTTATTCTGAGTATGGGAATAAAACATACTGATGTCAGTAGCACAGAAATGCTGGCTACTAAAATCAACTTTTTCAGTCTGTCAAGCATAGTTTAGATTTATCTCAACATGGGATTGACAAACTTTTACACAGCAGACTGTTTGCCGACTTATAAATATTGTAGACGTCCTGGCGAACTAACAAATTTTTCACAATAACTCGGAACAAATTTTTACAGTCTGCCTCTTGAACAAATATAAAATTTTAAAATATACATATCAAATAAAATTATTGCTATACCAATTCGCGAACTATGAAGTATAGGCAGACGCGGTTCAATTGTATGCAAAAATATACTGTTTTTTTGCAATTTTTCACAGTCTGCCATCTAACTTTCCAGCATCCCTAATCATTTTCATCTGACGATAAACCTTCGTACTGTACATCAATATCTGAGCTGTCATCACTTTCTACTCTAACGTCACTGACTATGCTTTTCCCATCATCTTTACCATCATTATAATCATCATCATCATTATCATTATCATTATCATCATCATCATCATTATGAATATCATCATCATCATCCTCATCATCATCATTATCATCATCACCATCATTGTCAATACCAATATTTTCCGTAAGTGAATAAAAGTAATCAAATACGTAAATGAATTTATTATTATCACGTTTAAATTATTTTAAATAGTAAATTTCGACATTTTGTCAGTAACGATGATTAGTAAACTTTATGTAAGAGTAACATATTTTTTAGCGTAAGCAGCACGTAAATGCAGCTGTTTGCTTTTCTCGTCTTTTATTTTCATTGCATTTATTTAATTTTAATTATGATGAATGTTAATAATTTATTATTGTTTTAATTTACCTTCCGCAATATCAGGTGTTTGTTCACGTTGTCTTGTGTATACTCTGGAATTTCTACTCCTCCAAACCATTTAAAAGTATATTTGCCATCATTGTTCAATGTCGAACCATAATTAGCTGGGTCTAACGAAGGATTATTTTTGTAAGCACTGCTCCACATATTAGAAACATAGACAATAATTACAGAAGTATCTGCAATTAAACAAGGATCACGTAAGTCAGTGAATGCTCCCTAAAATTTCTCATTGGACATTATAATTAAAAAAGGTTTATTTTTTGCTATTTTGTAAAAAGAAGGTAGGAAATCACATCCGGTGATGGCAAAATGACGACGCTCTATCAGCTTGGTGTCTTTTGAAATAGGACTATAGTAAAGTAATTTTAATTTTTAATGTCTTTTAGAACAGACAAGCTTGAATGACATTGTCACTAATGTCATTTTTCCAATATCTTGAGAAGCTTACTTACCATCTCGTCTGATATACATTTTGAGTAATGTTATATCATGTTATTTAATAATAGCGGTTTTTTCCCTCAATTGCAAAATGACGTGTAAGCAAGTGGGGCAAATATAATGATTTTGTTTCCATTGGAATAACCACTGTTAAAAGTGTTCAATAAACGCATTGTTATAGTTGAAATCTAGCATCATCAACAGCTTATGATTACAACATTTACAGAGACATCTGCATTGCATTAAAATTACGTAGCATGTAACAATTATTGACGATCGAACGTTTCACCCTGCTATTAATAACTTCGTTCGCTATATAATTGTACTATTGAATATTGACAATAGTAATAGTAATTGTAATTGTCTGCTTATCTATAATGGGTTGAAAATCATGGCAAGCATACAAAAACAAATAACAAACACAAAATTCGTTACAAACGGCTGCGCGTCAATATTGGAAAAAAACTTTTTTCCTTATAAGATTAACACTTGTAAAAATACAAATCCTCTGCCAGTTGGTAGTTCGTTTAATTGATACATAAGTATTGGAAAATAACGACGGCAGACTGAAAAACATTGCCAATAATTATTACTTTTTTTTGCAAAATAAAAATAATTTTGCAATTATATCTATACGTTTCATTAGGCTGCTATTCCTTTTATGCTATATTTTTAATAGTAAAGACTACATAAACATAACTTTTACTTTGTAAAAAATTGTTCCGAGTTATTGTGAAAAATTTGTTAGTTCGCCGAGACGTCTGCAATATTTATAAGTTGGCAAACAGTCTGCCGTGTAAAAATTTGTCAATCTTATGTTGAGATAAATCTAAACTATGCTTGGAAGACTGTATAAAGTTTATTTTTGTAGACAGCATTTCTGTGCTACTAACATCAGTATGCTTTATTCCCATACTTAGAATAACCGTCTGGCAATCATTTTTGTGTGGCTTGTAGAGTCTAGAATTGTGCTGAAACGAATGGTAGACTGTAAAAAGTTGATCTAAGAAGGTTATTTTTTTTTATAACTAGTTTTCATGCATAAACATGAAGTACCACGTGAAAAAATTATTTTATTGCTTAAATGTATTGCTTTCAGCTGTAAATATGTGCCTAATCAAAGGCAGCCTGTAAAATATATGTTCCATTTTTCTGCTACTGCCTCCTGGCCTATTTCGCAAAATGAAGCATTTAAGAAAAAAAATGTTGGCACCCTTAGGAACGTCTTAAGGAGAAAGTGCAATAAAGATAATAGATTTTCCTGTACTTTTTTCTTATTTATTTTATATATTTTTCATTTTTTGTATTTTTATCATATTACCTATGCAATACGTCCGAGAAAAAAAAACGATAATCATGAAGTCAGTCCCCAACGAAACGTATATTCACACATAATAAGTATATATTTAATAAATTTTTGTAGGAACTTACGTGAAAAATAAATTTAAAATAAAGCAGGTTAAACAATTTATCTATTAAAACATATTCTTGTCATTGTTTAATTATCTAGCCCCTGCAAAGGCATATTTACGATACGCTCGGAGCGGGTGCTAATGTGGAAAATTGCACCCGCTCCCAGCGAAATTGCGGTAAAATTTCAGCCACAACCACGTCTCACGACCGTGAGATATGTGGTCACAGTCTGTGAAGGAATCAATACGACGATCCAGCAAAAGCCTCGTGCACCCTAAGGACACGGAGCGACCCAAGGACTACCGCCTTCTGCATTTTTCCCGCAAGTGTTGTAGCATATTGTTGTCATTCCCCTTGGTTATGATGTTTTTGTTAGCTGGTGCCGAAAATTCGATAACGAACATGGTTCGCTTCTCGAAGTCAAGAAGAACCATGTCAGACCTCGAGTGAGCAACAGAAACAATTGTCGAGAATATAAAGTTACAGTATATGCGGCACTTCATATTCTCGACAATTGACTCAATTTGCCTAGGAGCATTAAGAGGAGCGATATCGTAGTGAATGCCGTAAGAGTGACAGATATGGTAATAAGGCACTCTTAGTGCTGCATTGTGCCTTTGAATGTAGGTCGTTCCCGCGTGACTTGGACAACTAGATAGAACTACATGTGAGCTAAATGCTCGGGGTGTGCATGGCACGCCCTGCAGCCATCAACGGGAATGTCTTGACTCAAAATGTGGCGACGGTATGTTAAGGTGGAAATAACATCGTCATGGCATGCAAAAATAAAACCCTCCGTACCAGACTTCAATCCGGGCGATTTGAGGAAAGCAAACGTTATCTCACCGGACATTGACCGATCCTTCACATTTCTGTGGAAGATACCGTGCATCCTCTAATCAAGGAGCTGTTCGCGAAAGTTTTTCTCTTGTGCTTTCTTAATCCGGACCTTCAGGAGTGAGTACTCGAGATAGATCCTGTTGTGAAGACATTCAAGACTTAATATTCCGCAACTTCCTTAACGGTGTGAGATGAACAGTCGCGAAACGGAAAACTTGAGATGCATGCTTTTGTTCATTGTATAACCTTTCTTGTCCCAATATCAAGGAATCTGAGCTCGTTCTTCGTCCATGGAACTACTCCAAATGAGTAGAGTAGTATCGGGACGGCAATCTCTTTGTTTTCAGCTTAGATCTTAAGATCATCCATGTAAAATACATGAATGATCATGTACTTTCGATCTGCAGGTTTGCCGCACAAGTACCCGTCGGAATGGGGAAGGGCTAGAGATAGTGGCAATAATGTAAGGCAAAAGAGGAGAGAGTTGTTCATACATTTCTTGCCACACAGCTTTAATTGCCCGAACAATCCTATCATTTACGATAGCTGTAAATATCTTATAAAGTGTGTTCAGACAAGTTATTGGCCTGCAATTATTCGGGTCAGCTAAGTTGCCTATTTTCGGCAGGAATATGTGCGCCCTTTTACCAGCTACTCCAGAATCGGCTCTTACGACTTCAAATATGAGGTGAAAATACGGGCCAAATATTGATGGGTTGAAGAAAACTTCTTCCAGCAGAAGGTTTTGATACAATCTGGTCCCGGTGCGGAATAGTTCTTCATCCCTCTTAATACTTTTTTCACCTCCTCGGTAGTGGTGGGTGGGCATTCTTTATAAGGTCTTATGAGGGCAACACATAACTCCTTGAAGCTATTTATACTTTCTGAGTCTTCGTTCAGTCTATGCTGCACTTCGTAGACTTCTCTCCAAAATACTTCGACATCCTCTGGTTTGGGTAGGTGTTCGACAGTAACTGGAGGGTCTTGGAAGAGTCGAGATGGGTCAGAGAGAAACTGTTGATTTTCTCTGACCCATCTCTCCCTTCGCTCTAGACTTCTCTTAGCTTCTGATAGTATCCGTATTCTCTTAACACGATGCTGCCTGATGTTCAGCAGCTTTGACTTATTAAATGTGTGCTAACGGGTCCGGATTTCGCGCGCGAACTTTTGAACCTT
>NC_046662.1:51877940-51879312 GCF_010883055.1 Belonocnema kinseyi | reverse complement strand
AACCGTGCCGAAAGCTGAATGGCACCTGGGTGAGGTGTCTAGAACGGTGACTCTGGGATACCAGGCGACCTCTCAGAGTAAGCAGCCTTATCCTCGCATGCGAGGCTCTACAAGGATGGACGAACCCCTTTCCCTAGCTTCTCGTGGGGGCAACAATGACAACCCCAAACATAGTTGTAGTAAGTGCGGTTCAAAACAACAGAACGCGCAGGGCTCCCGACAATAGGCCGGCCAACAATACCGACTAATCTAGAGCTAGGGGAGCCAATGAAAATGGATTCAATGCGATGGATCGGCGGGATCTCGTGACCTTTGGGTGGACGGAGCGACTGAATCACGACTTGCCAGACTGCTACGATGCGAGTGTGGCCCGTGAACGGGGTTACATGGCACGGCTGCATGCTCTGTGGTGCGAGAAACACCCGAAGCTATCGCACTATTCGCAGCAATGTCTGCAAAACCATGCTGAACTACTCCGTAAAAAGTGCTATGTAAGCGGAACGCCTACTCTACCACAGGTAGAACAAGCCGGCAACAAAGAAAGAGAGGCGACACTAAGACCAAACGCGGGCAGGCATCCAATAGATGAAGAGCGATGCTTTAAGACCCGGAGAAACATCAACACCAAGGTTTCCCTCAAGCCTAAAGATCTAGCTGAAATGGATGACGAGCTTCGCGGACATTTTTCCGGTGAATCCGACCTCTGGGCTATCAATTATTGTGTGTGTAATGCAGCGAGAGCTTTGGCCGATACGAACCGTAAAACAAAACCAACGGTTAATCATAAGACCAAAAGACGAATGCATCAACTTGCCATAAAGATTGGCTGGGCAAGACAGTACGCGTCCCGCATTTAGTGTGTGATTGACTACATCACATCTGGCAGGAATTTTACCGCCAAGGTTCAAAAGTTCGCGCGCGAAATCCGGACCCGTTAGCACACATTTAATAAGTCAAAGCTGCTGAACATCAGGCAGCATCGTGTTAAGAGAATACGGATAATATCAGAAGCTAAGAGAAGTCTAGAGCGGAGGGAGAGATGGGTCAGAGAAAATCAACAGTTTCTCTCTGACCCATCTCGCCTCTTCCAAGGCTTGACTCTTCCAAGGAGGTGAAAAAAGTATTAAGAGTGATAAAGAACTATTCCGCACCGGGACCAGATTGTATCAAAACCTTCTGGTGGAAGCAGTTTTCTTCAACCCATCAGCATTTAGCCCGTATTTTCACCTCATATTTGAAGTCGGAAGAGCCGACTTGTCGGGAGAACCTGCACATCGATAGATGTGTCTGCAAAGATGCAGCATTCTACCAGCGTGACCTATCGATGGCCTGGATTGATTATTGGAAAGCTTTCGATTCTACATCCCATAGA